>NC_036855.1:26869010-26913500 GCF_002910315.2 Salvelinus sp. IW2-2015 | reverse complement strand
ACGGCGTCCCCTCGCCCCGACACGGGAGCGAACCAGGGACCCTCTGCACACATCAACAACGGTCGCCCACGAAGCATCGTTACCCATCGCTCCACAAAGGCCACGGCCCTTGCAGAGCAAGGGGCAACACTACTAATAGGTTTCAGAGCAAGTGACGTAACTGATTGAAACGCTACTAGCGCGTACCCGCTAACTAGCTAGCCATTTCACATCCGTTACACTAGTCCCGAATGGCATTTGAATGCAGCATTAGTGTCTTTGTGATGTCACTGCTTTTAATGCTCATGCCCATCCAGACTGGGTCAAGGGTGTGATGACACTCAACTCTCTCTGAGGTCAGTGACACTGTAGATAACCATAGTTGGTCATCCTACATTAAAATAAGCAGTAACAAAGACTGCAACTCTTCCAACTATTGACTTTTTTCAGAAATGCCACTTGTTTGGCACTAAAACATTTGTAWAAAAGCTATATTGACAATAGTCAAATAAATACAAGTGTGTAAAAAAATATATAAATACATTTCATGCTGAAACCCTCATATTAATGTTTCAGAACTTAATCATTCAGTTTTTTATATTTTAAAATCAGCTTATTTGATTATTTTAAATGTGTTAAGGACACACAGAGGGCCGGAGATTAATGAATGAGTTACATTTTTTTGAATGAATGGAATTGGATTTTCGTGTCAAATCTCCAAGTGGCAACCCATCCCTTATGGGATTAATTGACACATAAATTGAAGTCYGAAGTTTACATACACTTAGGTTGGAGTCATTAAAACTCGTTTTTCAACCACTCCACAAATGTCTTGTTAATAAACTATAGTTTTGGAAAGTCAGTTAGGACATCTACTTTGTGCATGACACAAGTCATTTTTCCAACAATTGTTTATAGACAGATTTATTAACTTATAATTCACTGTATCACAATTCCAGTGGGTCAGACACACACACACACACACACACACTGCTGAGGAGAGGATGGCTCATAATAATGTCTGGAAAGGAGCTTATGGAATAGAAACCATGTGTTTGATGTATTTGATACGATTCCACACATTCCGCTACAGCCATTACCACGAGCTTGTCCTGCCCAATTAAGGTGCCACCAACCTCCTGTGACACACTGCTGTGTTCGTGTTTTATAGCTCCTTTCTATTATTCTACCATGTGCCACAGTGTTTGAGCTATTGAGTGCTGATAGCCCATAAGTATCGGAAGCCCTCTCAGCAAGGTCCTTGCGTCATCCGGATTCTGATTTCCTGCCCCATCCCTGCCCCACACACCATGCTTACCCCCCCCCCCCCCATCCACCTACAGTGGACAGAAACAGCAACAACCCTGCCTCCTCTGCCTCTACCCCCCCCCCCCCCCCCACACACACACACACAACCTTCACACATTAAGAGGTGACTCATTCTCCAGACCCAGCTAGCAACAGCGGCTAATTGAACAATGCAGTGAATACAAAATATAATGGAGTTCTCTACTGCTGTGTGTTCACACATTGCCAGCTAGTGGGCAGCTAAAGAACGTATACAGCTGAGCCATGTATTTAGAATTRGAAATATTGTATATGGCATGGCTCTGGTATGTAGTACAGTATATCATTTTGTCCAGCTCTGAAACCTGCAGTGCCWTAACATTGTTGGCCTGGGTCAATGTTGTAGGTGGGATGTTAGCAATACAAGAAATACCTACTCTGAGTTTTTAGACACTATTCCTTTGCAAAAAAGATTGGGCTTCTGTCTGTGTAGAACTCATGCCCAGGTTTATTAAGTGGTCTATGAAAGGAGACTGTCACATAATCAATCATGTTGGCTACTGTAATTACTCCATGGTGATGTAACTACTTGTTTCTGGCAGAGCAGTCCAAKACTGGCATAGTATTACTGCCTGTGAGGCATAGGCATGTACAGTAGGACCAACATGCAGAGCACGACTAGCTATTACATAAACCGATATAGAGGGGTATGTGTATAATGCCTTTCTAAAGACACCTGCCTCTGGGCCTGTGGCAGTAAGTGTGTCTGACAGCGGGCATGACACACACATCATCTCCCAGACCAATGGTTGGCCTTTCAGTCTCTTCTGGGGTGTGTGTTGGTGTCACTGTGGTCTTCTTCTGACTCCCACTATCTGCCTCCGGGTGATGTGGGGAGAAATGAAATAAGAGCTTTAGGAGAGAATATTAAGAGTACTTCCTTTATTTTATGTTGAAGGTCGGGCGTTAAGTCCCAGCCAATGTCATGTCGAGTTTAGTCGATCCATGTCTGTGAATTGTTGAGTTGTCTATTGTCTTTGTCTATTTCCTGAAGAAAATTGCATAAAATCGTACAAAAAAAGTATAAAATAGTACTTCCTTTAACACACAGCTCCTACAAAATCGTTCTATTAAACACACTCRTGGAGCTTGGTGTGTTTGTACAGTTATAGAAAAGCTAATGCAAGGATATAGATGGGAGACTTTATTTTTAATGTTTTGGCTGTAATGCCTTTTTTTGTAAGACAATGTTAGATTAATGCTCCAACATCTGTAGCCCCGGAGTTTTCTGAGCTCAGGTTSCAGTTGTGGTGATTGCATACAGATTCAACAATGACCTCATGTCTTTGCCTGGCAGGAGAGAGAGAGAGAGACATCATTATGTCTGTCACCTTTATCTCACAATCCAACTTCCCGAAAATGTCTGCAAGAGGGAAATTCATAAACCAGGCAAGGATGATAAAAAAACATGATAGCGCTAAAAGAATCCTTCAGTGGAACAGAACACAAGTCAGCACTGTGACAGCCTTCAATGCCTGGGCTTTGAATAAGAGATAACATCACTGAATGCTGACTGCCTGAATTGACTGCGGTTAAAAGTACAAAAATACCTTCTGGAGCCTCTAAAAATACCTCCATYGACTTCCAAAAAAAGCTTTCCTAAAGTGTGTGTCTGTTTGCACGTGTTCCTTCTAGAGATACCTATACCTTGAGACAGGTAGGCTACATGAAGCTGATAGACATCTTCTSCTCTATCTCTAGGACAAGATACAGTACATGGCGCCCACCACCTCCCAACTTCAGACAGAGAGAGAGAGCTCTATCTCTATGTTGTTGTCCTCCGTTGGACAATGGATGTACACACTCGTATGCACAAAAGACAATGAACAAATCTTATGCATCATCAATYTGAGTGGTGAGCACATCGTCAAGAATGTGCGGCACTAGCATATCATGATAGGGAATGGTGGTGTACAGTATGTGAGATTCAGGGTGTTGAAGCGATTCATGTCTGAACATGTTCAAGGCCAGGGGCTGAATGTTGAATTCCCAAGTCATGTTCTCTCTTTGGCTTTGTGTCTTTCACTGTAGAGTAAGATCCATTTAGACTTTTTGKTATGAGACTGTACATTGAGCTCAGGTGCATCCTGTTTCCGTTGATCATCCTTGAGATGTGTCTACAACTTGATTGGAGTCCATATGTGGTKAATTCAATTGATTGGACATGATTTGGAAATGTCTATATAAGGTCCCACAGTTGGGAGCAAAAACCAAGCCCATGAGGTTGAAGGAATTGTCCGTAGAGGTCCGAGACAAGATTGTGTTGAGGCACAGATCTGGGGAAGGGTACAAAAAAAATTCTGCAGCATTGAAGGTCCCCAAAAACACAGTGGCCTCCATCATTATTAAATGGAATAAGTTTGGAACAACCAAGACTCTTTCTAGAGCTGGCCGCCCGGCCAAACTGAGCAGGACCTCAGACTGGGGCGAAGGTTCACCTTCCAACAGGACAACAACCCTKAGCACAAGACAACGCAGGAGTGGCTTCGGGGCAAGTGGCAGAGCCAGAACCCGGACTTGAACCTGATCGAGCATCTCTGGAGAGACCTGAAAATCCAACCTAACAGAGCTTGAGAGGATCTGCAGAGAAGAATGGGAGAAACTCCCCAAATACAGATGTGCCAAGCTTYTAGCGMCATACCCAAGAAGACTCGAGGCTGTAATCTCTGCCAAAGGTGTTCAATAAAGTACTGAGTAAGGGTCTAAATACTTATGTAAATGCAATATTTCAGTTTTAAATGTTTATATATTTGCAAAAATGTCTAAACCAGTTTTTGCTTTGTTKTGATGGAGTATTGTGACAGATTGATGAAGGAAAAAAACMGAATACTGAATACTTTTCGAATGCACTGTATGACGAGTTAATTTCCAAAACGCTATATAGTGCATTCAGAAAGTATTCACACACCTTGAATTGRTCTACATTTWSTTGTGTTACAGCCTGAATTTAAAATTGATTAAATTAAGATTGTGTCACTGTTCTACACACAATACACCATAATGTCAGTCGAGCAGTCTGCTGTCCCCACTTGCTTCTAGATGTCCACCATTGTTCCTGTACKCAAGAAAATAAAGGTAACTGAACTAAATGACTATCGTTCCATAGCACTAACGTCTGTCATCATCATGCTTTGAGAGGCTAGTTAAGGATCATATCACCTTCACCTTACCCAAAACCTTAGACCACCTTAGACCAACTACAATTCACATACCAAACCAATAGATCCACGGATGTAGCAATCACACTGTGCGCTGCCCTATCCCACCTGGACAGGAGGAATACCTACAGTATATATACAAAAGTATATGGACACCCCTACAAATTAGTGGATTCAGCCACACCTGTTGCTGACAGGTCTATAAAATCGAGCACACAGCCATGCAATCACCATAGACAATCATTGGCAGTAGAATGGCCTTACTGAAGAGCTTAGTGACTTTCAATGTGGCGCCGTCATAGTATTACAGCTTTCCAACAAGTCAGTTCGTCAAATTTCTTCCCTGCTACACATGCCCGGATCATCTGTAAGGGCTGTTATTGTGAAGTGGAAATGTTTAGGAGCAACAATGGCTCAGCCGGGAAGTGGTAGGCCACACAAGAACGGATTGATGTGTGCTAAAGRGCATAAAAATCGTCTGTCTTCGGTTTCAACACTCACTACCTAGTRTCAAACTGCCTCTGGAAGCAATGCAGCACAAGAACTGTTTGTCAGGAGCTTCATGAAATGGGTTTCCATGGCCGAGCAGCCGCTCACAAGCCTAAGATCACCATGTGCAATGCTAAGTGTCGGCTGGAGTGGTGTAAAGCTCGCCGGCATTTGACTCTGGAGCAGTGGAAACGCGTTCTCTGGAGTGATGACTCACCCTTCCCCATCGGCAGTCCAACAGACTAATTTGGGTTTGGCGGGTGCCAGGAGAACGCTACCTGCCCGAATACATAGTGCCKACTGTAAAGTTTAGTGGAGAAGGAATAATGGTCTGGYGCTGTTTTTCAWGGTTCGGGCTAGGCCCCTTAGTTCCAGTGAAGGGAAATCTTAATGCTACAGCATACAATACAATGACATTCTAGACAATTCTGTGCTTCCAACTTTGTGGCAACGGTTTGGGAAGGCCCTTTCTGTTTCAGCATGACAATGTCCCATGCACAAAGTGAGGTCCATACAGAAATGGTTTGTCGAGATCGGCGGGGAAGAACTTAACTGGCCTGCACAGAGCCCTAACCTCAACCCCATCAAACACCTTTGGGATGAATTGGGACGCTGACTGTGATCCATGCCTAATCGCGCAACATCAGTGCCTGACCTCACTCATACTTAATGGAAACAAGTCCCCGCAGCGATGTTCCAACATCTAGTGGAAAGCCTTCCCAGAAGAGTGGAGGCCGTTATAGCCTCAAAGGGGGGACCCAACTCCATATTAATGCCAATGGTTTTGGAATGAGATGTTCGACGAGCAGGTGTTCACATACTTTTGGTCATGTTGTGTATATTAGAATGCTGTTCATTGACTACAGCTCAGCCTTCAACACCATAGTACCCTCCAAGCTCATCATTAAGCTTGGGGCCCTGCGTCTGAACCCCACACTGTGCAACTGGGTCCTGGACTTCCGGACAGGTCYTCCCCAGGTGGTGAAGATAGGCAACAACACCTCCACAACGCTGCTCCTTAACACAGGGGCCCCACAAGGGTGCGTGCTCAGCCCCCTCCTGTACTCCATGTTTACCCATAACTGCGTGGCCACACACGCCTCCAACTTAATCARCAAGTTTGCAGCGCAACAGCACCTCTTCAACCTCAGGAGGCTGAAGAAATTTGGCTTGGCCCCTAAGACCCTCACAAACTTTTACAGATGCACCATTGAGAACATCCTGTCCGGCTGTATCACCGCCTGGTACGACAACTGCACAGTCTACAACCACAGGACTCTCCAGAGTGTGGTGCGGTCAGCCCAACGCATCATCAGGAGCACACTGCCTGCCCTTCAAGACATCTACAGCACCCGGTGTCACAGGAAGGCCAAGAAGATCATCAAGGACCTCAGACACCCAAGCCACAGTCTGTTCACCCCGCTATCATCCAGAAGGCGAGGCCACTTCAGGTGCATCAAAGCTGGGACCAAGYAACTGAAAAACAGCTTCTATTTCAAGGCCATCAGACTGTTAAATAGCCTTCACTAGACAGCCTCCACCCAGTACCCTGCCCTGAACTTAGTCATTGTCACTAGCAGGCTACCACCCGGTTACTCATCCCTGCTGCCCTACGTACATAAACATGGAACACTGGTCACTTTAATAATGTTTGTATAACCATTTCATATGTATATATTGTATTCTAGTCAAGGCCATCTTATTAAACTTTTACTGTACATATACTATTCTATCCATGTATTCTTCAGATATACTACATATTCTATCCACATAATGTCCATAATGTCTATCACATACAGTATATATTTACAATATGCATATTATATACACTATATACACACATTATATCCGACATTGCTCGTCGTAATATTTATATTTCTTAATTCCATTATTTTACTTTTAGATTTGTGTGTATTGTTAGATATTACTGCACGTTTGGAGCTAGGAACACAAGCATTTCGCTACACCCGCAATAACATCTGCTAAATATGCYACAAATAAAAGTTGATTTGATTTGAATTTCAAGCAGAAATTCAACCACGAAAGCCAGGGAGGTTTTCCAAGGGTTCGCAAACAAGGGCACCTATTGGTATGTGGGTAAAAATACAAATATAGACATTGAATATTCCTTCGAYCATTGTGAAGTTATTAATTACACTATGGATGTTGCACAAATACACCAAGTCACTACAAAGATACAGTTGTCCTTCCTAACTCAGTTGCCGAAGATGGATTTCACCTTTAGGACAATGATAACTTTTAAAACGGTTACAGAGTTTAATGGAGAAAACTTGAGAATAGATCAACAACGGTGCAGTTACTCCACAATACTAACCTAATTGACAGAGTGAAAAGAAGAAGGCACATTTTCAAATGTGGTGGTGGTTGCATCATGTTATGGGTATGCTTGTCATCGGCAATGACTAGGGAGTTTTTTAGGATAAAAATAAATGGTATAGAGTTAAGRACAGGAAAAATCCCAGAGGAAAARCTGGTTCAGTCTTCTTTCCAACAMACACTGGGAGACAAATTCACCTTTCAGCAGGACAATAACCTAAAACACAAGGCCAAATATACACTGGAGTTGCTTACCAAGATGACATTAAGTGTTCCTGAGTGGCCTAGTTACAGTTTTGACTTAGATTGGCTTGAAAATCTATGTTTTCTAGCAATGATCAACAACCAACTTGACAGCYCTTTAAGAWTTTTTTWAAGAATAATGTGCAAATATCTTACAATCCAGGTGTGCAGACTCACAGCAGACTCCAGCATTGCTGCCAAAGGTTACTCTAATTAAGTGATAATGCCCGAGAAGCCGGTGTTTGGAGGATATATTGGCATGGGTGTTGTTAGGCCCGGGACGAGTTACCAACATATTCAAATAATGATTGACATATTTTCATTAAAAAAGTTATTTTGAGTAATTCATTCATACTATTTTGTTCATTCATTTTGTTCTGTATCTATGGATGTGACCCATTCGTTTGTTCTAAATGTTCCATTGCCATACTGGCAGGCAATGTTCTTATCCCTTGCTTGCTAGCTAGCCAACTACGGCTAARTTACAGTCAGCCAGAATAACAGCAAAGTAGCTGCATTTCCATTTGCTTAAGCTGTTTTCTAGTGAGATTTATTTGGATACATCCATAACATGAGCCAATGAGGAGCGATTTCGCRTGGCATAGAAAATGTGCTCACTSGTCAGGACACTTGTTCTAGCCAACAACACAGCTACAGTAACACAATCACTTCAAACTGAAGCTGGAAAGACTGCAAATTAGCTGCGTTTCGTTTTACGTTGATTACATTTTTTTTTTTTTGTATATATCCATAAAATGATGCCAGCTGATTCATGATTTCGACTGGCTGAGAAACGCTGTCTGTCTCGACTCCCGACACGTTCATTACTATGGGACAGCAGGAGATCGAATTTGATAATTGAAATAATGTTGCAAATGTCGGAGACAGACAACAAGTTTTAAACAAATCTCCGCTGTTGAAAAGGAAATGTTAGTCTAAAATAAATGTCCAAATGCTTTTTATAGTGGAGATCAAGTTTATCACTTGCCTGGCTAGGCTGATGAGACAGTGGATTGCACAGTCAGATGGAACAGAGTAAATAGGCATTTTAACGTCATAGACTTAGGTTTTAACCAATCAGCATCAAAGATTAGACCCACCCATTGTATAATTACGTGATAATGCCCGAGAAGCCGGTGTTTGGAGGATATATTGGCACGGTTGTTGTTAGGCCCAAGACGAAGTCAAATAATTTTTCTGTATTCATTTTTAATAAATTAGCAAAAGTTCTAAAAACAGGTTTTCACTTCATAGTTATGGGTATTGTGTGTAGGTGGGTGAGAAAAAAAATCGATTTAATGCATTTTTAATTCCGGCTGTAACACAACAAAATGTGGGATAAATCAAGGGGTGTGAATACTTTCTAAAGGCACTGTATATCTCGTCATTACAGTGTTCACAGGCATATATCTAATCCAGAGATGAATGCACATGCTGAACACATGCACTCACACGCAAATAACCACTCACACACGTGACGGCACTGATTTATCCAAACCGTGAGTTAAACAACAAGGTCATTCTATAGACAGACACGCATACAGATAGGGAGTCATCCTGACAAACCGCTGTCTGTTGAGTAACCCTGTTTGTCTCAGAGTTACCTTCCTCTGAGCATCAATCTGTCAGCATGGATTAGGGGTTCAGACTGTGGAGTAACAGCCAAATATTTACGCAGGTGAGCAGTGAGAACGTCAGTGTGTGACAACAACAAGGTAGACTCATCCAAGAGGAGAAGAGTCTTTATAAAGGCACCTGCATACTAGGTTTGGTATACTCCTGGCAGAACTCGGCTAGGCGAAGTGAACATCTGTGCCTCGTATACTCCCCTAAAAGACCTGTGCCTCGCATACTCCCTTAAAAATCAGCAATAGTAATGCTTGTCTCTCTTTAGATGGCGTAACAATATAGCCAGTATACTTCCTCAAAATAGTCTGAATTAATCTAAAATGAATCAAGAAATCTGTCATTCATTTTGATGTTTTTGCCAACGTGGTCGTAGTTGCGCAATTTGACATCTAACTAAGATGTTTGGTGCGGTATTTCTCAAGTGGAAAAATCGGCATGAAAACTAGTTCTCTCTCGTTGAACGACAACAAACACTTCATTGAAGAATCCTGTTAATAATTCCCACTCCTATTAATAGCAGTACTGTTGACCAATCACCAACTAACTCTTCCTGTCCCTCTGGATAATACGCCCCACCCCCTTGTGCCTAAACCCTCTTTGGGAGCATTGTTCCCATGTCATCCGCCTGGTTGGCCAAACAGCGGATATCCACCGGGATGTGTAGCTTGGCCTAAACGTTTAACACAGACAAACATTTAAACCAAGCATTGTCTGCTCACATGGTCAACAGTAAAGGTCCAGTCCTCTTCTTATTCAGGGTGGATCATATTTGGCAAGAGAAATATGTGTGTAGATTTGTCAATAGCAGGTGCGAATCCTATTTCAATTCAGTCTGTTCTGGTAAACACATACTGAAAGGAAAGGGGAATAATCTATCTGTGTTCATCAATTGATTTGGCCATGTTTGATGAGCCAGTAAAGTAGAGTGACTAACAGAACCTCCGGATGTATACTTGTGCTTTGCTGGGGCTGGGTGGGAGAGTTGCCATGGAAACAGCTGTGCTTCCTCCTCTCAGCTCAATTGCAGGCTAAGTGGAGTCAGCCGGTCTATTATCGGAAACTATTTATTGATTGATTTGCATCAACTGAGTTGTCAGAGTGACTCAAAAGCAGTGCCCTTGACAGTTCTAACCCCATTTCCCTCCCGGCTACCCTTCACATGTCTCACTCATTTCCACTCCCTCTGCTCTAGCCTTATGTCAGTCCACTCCACACAGGGAGCAACCAAAGCTTTTCAGTCCAGCACTGAGAGTGTCCAAATGCACAATGGATGTCATGAAGTTCTAGGAGGAGAAACTCAGCATTGTAACTGACCGCCCGGTCTAGAGGCGATCCATTCAGAGCAATGTGTTATAATTAGGGTTATGTAAAAGTTGTGTGTTTTTGTATAGCAATGACATCAGCAGGCCGAACAGTATTTTTAAAGAAAGGATGGTTAGATGACAGTTCTTGAGTATCCCAGTAAAGCTGTTTCCTCTTCAAATATCTTCTTTACCCAAAAAACAGTCTACAGGAGAGGACTACATGCTAGAGTAGCCTATCCAAATAAAACAATTCAGAGAAATGAATGAATGGATAACTCCATCTATGCTCTATTTTTATTTTCTTTCCGTTTCCTGGGATTCTTGATTGCACTTGTAGAGAATTGAACTTCTCTTGTTGAATGTCCTTCCTGTTCTAAAGGCTTCTCTGCTTCTGTGTGTGCGTGTGCCTGTCTGTGTGTGTCTAGCTCTGAAATATCATGTCTGTCAGTCCTCACCAGGGTTTTGGAGAAAGCCTGAGGGGACCTCTCTCTCCCCAGATAGACGTCACCATGTGGGGCAGAGCTCTGGCCGTGCTTCTGTGTCGACCCTGGAGGGAGAAACACTGATAACATTTCACATGGCATTTCCCTTTACTAGGGCTGTACCACGGGTCTGCAGAAATACCAGGGGGACATTGGTTGTGCCAGAGACATTTCACTTAACTATCAGTTTGTTTGATATGCCTTGCTTTTGGATTGTTTAATTATGTAGAACCATCTGGCTGCTTTGAGTTGGCCCAGGAATTTCTCATGACCATGTAACTTGACCAGGAAAAACCTAGGAAAAACTCTGTTCAGGAAAAACTCTGGTCCCTAATTCTAACTATAAGTCACATTGTAACTACACTGACATAGACTTGCCCATGGCTCATGTTCTGTTATTTAGTGTAGGGAAGGTGAGTGTTGACATGATTTTAATGGCTTGACGAAAACCACAGGGATGTGTTAGCGACTTGTGGCATTGTAGAAAATATGTCTGAAGCTCCAAGGAGAGGGAGAGGGAGGGAGTGACTGAGGGAGAGAGGGGGGAGAAAGAGAGAAATAGAAATTGATGGAGACTGGGCCATTTATCATCTAATGTAACAATATCACCACATTATTTAATGTACCCAAACCTTGTACACACAGTGAAAAGAGATTTGTTGCCTTGCAGTCATATTTGTAAACATCATCATTGCAGCTAAAATTGACAGATATATCATCTTGTTAGCTGTTGCAAAATCTGCAGAGTGAATATACTATGGACATATCTAGAGCATGAAATGTCATCATAACTATTATACATCGAAACATGAACTGTTACCATGGCATTTGAGTCACACTGACATCCAACATCAATACACTGGAGGACAGCTAGAGTGGATTTACTGAACACTGAATGGTACATTATGCTTGTTTTCAAAAGTTGTCTGAAGTTATTGTGGAGTTACTCTGGACATTGACTGTGAGCAGAGCAGAGCCCAACATACCTCAAGGGGAGGTGCAGTGTGTGTGTGGGTCGTCCCACACCTCGAAAGCCCCGGTGAGTCATGATAGAGAGATCTCTGGTRCCCCGCCTCCGGAGTTCCCTCCACATGTGTTGTGAAGCACACCTCAACGCGAAGCCTTGTATTTAAACCCTTCTTTCACTAGGAACTTCAGTGAAAAATGCCCCACTAGTCTGTTTTTAGCCACACTCACAGCTAGCTGTGTTTCTCTGGAATGCCCCCTTCCCCGAGCGTACTGCCCATCTAGCTGCTCTGCTCCGTCCCAGCCAYGGGAAGTAGTAATCCTGTTGTTTCTCTCTATTGATCCCTCAGGCAGATGYAGGCTATTGGACGTGTGTTGGAGGAATTAGCGTTAGCTGTAAACACTGATACCTGCCACTGATAATTATGTTTGCTGTGTAATTGTCTGGCCAGATATCAAGCTAAATTGTATGCGTTTATACCAGACAAACAATAATTGCCAAAGCCCAAATAGCTTTGAGCTGTGTGTGCTTATAAAAATATTGTGGTATCCAATTGGTAGTTACAGTCTTTTCTCATCGCTGCAACTCCCATATGGACTCGGGAGAGGCAAAGGTCGAGTGTCGTGCATCCTCCGAAACATAACCCAACCAAGTTGCACTGCTTCTTGACACAATGCCCACTTAACCTGGACTAATGTGTCAGAGGAAACACTGTACACCTGGCAGCCGTGTCAGTTTGCACTGCGCCCGGCCGGCCACAAGAGTTGCTAGTGCGCGATGGAACAAGGACATCGCTGCCYGCCAAACCCTCCCCTAACCTGGACAACGATAGGCCAATTGTACGCCGCCCCATGGGTCTCCCGGTCGCAGCCAGCTGCGACAGAGCCTGGACTCGAACCCAGAATCTCTAGTGGCACAGCTAGCACTGCGATGCAGTGGCTTAGACCACTGCGCCGCTCAGGAGGCCTAGGAGGGTGTCGAGAGGTTAGCTTGACAGAATATGATTAAAACACAACATGTTTCATGATGACAWGAAATGGTGGAATGGCACTTCCACGTTAATGAATTAACGCATTAGAAGGTTGGTCTACCCACGCCCAACCACATGGTCTAAATCAGGGATCAGCAACTAGATTCAGTTGAAGGCTGATTTTTTCTTGAGCGGATGGTCAGMGGGCCGGAACATAATTACAAATCATTTCTAGACTGTAAATTGACTTTGACTAAAACATAATAATTTCAAACCTTGCTTACATTTGTATATGATCACATACAGTATATCTCTTACGTGTGGAAATACTTTGGAAACAATCTCAAAAATGTTAATCAGTTGTTGCTGATTTTGCTGGTGTTCTTATAGTCAAATTCGGGAACCCTGTTCTAAATACTGTACTAGATGCAAAATGTAAAGTATTGGTCCCATGTTTCATGAGCTGAAATAAAAGATAACAAAAATGTTCCATATGCACAAAAAGCTTATTTCTATCAAATGATGTGCACAACTGTGTTTACTTCCCTGTTAGTGAGCATTTCCCTCTCTGCCAAGATAATCKATTCACCTGACAGGTGTGCCATATCAAGAAGCTGATTAAACAGCATGATCATTACACAGGTGCACCTTGTGCTGGGGACAATAAAAGGCCACTCAAATGTGCAGTTTTCTCACATAGCACAATGCCACCGATGTCTCAAGTTTTGAGGGAGCGTACAATTGGCATGGTGACTGCAGGAATGTCCACCAATTGAATGTTAATTTCTCTACGTCGTTTTAGATAATTTGGCATTACGTCTAACCAGCCTCACAACCGCAGACCGCGTGTTTGGCGTTGTGTGGGTGAGCGGTTTGCTGATATTAACATTGTGAACAGAGTGCCCCATGGTGGCGGGTGGGRTATGGAATGGGCAGGCACACGCTTTGGACAACAAACACAATTGCATTTTATCGATTGGCAATTTGAATSCACAGAGATACTGTGACAATATTCTGAGGCCCATTGTCGTGCCATTCATCCTCCTCCATCACCTCATGTTTCAGCATGATAATGCACGGCCCCATGTCGCATTCATCTGTACACAATTCCTCGAAGCTGAACATGTCTAGTTCTTCCATGGCCTGCAAACTCACCAGACATGACACCCATTGGGTCCACGTGTACGACAGAGTGTTCCAGTTCCCACCAATATCCAGCAACTTCGCACAGCCAATGAAGAGSAGTGGGACAACCTTCCACAATCAACAGCCCGATCAACTCTATGCGAAGGCGATATGTCATGCTGCATGAGGCAAATGGTGGCCACACCAGATACTGACTGTTTTTCTGATCCACTCCCCTACCTTCTTTTTTTAAYGTATCTGTGACCAACAGATGCATATCTGTATTCCCAGTCATTCTTCAAAGTAGCCACCKTTTTCCTTGATGACAGCTTTGCACACTCTTGGCATACTCTCAACCAGCTTCACCTGGAATACTTTTCCAACAGTCTTGAATGAGTTCCCACATATGCTGAGCACTTGTTGGCTGCTTTTCAATCACTCTGCGGTCCAACTCATCCCAAACCATCTCAATTGGGTTGYGGTCAGGTGATTGTGGAGGCCAGGTCATCTGATGCAGCACTCCATCACTCTCTTTCTTGGTCAAATAGCCCTTACACAGCCTGGAGGTGTGTTGGATCATTGTCCTGTTGAAAAGCAAATGATAGTCCCACTAAACGCAAACCAGATGGGATGGCGTATCGCTGCGTTAGCCATATTCGTTAAGTGTGCCTTGAATTCWAAATAAATCACAGTGTCACCATTAAATCACCCCCACACCATCACACCTCCTCCTCCATGCTTCACGGTGMGAACCACACATACAGAGATTATCCGTTCACCTACTCTGCGTCTCACAAACACACGGCGGTTGGAACCAAAAATCTCAAATTTGGACTCATCAGACCAAAGGACAAATTTCCACCAGTCTGATGTCCATTGCTCGTGTTTCTTGGCCCAAGCAAGTCTCTTATTATTATTGATGTCCTTTAGTAGTGGTTTCTTTACAGCTATTCGACCATGAAGGCTTGATTCACGCAGTCTCCTCTGAACAMTTGATGTTGAGATGTGTCTGTTACTTGAACTCTGTGATTTATTTGGGCTGCAATTTCTGAGGCTGGTAAATGTGATGAATTTATCCTCTGCAGCAGAGGTAACTCTGGTTCTTCCTTTCCTCTGGCGGTCCTCATGAGAGACAGTTTCATCACAGCGCTTGATGGTTTTTGCGACTGCACTTGAAAAAACTTTAAAAGTTCTTGAAATTTTCCGCATTGACTGACCTTCATGTCTTAAAGTAATGATGGACTGTCGTTTCTCTTTGCTTATTTGAGCTGTTSTTGCCATAATATGGACTTGGTCTTTRATCAAATAGGGCTATCTTCTGCATACCACCCCMACCTTGTCACATCACAAGTGATTAGCTCAAACGCATCAAACAAATTKACTTTTAAGAAGGCACACTTGTTAATTGAAATGCATTCCAGGTGACTACCTCATGAAGCTGGTTGAGAGAATGCCAATAGTGTGCAAAGCTGTCATCAAGGCAAAGGATGGCTGCTTTGAAGAATCTCAAATATAGAATATATTTGATTCGTTAACCCTCCTGTTGTGGTCCGGTTGAATTGGACCGATTTACAAGTTTTCTCTCTGAAAAATGTAGTTCATTTAATCTGATTGTCATAAGGTTCCATGACTTTGTCCACACAGGGCATCTGAACACACAAAATACATTTTGATGATTTTCATTAAATCGTGGCGGTGTTTTAGTTATCTTTTGTACACCTGTGGTGTTCCCGGTCAAAAATGACCCTCATTAGAAATGAATGGGTGAGACTACAATTAGTGTATAAAATTGAGTTCAGGCACATGCCCATTTATCAGATGGACACACTTCCTATTCCAGACCCCCCATGCATGTGTGAAACACACACACACACACACACACACACACACACACACACACACACACACACACACACACACACACACACACACACACACACCACACACACACACACACACACACACACACACACACACACACACACACACACACACACACACACACACACATACACCTCACTCCCCTTCTTGGCTTCCATTGCAAACCCACACAGGAACCTTTCCCCAATACAATGTTTCCTTGTTTCCCACAACATTGTTTCAATAATATGTAGAACTTTTCTCGCAGCTCTGGTATTTAAAGCTTTTTTGAGGCCTTGCTCACAATTCATTCTGTGGCAGCACAATGACCAAACGATATACTGTATGTGAGGCTCTTGATCATATCTTGATCCTGACACTGGTGAGGAGGAGAGAGGCCAGGAACCTGACAGTGAAGATGCATTAGAGGAGAAGTGTCGAAGTTGAAGACAACACAGAATATGATCCAGACCAAGAGACAAATCGATGGGAACAATCCAGTGATGAGGAAGAGGCCCTGCTGAGGTTGTTGTTACATTCCAGTCAAAGAATGGGAATTTGTCCTGGTCTTCATCCCCACCTGAGAGGAGAGGTCAGCTGTCGGCTGAAAATGTTGGCCCAGGATGACACCAGGGCCAACGAGATACGCCATAGCCCGGGTTGATGACATAAAATCCTGCTTCGAACTGTTGCTGACAGAGTCAATTGAAACTATAGTGATAAACATGACCAACTTGGAGGGGGTCGCGTTTACACAGACAACTGGAGGGAGGTAGACCGGACAGACGTCCAAACAAATGTGGGTCTATTGATTTTGGCTGGTGGGATGCAGAGTCTGGTCGGGCAATTTTTCGTGCCACTATGTCACTCCAGACATTTCACGTGTTGTCACGAGTGATTCGCTTTGACAACCCTGGTCTTGACAACAAGACCAGGCCGCTGTCAACAAGACAAGCTGGCACGATCAAAGAGGTTTGGCACAAGTGGGTGGAGCGCCTGCCACTCATGTATAACCCAAGTCCAGACATCACAGTGGATGAGCGTCTGGTCGCTTTTAGGGGACGCTGCCCATTCAGATGAGGCTTGTACAGATTGCACCTCTTCCTTTTGTCTCTTCTGTCTCTGGCGGACGTAGATCTTGCTTCTGGCCCTTGTATATCTCTCACCAATCCAGCAGAGGATGGTGTTGCAGGAAGGTGTAGGAGCTTTTGAATGAGGGGTGCCACCATGGCTTTCCCCAATTCTAGTGAGGGAGGTAAGAGTCTCCAGCTTTTGTGGTTTATGCAGTTTGTTCCAGTCATTGGCAGCAGAGAACTGGAAGGAGAGGCGGCCAAAGGAAGAATTGGCTTTGGGGGTGACCAGTGAGATATACCTGCTGGAGTGCGTGCTACGGGTGGGTGCTGCTAAGCACCAGCTGTCAGAGCAGCTCACAGATCACWGCACCTGTACATAGCCCATCTATAAATAGCCCATCCAATCTACCTCATCCCCATACTGTATTTATTTATATTGTACCTTTGCACCCCAGTATCTCTTCTTGCACATTCATCTTCTGCACATTCTAACATTCCAGTGTTTAATTGCTATATTGTAATTACTTCGCCACCATGGCCTATTTATTGCCTTACCTCCCTTATCCTACCTCATTTGCACATGCTGTATATAGACRTTTCTACTGTATTATTGATTGTATGTTTGTTTATTCCATGTGTAACTCTGTGTTGTTGTATGTGTCGAACTGCTTTGCTTWATCTTGGCCAGGTCGCAGTTGCAAATGAGAACTTGTTCTCAACTAGCCTACCTGGTTAAATAAAGGTGAAATAAAAAAATGTATTTAAAAAAGCATGGGAAATTCCTCAAGAAGAGACTATTCCTAGAAGAATTGGGGAAAGCCATGGTGGCACCCCTCATTCAAAGGCGCCTACACCTTCCTGCAACACCATCCTCTGCTGGATTGGTGAGAGATATACAAGGGCCAGAAGCAAGATCTACGTCCGCCAGAGACAGAAGAGAAAAAAAGGAAGAGGTGCAATCTGTGTGCACCAGGAGATGTCAGAATGAGCATTATGTGCCATAAATGCAGTGCATATATTTGCATGGCACATGCAACAACCACAACATATTGTCCAACATGTGCATGAGAACACACAAAATGTAACCACCATTGATTGCCAGATTGTGAACATTTTAATGTTTTTGTTATTGTTAGTAATACTGTTATTGTTACTGTTGTTCTTTAATGTGTTCAGACATTAATTTTGTAATTTTGTAATATGGTAAAGTTTTCATGTGTAGTTTTGGGCCTATGTCCTTTCTTTACTAATAAAATCATACCGACCGAGAACATAACACGTTATTTTGTGCCACTATTTAAACATTTGAAATGGTTTCAAAACAAATGTCCTTGTTAAACTTTGACACAAAGTAGTCTGTGATAAATAGCACAATGTTTCATCTGAGTATTTGTTACAGTCAAAATAATCCATATATTATGCTTTTATTATTATATATATTATGCTTTTTTTACTCAAAAACGAATGGTATGAGCTCAGGTCAATGAGGCCTACAGGCCATAAATAGCAAATAGAAGTTCAACACTTCTAATGTTCACAAGAACTTAAGTTGATAAAAAGATCTAACACATCATTAGGTGATAATATATGTATTATCATGGATTTATAATCAGTTATAATGGGGCAGTCATTTTGGACCAGGAACACAGAATTAATTAGCATGAAACGAACACAACAGGAGGGTTAAACACTTTTTTGATTACTACATGATTCCATATGTGTTATTTCATAGTTTTAATGTCTTCAATATTATTCTACAATGTAGAAAATACTCAAAATAAAGAAAAACCCTTGAATGAGTAGGTGTGTCCAAACTTTTGACTGGTACTGTATATATGCAGTGRATTCAGAAAGTTTCAGACCGCTTGACTTTTTACACATTTTGTTACATTACAGCCTTACTCTAAAATTGATTTAATACTTTTTTTCCCTCATCAACCTACACACAATACCCCATAATGACAAAGCAAAAACAGGTGTATTTATTTGCTTGCTAATGGAAAGAATGAAGAAAAAAAGAAATACCTTATTTACATAAGTATTCAGACTCTTTGCTATGAGACTTGAAATTTAGCTCAGGTGCATCCTGTTTCCATTGATCATCCTTGAGATGTTTCTAKAACTTGATTGGAGTCCACCTTTGTTAAATTCAATTTATTGGACATGATTTGGAAAGGCACACACCTGTCTATATAAGGTCCCACAGTTGACAGTGCATGTCAGAGTAAAAACCAAGCCATGAGGTCGAAGGAATTGTCCGTAGAGCTCCGAGACAGAATTGTGAAATGGCACAGATCTGGGGAAGGGTACCAAAACATTTCTGCATTATTGAAGGTCCCCAAGAACACAGTGGCCTCGATCGTTCTTAAATGGAAGAAGTTTGGAACCACCAAGACTCTTCTTAGAGCTGGCCACCCGGCCAAACTGTGCAATCGGGGGAGAAGGGCCTTGGTCAGAGAGGTGACCAAGAAACCGATGGTCACTCTGACAGAGCTCCAGAGTTCCTCTGTGGAGATGGGAGAAACTTCCAGAAGGGCAACCATCTCTGCAGCACTCAACCAATCAGGCCTTTATGGTAGAGTGGCCAGACGGAAGCCACTCCTCAGTAAAGGGCAAATGACAGCCCGCTTGYAGTTTGCCAAAAGGCACCTAAAGGACTCTCAGACCATGAGAAACAKGATTCTCTGGTCTGATGAAACCAAGACTGAACTCTTTGGCCTGAATGCCAAGCGTCAAGTCTGGAGGAAACCTTGCACCATCACTACGGTGAAGCATGGGGGTGGCAGCATCATGGTGTCGGGATGTTTTTCAGCGGCAAGGATTGGGAGACTAGTTATGATCAAGGGAAAGATGAACGGAGCAAAGTACAGAGAGATTCTTGATGAAAACCTGCTCCAGAATGCTCAGGACCTCAGACTGTGGCGAAGGTTCACCTTCCAACAGGTCAACGACCCTACGCAAACAGCCAAGACAACGCAGGAGTGGCTTCAGGACAAGTCTCTGAATGTCCTTGAGTGGCCCAGCCAGAACCTGGACTTGAACCCGATCGAACCTGAAAATAGCTGTGCAGCGACYCTCCCCATCCAACCTGACAGAGCTTGAGAGGATCTGCAGAGAATAACGGGAGAAACTCTKCAAATACAGGTGTGCCAAGCTTATTGCGTCATATAACGAAGAAGACTTGAGGCTGTAATCGCTGCCAAAGGTGATTCAACAAAGTACTGAGTAAAGGGTCAACTGTCAATTGTGGGACCTTATATAGACAGGTGTGTGCCTTTCCAAATCATGTCCAATCATTTGAATTTACCACAGGTAGACTCCAATCAAGTCATAGAAACATCTCAAGGATGATCATTGGAAACAGGATGCACCTGATCTCAATTTCAAGTATCACAGCAAAGCGTCTGAGGTATTAATATTAATAAGGTATTTCTGTTTATTTATTTATACATTTGCAAATATATAAATATAAAAAAATGCTTTCACTTTGTCATTATGGGGTATTGTGTGTAGATTGATGAGGAAAATGTTGTATTTAATGCATTTTAGAATAAGGCTGTAACATAACAAAATGTGGAAAAAGGGGTCTGAATACTTTCCAAATGCACTGTAARGGTCATGACAGTGTTATGACCATGTTATGACAAGTTATGTCAGCTGTTATGACATATTAAGGCATGCCGGCAGGTAACCTCGAGGTTTAGAGCATTTGACCAGTAACCAAAAGGTTGCTGGTTCAAATCCAAGAGACCACTAGGTGAACAATCTGTCGATGTCCCCTTGAGCAAGGCACTTAACCATAGTTGCTCCTGTAAGTTGCTCTGGATAAATGTACATGTAAATAACGTGTTATGACGCTAGGTGTCAAGTAAAGTTTCACCAAGAATGATATAGTAAGCACTACACAATCGGGGGGATACTACAGTGTATATCGTTCTACAGTATACTACAACATTCTAAAGTAAGCACTACATGATCGAGGGGTACTACAGTGTGTAGTATAGTATTCTACAGTATACTACAAAAGTCTATAGAAAGCACCACATGATCGAGGGATACTACAGTGTGGAGTATAGCATTCTACAGTATACTACAAAAGTCTATAGAAAGCACCACATGATCGAGGGATACTACAGTGTGGAGTATAGGATTCTGCAGTATACTACAAATTACTACAGTTTACACTTTTTTAAGGGGTCCTTATTACAGTGTAYTTACATGTGCAATTACACTGTAACAAGTATTATAGTTAACTGTAACAACCAGTAGTTACATAGTTATAACAACATGTAACTGGTAGTAATTGCAGTCTTTAWTTACAGAGGTGTAACAATGAATACTTGATACCATGCTTCTTACAAGTGGGCAAGTTTCCATTAAATTCACAAATGTAGTGTTTTGTTTCTTCTCAGCTGCTTCCGACTCAGTAACAACTGTCACAAAGGTTGTGACCCCTCGTGGATGTGCTGGGTGTCCGAGAGATTCTGCTCAATAGGCTCTAATTACTTACTCATGAATGTGCACTTTTGAAAATATATCTCCACTCGATGTTATTGCTAGCACTTGCCACCAAAAMTAAGTGTACCATCTGGGAAAAACACTATTTCAAAGGGTATTACATGTAATGTTTGCCTAAGTACAATGCAATTACTAGTTGTTACACAGGATTTAGCTAGTTAAAATGAAGTGTTTCTTGAAGTGTTTCTTGACAACCTGGCCCTCATTTAAAAGCTTCTGGAAGCGTGACACAAGATAAATAGATGCTGTTTTTAGATAGATAAATACTGCTTTTAGGCACGATTTTGTCTCCCTGGGAATCTGACCTGAAACTGTTTCCCTGCTATTGTTGCTGTGGCGTGTGTCCGTGTTTGTGTGTGTGTGTGTGTGTGTGTGTGTTTTAATGCTATTGTAGAGACAGCCAAAGTTTGCCCAGACCTATTGGCAGAGGCTGTATTATGTTCAAATGCAGTGAAGCTACTACATCATTATGTTGGAAGAATAGGCAAGGCTTGTAACACACCGCTGTGTAACAACAGTAATGGGCTTTCTACCGGTTTGATTTATTCCCTTCTGTTTGTGTCTCTCTCAGCCCAGTACACAGTGTAACGCAGGTCTCTCCTGGGGGATAGAAGATGGTTTAATTCGCCGCTGTGATCAGTGACCTCTCTTTGGCAGTCAGTAGCCGGTGCCAGGCTGTTTTTGGTTGTTTGTTACCACATCTAATGAAGYTCATTGATTGTTGAGATCCTGTGACGGCAACAGAATCATTACTTGGGAGGACTGAGAGGAGAGGAAATGTCAGGCAAGTTGCAAATCAATGTGCTGCTGAAACATATCTACAGTTCAGTGTTCACAAATCACCTACACAATGTATACAACAAGCTTGTTTAACACCAGTAAATGAATCCACCTTTAACATTAAGTCTAACTATATCAATACTAGGCCTAATTCTTGTGTTTTGTGCTCGGTGTTCACGTTAAAGAGAAATATGCCTCCTTGACAGAAAATGAGAAGTGCTAGCATGTGGTTTGTGCCAATGGTGCTGCTGGCACGTACTCATGGATGGCCCCTGAAGTCATCAAGTCCGCCCTCTTCTCCAAAGGCAACGATGTCAGGGGTTATGGTGTTTGTGCTGGAGAGGGGAACACTTAAAGGAAGTCCGCACTGCCTTCTGACATCAAGGGGGGGGGGGGGGGAATCACCCACCTCTGGAGAGTGATGGTCAGATGTAGCCAAGGTTAGCCTACACACTATACAGTACCTCTCACTATACTACATTATGCATATTCAGTCATGTCCACAGTGTGTTCACTGAACTTATACCACAACATGTTAGATATCAGTAACACCCATCATCAGTCAGACAGCCTTCAAGGACATTGATCTTCTTGCCGTAAATACCCATGAACCATGACAGCTGTTATGACACTCCTATGGCAGTATGACGTAGGTTGTGTACTAAATCTCTTCAGTTCATTCAATTGTATTAGATTTTTCATCTATCCACTAGAGCAGATGAGCTGTCAATCATCATATTTATCTGTCTGAAGTGTCAGTCAGTGGAGCTCAGAGGACACATCTGTTGGGCTGAAATTGGCATAGGTACAGTTCTCGGATCATCTTACCCTACTCGATTCTAAAACTGACCTTAAATTAGTGTCTAACTCAGTTTGGCTTTAGGGATGATACCATCTTGCTGGCTGGATTAAGCAGGAATTGACCAATGGTTCCTCAAACAGATGAGTATTGGCAGACTGTCATGGCAGTGTGCGTCCTGCATACTTGTACCCATTTTACCAGCCCTGGTTCTCTTGCCCAAACAGGCATACAGGGTAGAGCCAAGCTGAACAGCCATCCATGCTGCTGTGCCAAGCTGCATGAACGGGCAGGACTAGATACATCAATTTGCCCCGTGTGCCCTGTCAAATACCAGGAGATGGCACAGCTGAATTCTCACATCTGCTCTCTGACATGCAGAAGCTTGCTTGAATAGCTTACAATATGCACCATCTAGATTAAAGCCTATTCACTCTCACTCTTATGAGTGGAATGGTTTATATGAATGGTTTATACTGTATGTTATCCTGGATTAGTTACGTTCGAGGTTCATCCAATATGATCAGAATGTGATTTTGAGAATAATTTGTCTGTCTTTATTCCACACACAATGGAATAGGTAAAAACTAACCATTTTAAATGCAGTGTATTCAAGGTTTAAAAAGGCMTCTGAAGTTTGTAATTTCCACCTTGAATTTTCAGACTTGAAAAGTGTGTTAACCCCTACAAAAATGTCCATAAAAATCAACATATAATTCACATTTCCTGTTTCTGKAGGATTATTTTCCTGCWGTAGCAAACTGGCACAAATTAAGATCCTACATAGGTATATGGCTCTGGTTCAAAGAATACCCAATTACATACAGCAGAGAGGAACTTAGTAATTGTTTCCTTCCCTCAGTGTGCACCAGTTTACAAAAGGAGTGTACTGCGGCTGGGGAAGAAATGTACTGTAAACTGTAAACTGASGTCATTTTCCCTATTGCCCTACTTACTGTTTGGTTTGGAACAATAATCATACCGTATAGTATCTAATACTCAGAACTTGAATGAATTAAACATTGTCAAAGGCAGCTTTCTTCCTGGAGTCAGGGTAGCAGCCTGTGGATATGCAGCACAGGTTGATTTAAACCTATTTAAAGACTATTGTTGGGAATAGCAGCAATCAGTGGATTGTTAACGTCACAACGTCGGCCATAAACGGCAGTTAATGCACCTATTACCATGACTCACCTTCAGAATTATAGAGATGCTGGAACACACGGGAGAGTAGAAGAGAACTTTTAAGACAATGGGA
Source organism: Salvelinus sp. IW2-2015 (assembly GCF_002910315.2). Classification (NCBI taxonomy): domain Eukaryota; kingdom Metazoa; phylum Chordata; class Actinopteri; order Salmoniformes; family Salmonidae; genus Salvelinus; species Salvelinus sp. IW2-2015. The sequence goes on along the minus strand of NC_036855.1, from coordinate 26,889,182 downwards.
GAAAAAACACTCACAGCTGGGCTCCTATACACTCATGCAGTCACACATAGAAACACACGCTAACACCCACACGGAGAAGCTAACGGGCCAGTTTCATGGCCCTTCAAGTTTCACAGAGTTTGTCCTGACAAGTTTTGCTTTGACTACTGTGTTTTCTTCATCTGGCGGTCGATGAATGTGCATAACAGCTCAGCAACGTGAGTAATACTCATCATAGCTTTCTCAGTATGTTTGTGCCAATGTGGTGGGAGGCATCGACTACAAAGGTTCCATGACATTTGATTTGCAAGGCCTTTTAATCCCTTGATATCCACCATGTATTGCTGTGAGAGAACATCAAGCAGTATTTTTTTTTAGAGCTGAATACAGTTGACTTTTAAAGAAGCCGTGAGTCACACTTTCGCCCAGAGAGAACTTGTGACGATTGTTGAGGGAAAAGGATCCCTTTTGACACCCCCAGCTTAGGTCTCGCTCATGCTAAGCTTGTCTGCACTGGTTAGGATTTCTCTGCTGACAACATGACATGAAGCAGCAGAAAACAGCTTGGGTCTAAAGAAGCTAAAAAAGTTGCAGAATCTGAAGTAAAACACTTTCTATGTCAAACACACACTCCCCAGAACATGTTCTGAACTCGCTCTTTATGTGATGACTGAACACCATTGTCTAAATTGTTTTTTAAATTAGCTCTGCTCTGATGTAAATTATAAAAGTTGGTTAAGAAATCCTCTAAGATCGTGCCACTGGGCCTGTCTCTTATGCTGACTCAATGGGAGTTGGATGAAGTTGCCCCTAGAAGCCGATCTAAGGTCAGTTTGGTATTTGACCCTCTAATAGTTGAGGTTAGGATCAAATCAAATGTATTTATATAGCCCTTCTTACATCAGCTGATATATCAAAGTGCTGTACAGAAACCCCAGTCTAAAAGGATGAAGGGGAGGGGGCAGCTGATCTTAGATCTGTGCCAAACAATGAGGTTCCAACATGCAACTTCAACGTACTTTTCCTTCTAAGAAGGATGAGGTTTGCCTGAAATGTGTTTGGACGTGGAAAAGAGGGGGTATATTGGTCTTGGCATGCATGGCATGCATCTCTCATTTGACAGGGTTTATTTCTGTGACTCTGACCGAAGGATCCACTGACTCCAGAGGCTGTCGATGTCAAACTACATGATCTGAGACCTGGAAGTGTCATCAATTATTTCTGTACTTGTACTTCCTGCCTTGTCTCGTTGTGTGTTCCTGTTTATGCATGAGGAGCATGTATAATTTATCTTCAGGACAGTCATTAAAGATGGATATCCAGGATGACAAGACAACCATTTTAAAGACGTCCCCTTTCAGCTGTAAATATCTCACGGTTCACTGACGCTCTTGGGCTCTGCACTTAATAATAGATCCTGTCAACAAAAGACAAGTCACGTTTCAGGAAGAGAATTAGTGGTGGTAAATGTCATCAATGTTAAAACGCAATGACAGTGAAAGCTATTATTTTGATTATCATTATCATTAATGCTATGCTAAGCTATGCCGGACATCTGTGAATGATCTTGTAAATGGACGGTGAGCTCCGTTATAACAGAATGAGCCACGTTATGAAGAGGCAGACAGAGCTGAGGTCAGAGGCAAGCTAACGAGAAGAACCAAGACAAGGACCATGTTGCCACAACCACTGTATGTCTCTTCCGTAACCAAAGTGCTTCCCGTAGAAATAGAATTCTAGTTCTACGGTGCTTCCATTACTCGAGCTATACCCATTTCTATGGATACAGAGTTAAGCCAGGTTAAATGAATTTGGTAGGATCTCGACGGAAAAGAGTCAAACAGGAACATCACGTGTTGATGTAATCATAACCTGGCCATCATTTTACCACGGGGGGGGGGGGGGGGGGGGGGGGGGGGGGGGGGGGGGGGGGGGTTGTCCTTCCAAAACAACTTTGTTTGAATGGCTATCAATTGAGAGTAAAATAATAAACAATCTGACTATATAAATTCTGTATAAAAATTCTAAAGCATTACTTCTGTCCACCATCTCAACAACCAATTCAAGCAGCCATTTCATGTGAGGAAATAGAAGTAGTGTGTTATTTTCCAGTTGCAATGCCAATGTGACAAATGTTGCAGTCTGAATCATCTTCAAGCTTCCTCAGTGCAACAAAACGCTTTACCAGACCCTCGACTCAATTCTGTTCCCTGACCCGAGGGAGCTGGAAACAGCTGACATGATAGGAAATTTGTGAAATGAAGGAATGTAAATGTGAGTGGATAAAATAAATATATCGCCTGAGGCTTTGTGGAATTCGTTCTGTCAGTATATAAAAAGGTCTTCATCAAAACACCAGGAAAACATTTTACCTGGGGAGTTTTACTCAGACAGGTTGTTTGTCTCTCTAAAAATAGCAAACATTTAATAGCAATCTTTGACAGTAAATGCTTGAAATTAAGCACTTAAAACCGATGAGGTGTGTGAGAACCTCAATAAGTCAGTCATATCATAGTACGTATTTTTTTGTAAAAGTTTTTTATTTATTAAATAATGCACTTTTGTACACAATAAGTTAATTATCAGAGTAATGGCTCTTCTTGTATGATCAACGTCAACCTTCCCAGCCTAACACAGCCATGTCCATCTGTCCTCAGAGAATGAATCACAGTCTAACTTAGTGTATGTTCACAAACACAGCCTCCCCTGCCTCTGCTCTGCAGAAGTGCTGTGTACATTACAGTCGTCTAGTCCAGCTCCACTTACACCTGGAGCATCCATCAGCCGTTATGGTTCTACTTTGATTAGAAAAACATCAACTTTATCTGGTCCCAGCCCAGTTTCCTTTCCACTTCCACACTTCCATCTTCCTCAAAATCGGATGGGTTTCACATTCGTACCTCCATCCCCTCATCATAACATCCAGTCTTCTTATCGTCCAATTATCAACATACAGATTAGCCCTTTCCAGAGTCTGTCCATCAAGATTCAGCTGCACCTCTGCTGATAGATTCGAAAAAGGTTACCAATCAGTGGTCCATCGCTTTACACAGGTCTGACCCCATACACTGTCCTTTCGCCTTGCACTGCTTCCTGGTTCAGTTGAAGCGCTGCAGCAGCATGTTGAGTGAGTAGTCCATGCGTTGGCGCAGGTCTGCGGGGCAGCCGGAGGTGAGCAGGGAGCTCAGTCTGAAGGTGGAGGACACACGCTCCTCGTTGATGTATGTCAGCAAGTACTCCTCCCTCTGGGTGCACAGGATGATCTTAGTGTGGTCATGGTAGAAGTTGACCTGTTAGAGAAAGATATGGATATGAATCGTTTAATAAAGTCTTGACAGGATAGGACATGGAACAAATAGCATAGTACCAACATGTCTGGAGATATTAGAACCCTTTTGGGATACTAATGACAAGTGTGCCTGAAATGTGCCATGTGTTAGAATAAGCTCATTTTAGTTGTTCTGCTGGTTTACCGTAGCTGCACGGTGTCATGTATTTCTTGGCTGAGTAATGTCTATTTTGGCTGTGATGATGATGAGTGTGTTTACCTGAAATGTGCCGTCGTTGAAGAGCATCATGAGGGCACGGTCAGACTTGAGCCACTGCAGCAGGTAGAGTCTGGGCTTGTGTGTGTCTGCCTGGCTCACCAGGTCTCCACCCTACACAGCAAACACAGGAACAGGTTCATCATTAGAGACTGAGAGAAGACTAGGAAAGGAAAGAGGTGGATGGAGGACAGGAACGTATAGGAGGGTGGAGCAGAGCAGAGGACCGGGAGGTGGAGATGGGGAGAGGAAGAAAGGACCGGAAAGGAGGTGAAAAAAATGAGGAGATGGTAACAGTAGGAAGAAATTGAGAGGAAAGATAGAAGAGAGAGGTTGCTGAATATAGGAACAACAGGAAAGGAAAAGAGAGGATGAGAGGAGAGGCTATAGAAGCTCTATGGTGAAGACTTACATCCATCAGGTTCTCTTCCATGTAGTGGGCGAAGTACTTGAGGACGGTCACCTGACCTACAAAGTGCTCAGGGACGTCAGAGGTGGAGAACACAGAGCACTGACCCAACTCAGCATAGTAGTGGACAGTCCTACAGACAGAGAGAAGAGAGTTAACAACAGAAAACACCTGTTGGGCTTCTGAAGGACAAGACGCATGCCAAACAGATTGATTTTATTTATTTATCAGAGTATGAAAGCCTAAAGGACAAAAATACCTTCTCTGACTTTGTTTACTTTTACATCTGAAGCCGGGACTACTTTCCAGTACAGCCCAAACTATKTCCAACTAAGGTATGAGTGATATATTCGGTGATAAAGAGAACAGAGTACGTACTTCTTGTCTGCGAGGAGGCTCATGTGTGTCCCGTTGTTGAACAAAACTCCCACTATGTGGTCAGAGAGCTGGTAGCCAAAGCCATACTTGTTGGAGTAGTCCACCCACTTAGTGACCCACTGCAGATTACTGCACTCTATCCCTTTAGGGAGGTCATCCGCTAGAGAGAGGGAGATGAAAGGTAGTTGTGATTAAAACACAATTCAACCATACGCAATAACAAAGGGAGTCCCAATGATCATATAAGTTCCATTGGTGTTGGAATCATTTCTTTACATGGTAGTAAGTACTACAGTGTAATTACACTGTACCTGCCTAATGTCAACAAACGCAACTGTCATCATCAGGATTATAAATGCATTAGGCTTACCTTTGGGCATGTTTTCCAAGCATCCTCTGAGAACGCTGGCAACTGTCTCAGCCACACTGCCAGCGGTGCTGTCCTCAAGACATTCGCTACTGCTGCTGCAGCTACCCAGACTGCCCCTGACGATAAGCCGTATGGTGTCTCGCGTCGTCGGGGGCAGGCCTTCGGTTGACGGGGCGACCGGCCTCCCAGCAGATGGTGACAGTGGCCTTCCGTCCTGAGAGGAGGCGAAAAAGAGAGGGGTTAAATAACATAGCCTCACACTTTCCTTTCTCATGACTCAGCATTTCCTCATAAAATGACTTTCTATTTTCTTTTGATCATGACGATCACCTCACCTCAGTAATCTGTTTGGTCTGCTGGCTGATGACAGTCTTCTTCAGGTCATGTCGAAGCTTGTAGATCTCCTCTTCCTCTTTGGTGAGTTGATCTACCAGAGACAACACACAGTCAGCATTCATTCTGGATGGCCTCACCCTGCAGCCTCTCATTCAAACCACATGTGTGATTAGCTAGGAAATTTGCCAAAAACTATCATGGCTAAATATGTGGATTTATGACACCACAGCTTTTACCACCACTTGTTAATTAGCAAAAATGCTGAATGTCCTTTCACGAGGAAAACAAATACTGATTTATGAATTGGCGACATTGGCTAAAGCCGTCTTGCGAGGTGAATGATTGATATACTCACTCAGAGTCTCGTAGTATTTGACCTTGTCTCTTTTCCCGCCGAAGAGGGCGGCCGCTGCCTTCTTGAAGAAGCTCTTGGCAGGGCTGGAGACGTGGAAGTCTGGTGCGGAGTGGCAACAACTAGCAGGGAGACGCTCTGGCACGAAACCCTGAAAGGAGGGAGGGAGAGCGAGAGATGTTAAGAGAATAATGGACAACACATACTTGAATGAAAACATATCACAATATATAAGCAGGATGTTAAAAAGGATGTTAAAAATAAACTAGGTTCGCAGTCTCATGCTCCATATGGTACAGAAAGAGCTAGAAAAAGGGGCTAAGCTAACTCACCTGTGTGAAGAATTCATGGCGCAGTATGTGGTCCAGGTGAGGTCTGTCCTCTGGGGTCTTGGCCAGGAGGCTGGAGATGAGCTGTTTGGCCTGGGGCGACAGGGAGGAGGGCAGGGAGTAACGTGCCTCCCGGATACATCTGTACGTCTCCTTCAGATTGGTGGTCTCAAACGGGGGTCTGCCCAGGAGCATGGTATACCTGCAGCACAGAGGAGGGGAAGAGACTTAGTTAGAGACTGGTTGTCATTACAGTGCATTTACATAGAGAATGTCATTTTCCAGAGCCTTCTATTGACAAGAAATGTATAAATATAGTAGTGCACTCACATGACACAGCCCAGGGCCCAGACGTCCGACTCACAGCCATGGCCCTGCTTGTTGAGCACCTCAGGGGACAGGTAGTTGGGCGTCCCACAGATGGTCTTCTTCCTGTTCCCAGCAGACTCCAACTTGGCAGCCAGCCCAAAGTCTCCCACCTTCAGCTCCATCGACTCACTCACAAAGAAGTTACCTAGGAGTGGAGAAGATTACAAATATTAAACCATTTACTGTATGTGAGTGATCAATAACATAAGGTGGTTGGTTTGCTGGTCATGACAGGTAAAGGTTGCAGGTTTGGATTCCTCTGCATATGGTGGTTGGCCGATTTAATGATAAAGACTCTGGCTTCTATTGTGTGTCTTGCTAGATGCTTACCCAGTTTGAGGTCTCTGTGCAGGATCTCTTGCTCATGCAGGTACTTCAACCCGGAGACGATCTGACGGAGGTAGTATCGCACTTCAGGCTCAGTGAGCACTTTGCGTGCCTTCAGGATGTGTGCCAAAGACTGCGCAAAGAGAACATGGGGGAGAATACATATTAGATGTAGTCAGCCAACTATGGAAAGTAAGAGCATAATCTTTCACATTAGCCAGAGACATGACCGCCCATTGAGGGCTGTGGTTTAGAAATAAAGGCTCACTATTTAAGTAGAACATTAACACTCACTCTTCTACTGCAGTATTCTAGGAGAATGTAGATGTTATCTTTGTCCTCGAAATGATGGTAAAAGTGCACGATGTGTTTATGGTGGAGAACTCTATGTAGCTCGATTTCCCTGTCAATCTATGGAGAAGAGGTATAGTGATGATTAAAATGAATTAATTAGATTTAGTATCAGTCTATATAGCTCTATAATAACACGAGATGAAGTGTGGGGAGCGCTCTTACCTTTTCCCGTTGGTGCGGTTTGGATACGCGCGTGTGGGGAATAATTTTCGCTGCGTAAACTTTACTCGTGGACAGGTCGGTCATCTCATAGCACTTGGCGAAACCTCCCTGAAAAGAAAATATCACAATCATATTGGTAAGCTTATTTACCAACCTATTTCAAATTGTGCATGTTTTGGAATAACAATTCCCGAAGTGGACACCTATAAAGAACCATCTTGTCTTGGCGTAATTTGCGTTGTGCTATAATTCACTGATGGCTACCTTTCCCAGAACTTTCCCACGGCAGTAACATTTCCCGCTGGCGTGATCCGTCACAATCCTCGCCATCTCCGCAGGTGCATGACGGTGATCCTCCGTCCTCTTTCTCCGCAGTTCACAGGACCCCTGCAGTTTGGGCTCGCACATCCTGTTGATGTTCGTCGGCTGTTCAGCGATATTCCTATGTAATTCCATTGCGAGGCTGTGTCTTCACAGCTCGTACTCTGAATGCAGTCCGGAGAGGCTGTGTGTTTGGGTTTATATGGAAGCACATGCCCTGGCTCTCTGACGTCACGCTTGCAACTCTTCTATATCAGGGGTTCCCAAACTTGGTCCTGCCCGCCCCTCCCCTCCCCGCCCACCCCGGGTGCACATTTAGTTTTTTTGCTCTAGCATTACACAGCTGTTTACTGCCCTAGCAATACATGGTTGGGGTGGGGGGGGGGCTAATCTAGTATATGGTGAATCAGTAATAAAAAACGAATGATTAAATCATGTGCTTTGTAAAGTATGTGCAGTAATACATGTGTTGTGAAATCAGATGCATTGCTACATCTTATAGAAATGCTACTACGCTGTGAGTGTAAATGAATACAACTATGGATCTAAAACCGTAAAATAAAAATGTATTTAAAAAAATGAATACATCTATGGCTCTCTGCCACTCTAATCTTAATTTGAATCTCTAGCACCATCTGGTGGTTTTACAGTCCTCCAGGTTGAAATACAGTATTAGGATCTGACAGAATGTCAGAGCAGATTATCATAGTCCTTGCTTGGATGCTGTAGCCAGCTCCTGGTCTTTGGATGGGGAGGAGATGGGGGCTTTGCACGTCCCACGTGCGTGTCTACCCCCTGTTAGTCAGCAGACAGAAGCAGTCACAGTGGTGGAAAGGTTTGTGCGTCCAAAGTTACCCCCTATTTTCTATATAATGCATTACAGGCCAAAAGTAGTGCACTATGGAGGAAATAGGGTTACATTTGGAAACCAGAAAGTGACTTTTCTGAGAAGACACACGACCCACTACAGGGAGCCTGGGTCAATGTGATCATATAACCCACAGATCTAAAGCCAGCAGGGGGCTCAGCTACACAACATGTACCCATGCTTCCCTCACTGGCCTACTACTGTTCCTCTGCTCTCTCCTGCCTGCGTGACACGTGGAAACACAATTCAATTAACGTGCCTTTTTAGTTAGAATGGGGATGATATGAAGTCAGCCAAATGCTGGGCTCTATGTCATACACTGACCTCTATATGACTGTGCACTGGCCAGCACAGTGATCAGCTTGGATAACTATTGCTCTTCAAGCATTTTCCATAGTATCCTCCTGTATGAACTCAGTGGAAGTGAAAATGAGTAGGCCTATAGAATGGCCATTTTCTAAGACAATAACCCAGCTGACAACAACATCCAGAACATAGAATTGTATTCATTTATTCACAGTTTCAACCAGTTTCAACAGTTTGCAACCTTACTTTCACATCACAGTGGGTGAGACTTATTTACAACATTTTTTCCAATGCTCTGCATATATCCTATGAGGACATACAGTATCCGGCATCTGGTTTAATCCCAGTGTAAGGACATGTTTATAATACATTTCCTCTACATTTGAGGAACGCACCTCACCCTTCATATGTTGTTCACAGTGGTTTCTACTGACAATTGAAATGTACAAACTATGGCATACTTTCTTAGCTACAGTATACATATCTACCTGGCATATCACATCATTTATGCAGTAGCATACAATACATTTTTGGACTCACCTTGTTGTGCTGTGCTCACTTGAACAGGATGGTGTGCGGCGGTCCTTCGTGGGAAAATTTTGTCATCAAACTTTGTCATCAAAGTCTGGCATTCTCTGGATTTATGATGCTTTCAAGACAACTGGAAACTCAACAACAAAAAACAAGGTCGAATCATGATGACATCAATGATCTTCAGGTCGGAGGTTTAGAAAGAGGCCTGAGTTCCCGACTTGCAATTCCGAGTTYGATGACTTTTCAAAATGTATTTTCCTGTCGGAGCTAGTTTTTTTCAAAGTTCCCAGCTGTCTTGAACTCACTGAGGTCTGAGATTTGTCAGTTCCGAATTTCCAGTTGTTTGAGCGAGACAGAAGTCATGCTGGATTGACAGCATGGCCAATGTTGAATGTTTATCCTTTTAAGCTTGGAAAAGAGACCCTTAAACCCAGACTTGGACCACACACCCACTCCACTGAATAGCAGGCTTCCAAACCACTCATTGTTGTGCAATGTTTATGTCCAATGGCCAATGAGCACAGATACGTTTTTCTTTTCATTCTCTTCATTATTTATCTTCATATGACAAGGATTGAAAAGGATTTCCCAGTAGATTGTTGAGCCGATTCATGATGATGACTGCTAGCTTTCTCGCTAAAATTTTGAAAGTATGATGTTGACATGATCAGTCCAATCAAAGCTATGATAGATATAACGTGATTTGACGTAATTTTATCTATGGCCAATGACCATGAGCCTTCTTGGATGGGTACTTCTAATGTAACTCTATGGTAGCACCCAAGGGGCTTGAATTTTCGAGCTCTATCTGCAGATTTTGCGATGAGTGACAGAACACTGAGCCAATCACGGCGCAACTAGAGAACATTACCAACCCCTAAGCTCCGTATTTTCCGCTGGCTGCTCCACCACCACAGAAAGCACTGAGCTTGGCTGAAACACCTGCATTTTGGAGCTGCCTTACTCAAGAAAGCAAAAAAGAGACCCAAGTATGTGCCTTTATTAACTCAAAGATTAAATTTTTTACATTGTTTGCAAACTGATATGTGACACGTATTAATGCCAAAATAACATGAAAAACAGTCACCAAAAAAAGAGAGAAGCTAAACAGATGGGGGGGGGCTCTGCCCCACCTACCCTTAATGATAGGTCGCCACTGATTGTTCAATAGATCAACAAATGAAATGTATAGAAGAGGCAGTTGACAACATTGGGTTTGTGGTTTGATTGGGGGGTTAATGACCCTATATTGGGTTTGGTGTGAAACAGTGAATGACATTAGGATTGAATCAAGCCAGCGATAATGTCACAGTATGATGTCATAGGGTCACGAATGTCGACTAGCCTAGGGCTGATTGCACAGTGCTGATGTCATAGGCCCAGACCTTGTTGAGGCTGTCGCCCTGTGAGGCTCGTGGGACCAATGAGGGAGTGGGAAGCGGCAGGCGATGACACATGCATCGTCAGGAAGCTCCCTCAGCGGCTTCTCACCCAGCACCTACATCTGAGGACCAATCAGAGAGACTAGTTTGAGTCATGAACCAATCAGATCAACACTCTAACCAAATGATCCAGCACACCTAATTATTTTTTATCTGATTTACATCAATAAAACATCTGCTGCAGAGAGCAGGAATTGTTCTTGCAGTGTGGAGGTCTTGTGTGGCTGGAACACCGACATGTGTCACGCCCTGATCTGCTTCACCTGTCTTTGTGCTTGTCTCCACCCCCCTCTAGGTGTCGCCCATCTTCCCCATTATCCCCTGTGTACTTATACCTGTGTTTTCTGTTTGTCTGTTGCCAGTTCGTCTTGTTTGGCAAGCTTACCAGCGTTCTTCCTGTCAGCGCCTGTCTTTTCCCAGTCGCTCTTTTTCTCGTCCTCCTGGTTTTTGACCCTTGCCTGTCCTGACCCTGTACCCGCCCGCCTGACCACTCTGCTCGTCCCTGAGCCTGCATGCCATCCGGTACCTTGATCCACTTCTGGATTACTGAACTCTGCCTTTCCCTGAGCCAGCSTGCCYTCCTGTACTTTTGCTCCTACTCTGGATTATCGACCCCTGCCTGCCTTGACCTGTTGTGTGCCTGCCCTTGTGGTTACAATAAACATTGTTACTTCACAGTCTGCACTTGGGTCTTACCTTGATTCCTGATAACATGTAGCACTCCAGGTGCAAGGAATACAGTGTCAAATTAAATAACTAATTTAGTAAAGAGTATGTGTCTATTAAACAGTATCATGTTAGAGAGCTGTACTGTATCTTCCAGAAGTCTTTATTGACAAATTTTGCCTGGCTGTTTGGCACTCCCATCCAGCATGCTTTCCCTCTAGCATACGCCAGCAACATGGAGTTGATCTCAAATCCAGTGCACGTTTTTCGGTCTGAGCTTTACTCTGTATGTCAATAATAATGCCAGTTGATGAGTGTGAAAAAGGATTGCTAAAATAGAGGATACAAAATTGTCCATAATATGGGAGATGCCTGGTCCTAGATCTGTTTCTGCTCTTGCCAACTCCATTGCTGATTGTCAAGCCAAACAGGACAATGATTGACAAGGAGTTGGCAGGATAGCACAAACAGACTGGCCCTCAGCCTAGGAAACGGGGTGTGTGGGAAACTAATATTTCCCCCAATGAGTTGTATAGAACTTTTTAATTGGTTCTAGGTAGGAAATACTTAACCCTTGAGCTTTTACAGTTGTATACCTATACAGCAGTATTGTAGAAAAACAAAAGGCAAGGGGATTGAATGGAGGCTTCATATCATCAACAATTCAGCTGCAGAGGTGGACAAAGCCTTGAAAAGGTCCTTGCACAGACAAGATGGAGACATCACTGACCCATCATAAGCACAGACAAGATGGAGACATCACTGACCCATCATAAGCACAGACAAGATGGAGACATACCAACTGGACCCCATCATAAGCACAGACAAGATGGAGACATCACTGACCCATCATAAGCACAGACAAGATGGAGACATCACTGACCCATCATAAGCACAGACAAGACATGCCTGCCAGGGTTGTAAACATGTAGCAATCCAATCTACAGTGCCTTCGGGAAGTATTCAGACCTTAACTATTTCCACATTTTGTTACGTTACAACCTTATTCTAATATATATATATTTTTTAAATCTTCATCAATCTACTGTACACACAATASCTCATAATGACAAAGCYAAAACAGGTTTTTAGACATTTTTGCTGTGGTAAATCCAATTGATTGGACATGATTTGGAAAGGCACACACCTGTCTATATAAGGTCACACAGTTCACAGTACATGCCAGTGCAAAAACAAAGCCATGAGGTAGAAGGAATTGTCCGTAGACCTCCGAGACAGGATTGTGTCGAGACACAGATCTGAGGAAGGGTGCCAAAAAATGTCTGCAGCATTGATGGTCRCCAAGAACACAGTGGCCTCCATCATTCTTAAATAGAATATGTTTGGAACCACCAAGACTCTTCRCAGAGCTGGCCGCCCGGCCAAATTGAGCAATCGGGGGAGAAYYGCCTTGGTCAGGGAGGTGACCAAGAACTTGATGGTCACTCTGACAGAGCTCTAGAGTTCCTCTAGAGATGACGCCTCACAAGTCCTCAACTGGCAGCTTCATTAAATACGACCCGCAAAACACCAGTCTCAACATCAACAGTGAAGAGGCGCCTCCGGTATGCTGGCCTTCTAGGCAGAGTTGCAAAAAAAGCCACATCTCAGACTGGCCAATAAAAATAAAAGATTAAGATAGGCAAAAGAACACAGACACTGGACAGAGGAACTCTGCCTAAAAGGCCAGCATCCCGGAGTCGCCTCTTCACTGTTGACGTTGAGACTGGTGTTTTGCAGGTACTATTTAATGAAGCTGCCAGTTGAGAACTTGTGAGGCATCTGTTTCTCAAACTAGACACTCTAATGTACTTGTCCTCTTGCTCAGTTGTGCACCTGGGCCTCCCACTCCTCTTTCTATTCTGGTTAGAGCCAGTTTGCGCTGTTCTGTGAAGGGAGTAGTACACAGCGTTGTACGAGATCGTCAGTTTCTTGGCAATTTCTCGCATGGAATAGCCTTCATTTCTCAGGACAAGAATAGACTGACGCGTTTCAGAAGAAAGTACTTTGTTTCTGGCCATTTTGAGCCTGTAATCGAACCCACAAATGCTGATGCTACAGATACTCAACTAGTCTAAAGAAGGCCAGTTTTATTGCTTCTTTAATCAGAACGACAGTTTTCAGCTGTGCTAACATCATTTCAAAAGGGTTTTCTAATGATCAATTAGCTTTTTAAAATGATAAACTTCGATTAGCTAATACACCGTGCCATTGGAACACAGGAGTGATGGTTGCTGATAATGGGCCTCTGTACGCCTATGTAGATATTCCATTAAAAAGTAGCCGTTACCAGCTACAACAGTAATTTACAACTATGTCTACACTGTATTTCTGATCAATTTGATGTTATTTTAATGGACAAAAAAAACGCTTTTCTTTAAAAAACAAGGACATTTCCAAGTGACCGGTAGTGTATATACCATGGCATCGTTGAATACTAGTTTCTGATGGGCTTGAAGGGCATTCTAGAGCGTGCATTATTTAAGTGATAATGCCCCAGAAGCTTGTGTTTGGAGGATATATTGGCATGGGTATTGTTATGCCCGAGATGAAGTATAACCTATAACGCACTGTATATCAGAACGGTAGAAATCAATGGCTTTAATTCATTCTTACATGTTCTATGTTTGAGCTGCTTTTGAAAGCAAAAGTCGAATTAAAAACATTATTGGCATTGCTGAATTCGATTTTCGTAATAGCAYGCTAGGACTGATGGTTTGGTTAGCTAAACTAGCAAGTTTGTTTGGTAACCATGGCAACTACTGTAGCTTCAGTGGATGTGCAAGTGAACACATTTCTAGGGGAAAATGTGTTGAATTATAGCGATGGTATAAAAAGGGATATTCAACTGGGGGCTCTATGCTTTCTCTGAAAAATAATGCAACTCCTTGGAAGGTTTGTTCCACTCGGCAAGCGAGTCATTATTTTCCATAGAACGCATAGCCTCTCGTTGATTATTTATATACACTGAATGRACAAAACATTAGGAACACCTGCTCTTTCTATGACAGACTGACTAGGTGACTCCAGGTGAAAGCTATGATCCCTTATTGATGTCACCTGTTACATCCACTTCAATCAGTGTAGATGAAGGGAGGGAGACGGGTCAAATAAGGATTTTTAAGCCTTGAGACAATTGAGACATGGATTGTGTATGTGTGCGATTCAGAGCGTGAATGGGCAAGACAAAAATATTTGAGTGCCTTTGAACGGGTATGGTGGTATGTGCCAGGCGCACTGGTTTGAGTGTGTCAAGAACTGCAACACTTCTGGGGTTTTCACGCTCAACAGTTTCCCGTGCGTATCAAGAATGGTCCACCACCCAAAGGACATCAAACAATCTTGACACAACTGTGGGAAGCATTGAAGTCAACATGGGCCAGCATCCCTGTGGAACGATTTCGACACCTTGTAGAGTCCATSCCCCGACGAATTGAAGCTGTTCTGAGGGCAAAAGGGGGTGCAACTCATTATTAGGAAGGTGTTCCTAATGTTTTGTACACTRGGTGTATTTGACTTACCAATTCTGTGTTCTACAAATATTTGCCTTACCACATAAGCCCCTTTCTTCTTTTGAAGGCATCATGGAACACAGATAAAGAACTCCAAGACAAGCAGCAAAGCATTGTTAAGCCAATTACTGTTTATTGATTTCACTGTACAGTTATAYGGGCCTAAGCACATTCATGTGAATGAGATATACCTTGAGTCTTCTTGGTACTTTGCGGAAGTCAGGAAGGGAAAACATAGTCCATATCCCMTAGAGGCCAGCGAGCAAAGCCCCAGTGGAGGCTGTCAGGATGGGGTTGTCCTTACTGGAGCCTTGATCCTGGAGGATGAATTCTGTGGAGTCCTCCATGATAAACTCTCTATTAGGCTACATAAAACAGTGGTTAGCATCCATATCAGTACTTTAGGCCAACCAAAACAGCAGAGGCAACAGTAAGGTAGACAGGGATAGGCTTAATGTCTTGCAATTTTTTTTATTTTGACACAATCATAAAAAATACTTGAACAAAAGTTTTTACAGGTATTCCAATTATTTGTGAAGCATTGCAAATGGAGCTCCTCTAATAATGACATTTGCAACTTGTCATAGACATCGAAATGTAATACAGTAATTCAATATCTAGACATGCAAGAACTCAAGCCCCCAGCAGAGGGTGCCATGGCACTATTATCGTGCAGAGTACTTCATAGAAAAGTTTTGTTTTTGAAACTTCTGCCATCAAAACCTTTTCAAAGAATTGTGCAAAGAATGTCAATGTAGGCTTATTTTAAAACGGAATGGTCTTCATTCCTATTCGTCACAGAAAGTGACAGAAATGGCTACAAATGTGAAATCTTACCAATAACTGAAAAAAAGTCTCACAAAACAGCAATCCATGCTTTGGTTTTGTTTATCTGGCCACTGTCTCCAAATGCTATCTTTTAAGCATTTGTGGTGCGATCCAACAGGTTAATATCCCCTATGTTTGTATTTTTCACAATTCATGTCTTAATAAAACTTTGTATTTTAGACCTATACAAAGAACATAATCTACTTTTCTAGGGCCTGTTTAATAAGGGCTGGTTTCCCAGCCTGGGCCTGGACTGTCTTAATGGAGAATTCCCATTGGAAGTACATTTTGGTCCCGGTCAGGACCAGGTTTAATCTACACCAGTGTTTGGCATCTATTACTGTAGTTTCAGTCTCAGCATCTTGTGTGTGTGGTGCTGAGATGAGAGGCAGATAGGAGAGAGGTGCAGAATCCAAGCTTGTACGACAATAGCAAAATATTTCCCACATTTTCTCACATCCCCCTCCAAGTATTGCAGTTCCCATAGTCATATGGTACCTAGATGAAACCGTTGACTTCAGAATGACTCAACACACATCATCATTAGGCTACATTGAACAGATTAATTTAGGCTAAATGCACATTGTTATTGTGCTTTACATTTCTGAAATGTTATATTTTTTTTTCTAAGAGCAAGCATATTTTTTGGRAATGCCACAGAGGAAATTGTATAATTGTCCAAATACATTATTAGATGAATGAAAATGTTCACAAAAATWGACATTTTTGAAAAAATTATAGTCTGGAGTTGTCAAAATGACTGTTGTCAAAGTGACTGTGTTGCATGCTGAATAATGCAGTCACCCTTTTGGAATTCTAAAGACTACAAGCTCCATATTGTGAACTTTGACGTCGAATGCGCTTACTACGCTCTACAACGAACGAATACTGGCTCGCGCTTGGGCCGGACAGTTCAGCTTCGGAACACAGGGACAGCTCCCAGGTGCTGAAATTGTCGAGCATCAAACTGAACCGTCTTCTACAGTAAAACATATTTATATAAAAACAGAAAAGCCACTGACTGACACGAATCCTTCGACGCAGGTTGGTTTGCTATGATTTTTTAATTTTTATTCTGCATCATGTCAATTTTTTGCTCGACTGTTATA
Source organism: Salvelinus sp. IW2-2015 (assembly GCF_002910315.2). Taxonomy (NCBI): domain Eukaryota; kingdom Metazoa; phylum Chordata; class Actinopteri; order Salmoniformes; family Salmonidae; genus Salvelinus; species Salvelinus sp. IW2-2015. The sequence goes on along the minus strand of NC_036855.1, from coordinate 26,872,686 downwards.
GAATTCCMCAAAGAACTTGATTGACCTAAGCTGTATTTCCGATGTTCCAAAATTCTGCAAGGTTTTATCCAATTTACGAGAAGTAGCCTACATTTGTGTAGCAAAATGGAATAGTGTATTTTCGTCGTCCTCATAACATTTCTAAATGGAATTAGCACATAAAACACCTCAAATGCCGTGTCCATGTATTTCTAGATGATTGTTATCGGTAACAGGACATTTTGTTTACGAAACATTGTACATAGACAGTACAGTGTTGTTAATAGTGCAGTTAGGCTTGCTTGATGTAAACCCGAAAGAATCCTTCTCCGTCTAACAGAACAGGCACATGCTTGACATGGCAAATTGCTGATGCACAGTGAAAACATTTAGGCTACTAGGAACAAAGATGTCTGCTGTAGCCTAGTTCTATTGATATAGAACGCTGACAAATGCAGACGAATTTCGCAAGAAAGGTGAAACATTCCACATTTGTTTTTTGTCAATAATTGTTGGATTGTTGAATTGATTGGCATAACCATTGATAAATCCAAGCATAATTGATCAGACACCTTCCACACCCTGCTGGGTATGGTATGGCTTGCTTGTGAAGGATCTGACTGATGTTCATTGGCAGGCACACATATGTGAAGATGTAGAACACAGGTGTCACCGACCCCAGGGTGTGTAGCGCTCTTTTTGTTTATCCAACACAGCCATCTGCCATCAGACACCGTCTGTATGCTTTTAACACCAATCTGAGAGGCTGGTGTGTTTGCGTGTGATCATTTTAATAACATATTCTTCTTTTACACGTCTGTGACATCCGTCTTCCATGCAACATATCTAAACCTTCGAGTGGCGTTTCTAATTCCAATGACACTGTGACTCCTGGTCTTTCCAGATGGCTGTCACTCAGGGGAAGGAGGGCGGGGACCAGAACTTTGACTACATGTTCAAGCTGCTGATCATTGGCAACAGCAGCGTGGGTAAAACCTCCTTCCTGTTCCGCTACGCTGACGACGCCTTCACCTCAGCCTTCGTCAGCACCGTGGGCATCGACTTCAAAGTCAAGACCGTCTACAAGAACGACAAGAGGATCAAACTGCAGATCTGGGTAGGTCTGTCGCTAGAGTCAGGGGTACTCACTATTGTGATAGATAATGTCTAGTGTACTGTAAGAGAAGCTATTCAACTACAGTGTGCACAAATATGAGCTATTCATTCAATTGCAGAATTTGCCTTATATTTCCCCCCAAATGTATGTTTGTTAAGTTTAACTACAAGTGTGCATCTAGTCACAACCTGTCACAGGTTAGTCTGCACATTGGCTGTTAGAAGTCTATAACAATGTAGAAGGCAGTATCGTTACAAGCTTTAAGGGATTGGGGCTTATAAATCACTTTAAACCCCAATCCCTTAAAGCTTGTAACGATACTGCCTTTCTACGTTGTTATAGACTTCTAACAGCCAACATGCAGACTAGGATCCAGTCACAATAACATTAAATGTGACATTTGACATGAAACATTTGAGGTGGATTGTGCTGCTAAGATGTAGGAGCAAGGCCTACCGTGATGGAACGCGAGGCAGGGCAGTGTAGAGAACAGAGGCAGATGGATGTGTCTGGATCACTGAACAACACTCCTCTCAGACTGTGTTCTCCTCCTGTGTGTGTACGACCTCACCTACAGCTTTTTTTTATTATGAGATTTGGAGTTGAAGGAGTTTGTTTCTGAGCACCTCTGAGATAGCTACGGTGACAATTTAAAGCATGCTTCCTCCAAACACCCGCTCTCTCTCTTTCCTAGAGAGGCAATGCTGTTCGCTGTCATATTTACTGTCTGTTCCACAAATTCATTGGTCCCAGACATGASTGTAGCAGTTTATCAGCTGAGGGTTGAATGTAAACAGTTTAATTAGTGAGTAATAAGGGTAATGGGGTTTTGTCAGTTAAGCAAAAACAAGCAGGTTCTAACAGAGGCAGGATTGCCAGAGAGAGCATTCAATTGAATAGCTCTAGGTTGGCTAATTGGGCTGTTTGAGTACTGTACTATTCCTGACGAGCCACAGTACACCCGAATTTACCAGTAAGATTCAAATAAGATGGCCTATTGTCACTCTTCACGGACTGTACTAAAGATTCTGTCCATTTGTTGGGCTTATTCACAGTGTAAACTGCTCTGTGGTGCCATGGCGATGATTAAATAAACTCAGTCAATTCGTTTCAAATGGAGCTCCTGTTCATTGGACTCAGCAGGATTTTTCTGTCTTGCTGTGTCTTTTAGCTAACAAGCAAAGCTGCCCACTCAAATAGCCCCAAGATTAAATGAGTCATTGTCAAGCACTTGGCCCTGAATCGATAGGGTAGTGAAATGTGTGGATGCATACAGTATGTCTTCAGTATTCAGCCAAGAGGAAAGTCAACAGTCAACGCATTGTCTAGAAGATGAATGTTTAATGTAAAGTAATCTGTCTGCAAAAAAGAGAACCATTTTCATAATAATAAAAAAAAGGAGAAAGAAATGTCCTTAAAAAACGATATGTAGAATTAGGTAATGCTATAGCCTACTGAATTGTATTGTACAAAAACATTCTACAGTTCATTGTTCGCACAAATATATAGACACACACACCTGAACATCTGCATGCAGGTGCACGTACGTCCATGCATTACTGTGTATATTCGTGGGTTTCCATTGCTCAGCCCAGCTGCTGTATGAGGGAGATTGAGGTAGACAGCCTCTGAGCTGTGTGTGCTTTTGAAGGTCAGAGATGTCCGTTGGCTACCACACAGACACAATTATAGCCATATTCACAGAGAGAGCAGAGCAGGCCTCTCTCTGTAGCTAATGTAACCCAGCACTGTTTGGCCTCGCAGTGGAAATAGCACACTGCTGCGTGCCCCTATACAAGAGGTTTATTGTAAACCCATAGACATGACATAATCAGTATAATATGGCCAGTAGGTCTCAGCCACCACAGTGACTAATCAGCATGGCGTCAGAAATGTCTCTCCATTTCAATGATTAGCTAAGGTATATGGGATCAATGGTCTGCTTCCCATGGGGTGTGGAGACATCACCAGACACCCTGTTGTGCTTGTATCAATCGCTCTGTTTGGGATGGGCCCTGCAGGCATGGAGAGTGATTTGGATTATATGATTTATTGATCATAGTGCATTATTCATTTACTGGGGAGACTTGAACCTCTAGAATTTGTGAATAGATAATGACCATCATGTTCATCACAGCTAGCCAAACCAGCCGGCGATGCAGGATACATGATCATCACAGCTAGCCAAACCAGCCGGCGATGCAGGATACATGATCATCACAGCTAGCCAAACCAGCCGGCGATGCAGGATACATGATCATCACAGCTAGCCAAACCAGCCAGCGATGCAGGATACATGATCATCACAGCTAGCCAAACCAGCCAGCGATGCAGGATACATGATCATCACAGCTAGCCAAACCAGCCGGCGATGCAGGATACATGATCATCACAGCTAGCCAAACCAGCCGGCGATGCAGGATACATGATCATCACAGCTAGCCAAACCAGCGGCGATGCAGGATACATGATCATCACAGCTAGCCAAACCAGCCAGCGATGCAGGACACATGATCATCACAGCTAGCCAAACCAGCCAGCGATGCAGGATACATGATCATCAGCTAGCTAAACCAGCGG
>NC_036855.1:26858437-26864107 GCF_002910315.2 Salvelinus sp. IW2-2015 | reverse complement strand
GAAGAGACAGGACACCACAGACCGGACAATCACCACTGCATACTACCGGGGAGCCATATGGCTTCATCCTTATGTATGACATCACCAACGAGGAGTCCTTCCATTGTGTGCAGGACTGGTGAGTTCTACTGGGGTACAACACATTTTCACCCTCTCTAGGAGGAACATTTGTGTTAAATAGCCCAGTTATTATATATTGAAAACCAGTATGGTCAGCAATAACAGCACGTTGAAGGACTGCAATTTTGTCAGTATATCATGTACCATGAAATACAGGAGGAAGAAGCAACTTCAGATGACATGTTTTTGTTAAGTATTGTTTACATACTGTATATCTTAACACAAGATTCTCAGAAAGACTACATATCTTTATGGACAACATGTGTTGTTTGGCTCTGTATTGAGACAGGATGAGTAGAAGATTTCTCCCTGTGAAGAAACAGACCCAAATAGCTGACCTTCATCTCCGTCAGTATCTCCTTATCTAAGCGTATTGATTAGAGCGCTTGTTGTCAGAGAGCCACTGGCCCATCTGTGTGTGTGGGGGGGGGGGATCCCTGGGTAGGTCAGGCAAAGTCACGAATCACTGTCTTTGTGAGCCACAAAATCTATTTCCATCCGAATACTGAATACCTACACTACTGGAACCTTGTACTTACTGTATCTTTCCTGTATCCTGGATTCAACATGATTTATTCCTAGAAATAAGAACAAGAAGTCTATTTCATCAGTCCCAATTACCAGGTTTCTGGGATAAACTCTACCAGAATAGTTTAAGAAAGAGAATGTTTTGATGGATGCACTTGACAAAACGATTATTAAATGTCTCACGGTGAAACGAAAAGAAAAATGTTTTCTCAATTGTGTAGAGCGAATGTGATTTTGACTACCATTTCCTCTTTTGTGTACAGAATGGGCGTGTCACATCAACCCTAGTGTTGGTATGTTGAGTAGGGCATCTTTGTAGAAAGCAGACGGGTTAAACATCTCTGTTCCCTGTGGTTGTGTAGATCCAGGTGTTGTGGCCAGACGGTGTGACCCCTCCCTCTCTGTAGCATGATTACAGCTCACTGCTGTAGCCTTATCGCACCCTCACAGCCCAACAGGATTATAGGAGCACAGAGAGGAAAGGGGCGCTCGCGATCACTACGGCAACGCGCTGATGTACTGTCGGATGACTAACTGCTAAGAAAGGAAGAAAACTCATTTATTTAACAGGCTCTCTGTATGAGACATTGCAATGCAATCAAATTTAACAGCAACTACTGTAGAATCACGAACTGCTCTATTCTGAAGTCTTGATACCAGTCAGCTAATGACTGTTATTATCTTGGAGCTGTTCAAATCAGTGCGCTTGTTCACTAAAGCCATAGCAGTGACAGAGCACAAAAATACTTTATTAGTTAACACTTTCTATGAAGTACATACATATAATGCTTTATAACATCATTTGTAATGTGTTATAACACTGACTATAAGCATTCATAATAATTAATAAGTGGTAGTAAAACCATGTATGATGTTTTAAATATCATTAGCTATAATTACTTATGAGACTATATATTTGGTATTTTATTAGGATCCCCATTAGCTGTTGTAATATCAGCAGCTACTCTTCCTTGGGTCCACACAAAACATGAAACATGACATAATACAGAACATCAATATACAAGAACAGCTCAAGGACAGAACTGCATACATTTTCTTTTAAAAGCCACAGGTATCTTACGTATCATTGCCTATACACACACTATCTAGGTCAAATAGTGGAGAGGCGTTGTGCCGTGAGGTGTTGCTTTATTTGTTTTTGGAAACCAGGTTTGCTGTTTATTTGAGCAATATTGCATGGAAGGAAGTTCCATGCAATAGGAAGTACTGTACGCTTTCTTGAATTTGTTCTGGATTTGGGGAGTGTGAAAAGACCCCTGGTGGCATGTCTGGTGGGGTAAGAATGTGTGTCGGAGCTGTGTGTAAGTTGACTATGCAAACAACAATGTTAATGTTGTTAATGTTTCTTATAAAAAGAAGAAGTGATGCTGTCAGTCTCCCCTCCACTCTTAGCCAAGAGAGACTGGCATGCATAGTATTTATATCAGTCCTCTGATTACAATGAAGAGCAAAACGTGCCGCTCTGTTCTYGGCCAGCTGCAACTTAATTAGGTCTTTCCTTGCAGCACTGGACCACACTACTGGACAATAATCGAGATTAGACAAAACTAGAGCCTGCAGGACTTGCTTTTTGGAGTGTGGTGTCAAAAAAGCAGAGCATCTCTTTATTACGGACAGATATCTCCTCATCTTTACAATCATTGAATCTATATGTTTTGACCATGACAGTTTACAATCTAAGGTAATGTCAAGTAATTTATTCTCCTCAATTTGTTCAACAGCCACATCATTTATTACCAGATTCAGCTGAGGTCTAGAACTTAAGGAATAATTTGTACCAAATACAATGCTCTTAGTTTTAGAGATGTTCAGGACCAGTTTATTACTGGCCACCCATTCCAAAACAGACTGCAACTCTTTGTTAAGGGTTTCAGTGACTTCATTAGCTGTGGTTGCTAATGCGTGTATGGTTGAATCATCAGCATACATGGACACACATGCTTTGTTTAATCCCAGTGGCAGGTCATTGGTAAAAATAGAAAAGAGAAGAGGGCCTAGAGAGCTGCCCTGTGGTATACCACACTTTACATGTTTGACTTTAGAGAAGCTTCCATTAAAGAAAACCCTTTGAGTTCTATTAGCTAGATAGCTCTGAATCCACGATGTGGCAGAGGTTGAAAAGCCATAACATATAATTATGGTCAATAATATCAAAGGATGCACTGGAATCCAACAGTACCGCTCCCACAGTCTTTTATTATCAATTTCTTTCAAAGAATCATCAGTAATTTGTGTCAGTGCAATACATGTTGAGTGCCCTTCTCTATAAGCATGCTGAAAGTCTGTTGTTAATTTGTTTACAGAGAAATAGCATTGTATTTGGTCAAACCCAATTTTTTCCAACAGTTTGCTAAGAACTGGCAGCAAGCTTATAGGTCTGCTGTTAGAACCAGTAAAGGCTGCTTTACCACTCTTGGGTAGCGGAATTACTTTGGCTTCCCTCCAGGCCGGAGGACAAAGACTTTCCTCTAGGCTCAGATTAAAAATATGACAGATAGGAGTGGCTATAGAGTCAGCTACCATCCTCAGTAGCTTTTCATCCAAGTTGTCAATGCCAGGAGGTTTGTGATAATTGATCTATAACAATAATTTTTCCACCTCTCCCATACCAACTTTATAGAATTCAAACTTGCAATGCTTTTCTTTCATTTATTGTTTTTTTTATGCATGAATACAATTGCTCACTATTCGTTATTGGCATTTCCTATCGAAGTTTGCCCACTTTGCAAATTATTAAATATAATTTAATAATATCATATCATTAAAATTAAAATTAAAAATTAAAATAATTGCCAACATCAAATGGTTTTGTGATGAATAAGCCATCTGATTCGATGAAAGATGGAGTTGAATTTGTCTTTCTAACCATAATTTCATTTAAAGTACACCAAAGTTTTTTCCGTTATTCTTTATATCATTGATCTTGGCTTCATAATAAAGTTTCTTCTTCTTTTTGTAGAGTTTAGTCACATCATTTCTTAATTTGCAGTAAGTCAGCCAGTCAGATGTGCAGCCAGACTTATTAGCCACTCCTTTTGCCACATCTCTTTCAACCATACCATTTTTCAATTCCTCATCAATTCATGGAACCTTAACAGTTCTAACAGTCAGTTTCTTAACAGATGCATGTTTATCAATAATTGGAAGAAGCAATTTCATAAATTCCTCAAGTACAGCGTCTGCTCCTCATTAATCACATCCACATCAGACCAACAAATATATGTATACAGTGACAGGAAAAAGTATGTGAACCCTTTGGAATTACCTGGATTTCTGCATAAATTGGTCATCAAATTTGATCTGATCTTCATCTAAGTCACAACAATAGACAAACACAGCGTGCTTAAACTAATAACACACAAATTATTGTATTTTTCTTGTCTATATTGAATACATAATTTAAACATTCACAGTGTAGGTTGGGAAAAGTATGTGAACCCCTAGGCTAATGACTTCTCCAAAAGCTAATTGGAGTCAGGAGTCAGCTAACCTGGAGTCCAATCAATGAGACAAGATTGGAGATGTTGGTTAGAGCTGCCTTGTCCTATAAAAAACACTCACAAAATTTGAGTTTGCTATTCACAAGAAGCATTGCCTGATGTGAACCATGCCTCGAACAAAAGAGATCTCAGAAGAAGTTAGATTAAGAATTGTTGACTTGCATAAAGCTGGAAAGGGTTACAAAATTATCTCTAAAAGCCTTGATATTCATCAGTCCAAGGTAAGACAAATTGTCTATAAATGGAGAAAGTTCAGCACTGTTGCTGCTCTCCCTAGGAGTGACTGTAAGTCAAAGACTGCAAGAGCACAGTGCAGAATGCTCAATAAGGTTAAGAAGAATCCTAGAGTGTCAGCTAAAGACTTGCAGAAATCTCTGGAACATGTTAACATCTCTGTTGACGAGTCTACGATATGTAAAACACTGAACAAGAATGGTGTTCATGGGAGGACACCACGGAAGAAGCCACTGCTGTCAAAAAAAAACATTGCTGCACGTCTGAAGTTTGCAAAAGTGCACCTGGATTTTCCACAGCGCTACTGGCAAAATATTCTGTGGACAGATGAAACTACAGTTGAGTTATTTGCAAGGAACACACAACACTATGTGTGGAGAAAAAAGGCAGGGCACACCAACATCAAAACCTCATCCCAACTGTAAAGTATGGTGGAGAGAGCATCATGGTTTGGGGCTGCTTTGCTGCCTCAGCACCTGGACAACTTGCTATCATCGACAGAAAAACTAATTCCCAAGTTTATCAAGACATTTTGCAGGAGAATGTAAGGCTACCTGTCTGCCAATTGAAGCTCAACAGAAGTTGGGTGATGCAACAGGACAACGACCCAAAACACAGAAGTAAATCAACAACAGAATGGCTTCAACAGAAGAAAATACGCCTTCTGGAGAGTCCTGACCTCAACCGAATTGAGATGCTGTGGCATGACCTCGAGCGGTTCACACCAGACATCCCAAGAATATTGCTGAACTGAAACAGTGTTGTAAAGAGGAATGGTCCAAAATTCTTCCTGACCGTTGTGCAGGTCTGATCCGCATCTACAGAAAACGTTTGGTTGAGGTTATTGCTGCCAAAGGAGGGTCAAGCAGTTATTAAATCCGAGGGTTCCCATACATTTTCCACCCTGCACTGTGAATGTTTACACGGTGTGTTCAATAAAGACATGAAAACGTATGATTGTTTGTGTGTTATTAGTTTAAGCAGACTGTGTTTGTCTATTGTTGTGACTAAGATGAAGATCAGATCAAATTTTATGACCAATTTATGCAGAAATCCAGGTAATTCCAAAGGGTTCACATACTTTTTCTTGACATTGTATATATACAGTGGGGAGAACAAGTATTTGATACACTGCCGATTTTGCAGGTTTTCCAACTTACAAAGCATGTAGAGGTCTGTAATTTTTATCATAGGTACACTTCAACTGTGAGAGACGGAATCTAAAACAAAAATCCAGAAAATCACATTGTATGATTTTTAAGTAATT
>NC_036855.1:26799685-26857097 GCF_002910315.2 Salvelinus sp. IW2-2015 | reverse complement strand
TGGTTTTGTTTACTCAGGAATTGGATCATAGGGCAGGGGGAGGAGAGTAAAGGAGGAACAATGGGTACAGTCCATTTGGAAAGTATTCAGACCCCTTGACTTTTTCATATATATATATATATATATATATATAAATATTATTATTTTTTAAATCATCCACGTAAGGGTCATGGGATGTATATTTATTATTCTGAATTAAGGGCCTGAACAGACTTCCTATGGTAGGCTTTTATTCCATTATTATTTTCCATTATTCGTCATGGTTAGAAGGTTGAGGGTAAAGATGCATATTTTCCAAAGCAAACGTCTCCTTCCCTGCCAGGATGTGTGTGAATGAGCTCCTGTCCTAACTCACACTAATTTCCTGTGTGTGACGCAGTTGTCTCCTGACAGTGACAGAGTCACGCTGGGCACTAGACACTGCTGCTTCTCTCCTCTCCTGGTTATTGGCCATTGAAACACAAAACAAATAATTGTGAGAGATAAACATAGATATCGGTAATAATTTCACCATTAAATATAGGCTAGATTAGAGATAGATTATAAACATTCAGTGCAAAACCCCCATTTCAGAGCAGCTGTTTTTGACCAGGATGTCACTGTGAATAATATCATCAGTCAGATGTGAATTGACCTACAGCTGAACTGGTATGACCAGTCTGACCTCACTGTACACTCCAACAGTGCAGTAATACTTAGAAATACAATAACAATACATACGTAATACAAAAAGTTAAAAACAAGAAACTAAATTAAGAAACATTAGAACGAGCAATGGCAGAGTCTGGAATATAACTATACAGTGCATTCGGAAAGTATTCAGACCCCTTCCCTTTTTCCACAGGTTTCTAGAAATTTCTGCCAATGTATAAAAAAAAAACTGAAATACCTTATTTACATAAGTATTCAGATGCTTTGCTATGAGACTTGAAATTGAGCTCAGGTGCCTCCTTTCCCCATTGATCACCCTTGAGATGTTTCTACAACTTGATTGGAGTCCACCTGTGGTAAATTCAATTGATTGGACATGATTTGGAAAGGCACACACCTGTCTATATAAGGTCCTACAGTTGACAATGCATGTCAGAGCAAAATTCAAGCCATGAGGTCGAAGGAATTGTCCGTAGAGCTCCGAGACAGGATTGTGTTGAGGCACAGATCTATGGAAGGGTACCCAAAATTCTGCAGCATTGAAGGTCCCCAAGAACACAGTGGCCTCCATCATTCTTAAATGGAAGAAGTTTGGAACCACCAAGACTCTTTATAGAGCTGCCCGCCAGGCGAAACTGAGCAATCGGGGGAGAAGGGCCTTGGTCAGGGAGGTGACCAAGAACCCGATGGTCACTCTAACAGAGCTCCAGAGTTCCTCTGTGGAGATGGGATAACATTCCAGACAACCATCTCTGCAGCACTCCACCAATCAGGCCTTAATGGTAGAGTGGCTAGACAGAAGCCACTCGTCAGTAAAAGGCACATGACAGCCCGCTTGGAGTTTTCTAAAAGGCACCTAAAGACTCTCAGACCATGAGAAACAAGATTATCTGGTCTGATGAAACCAAGATTGAACTCCTTGGCCTGAATGCCAAGCATCACGTCTGGAGGAAACCTGGCACCATCCCTTCAGTGAAGCATGGCGGTGGCAGCATCATGCTGTGGGGAGGTTTTTCAGCGGCAGGGACTGGGAGACTAGTCAGGATCGAGGGAAAGATTAAGTAAGTACAGAGAGATCCTTGATGAAAACCTGCTCCAGAGCACTCAGGACCTCAGACTGTGGCAAAGGTTCACCTTCCAACAGGACAACAACCCTAAGCACAACAGCCAAGACAACGCAGGAGTGGCTTTGGGACAAGTCTCTGAATGTCCTTAAGTGGCCCAGCCAGAGCCTGGACTTGAACCCAATCTAACATCGCTGGAGAGACCGGAAAATAGCCGTGCAGCGGCGCTCCCCATCCAACCTGACAGAGCTTGAGAGGATGGGAGAAACTCCCCAAATACAGGTGTGCCAAGCTTGTAGCGTCATACCCAAGAAGACTCGAGGCTGTAATCACTGCCAAAGGTGCTTCAACAAAGTACTGAGTAAAGGCTCTGAATACTTATGTAAATGTAATATTTCCGTTAAAAAAAAATATCAAATTTGAAAAAATGTATAAAAAACTGTTTTTGCTTTGTCATTATGGGGCATTGTGTGTAGATTGATGAAGGAAAAAAAACCATTTAATCCATTTTAGAATAAGGCTGTAATGTAACAAAATGTGGAAAAAGTGAAGGGGTCTGAATAATACCCGAATGCACTATATACTGTATATTAATGGTGTGTTTAGACAGTATGGACAGAACACAAAAAAATTCACAAAACGGCTAAGTTGCTTCTAGCTAGGAGCGAGAAGCAGGCGGACGGTGTCTGTCAGCGCCATTCTGTAGTAAACCTGGGTTTGATGGAGGAGACATGTTGTTTACTATATCAGCTTGTCGCCTATAGCTTCTAGTCGATAGATGCAGTGCTCTGTTTTCTTTGTATATGTATGTGTGCGTGTGCATGTGCGTGTGTGTGCAGGTCGACCCAGATTAAGACCTATTCTTGGGACAACGCCCAGGTGGTGCTGGCTGGGAACAAGTGTGACATGGAGGAGGAGAGGGTGGTGGCTGCAGACAGCGGGAGACAGCTGGCAGAACAACTCGGTGAGCTGCTATCATTTGATTGATCAGGGACACTTTATAGTGGCAGAGATAAAATAATGAACACATGGAATGGTCAACAGTCAGATACGAAGCATTATAARGCGTTAGCTCATACTGATTCACGGCACCGGTGCCTACATGGGCTTTTGTAAGTTCATTGACTTATTGTAAACATAACGTACAGTATTTGACAGGCTTTCATTTTCACTTAGTCATTGTCAAGAGATTTCTGAATGTAGACAATTAACTTCTTGTAAACATCATCTACAATGTTCATATACTATTTCTCTCCTCTCCCTCGCTATCCCTCCGCAGGTTTTGAGTTCTTTGAAACGAGTGCCAAGGACAACATCAATGTCAAGCAGACCTTTGAACGCCTCGTTGACATCATCTGTGACAGGATGTCCGAGAGCCTGGACACTGATCCTGCCGTTACCACGGGAACGCCTAGCGCCAAACTGACAGACAGCGCCCCGCCGCTCCAGCAGTCCGCCTGTAACTGTTAGTGGCTCCTCCCGCTTCCTATGTTTTTCGTAGATACCCAGTCCCTTAGATATAGGTTGCATCCTAAATGGCACCCTTTTCCCTACATAATGCACTACTTTTGACGAGGGCCCATAGGGCTCTGGTCAAAGGTTGTGTACTTAATGGAAAAAGGCTGCCATTTGCGACTCAACAGTAGTCTTAAAGTAGGGGTGCACAACTAAGGTCCTGGATGGCTGCAGTAAAGTCAGATTTTCCTCCTTGCCTTTTAATCAGAGATTGACTTGTATAGATACTGTAGGTGCACTCTCTGGCCAATCAGTGACAGTAGTCCATCAGTTAAGTGCCAGGATGGAAGGAAACCCAGCAGGACTGCGGACTGGAGTTGTGCACCCCTGTCTTGTAGTATTCTGATGTGTCATCTGACCGCTTTTATCATCGTACATCAGCCAGGGCGGCAGTCTGTTTCTGTTCTCTTGACAACTCCTTATGGAATTGTCAAACATGGAGTTGGCAAGAGCACTGATCTGTGACCAGGCAATCAATGTCTGTCCCTCTATAGCTGTGTTGAGGTACAGATCTTTACACCTTTACCTAGAAACACAGAYGGTCTGAATATGTCTGATGAGTATGTCTGTGTCGGCCTTACAGGATGGCTAATGATATGACACTACAAACATCCATTATGCTCTTTAGCTTACCTTACAACATTAAATAGGATGCTTGTAAAGGCTGTTAGAATTCAATGTGTGGTCCATGCACTGCACAGTAGCCTTCCAACTGGCTTCAAAGACTTGTAATCAATTCTAATTCTATTAGGAGAACCCAGAGCTTTGTCACTGTTTTTATTGTCCATCCTAAAACTTGCAGGCGATAAAGTTATAATCAGTGCTTTCATTTATTTAGCCATCTATTTATGCATTTATTATGTTTGTGTTACATATTGTCTTCTGCCGAGGGCCAAAAGCTATTTTGTGTATTGTAGACAAACTGGTAGATGGTAGCTGATTTCTGTTTGCGGTGTGTGTGTGTGTGCATGTGTGTTTTAGGAAGAGTGAATGAGTGTGGCAGTGTGATAAATTTCAATCATCTACCTTGGATAAAAAACAAATGTGGCCTTTAGTATTTCCAACATGGTCTCTTCTCCTTTATGGTCACCTGCCACATTGACTTCATATTTCATGAATACTACATTGTGTCTGTGAGTACTGTATACTGTACATGTGCATTTGTATTAGTAGTCCTGATATGCCATCTGATGAGTGTGTCTACATTTCTTTAAAACTGAATAGATCCTCTTTTTCTAGCCTTATTAAGACATTTGACAAGTGTGCTGTCAAATAACCAATAACCTAGGTTATGTTGTTCTACCCAGACCATTACAGTTATCTTTACCCAAACTACAAACCCGACCCTTCCCTCATGTCCTCTCCCCGAAGAGAAAGAAGAAAAAGAAATGACCACAGCCAAGATATGATATGTTATGACAGGTGGATACTGAAGCCATGATAGAGTCTGTCTGACTGGATAAACATCAATATCCTCCGGAACAGTATTTTTAGGGAGAATGGTGTTTCATGGTGTCCATATTTCATATACCTAAGAAAGCGCACCTTTTCCACATCCTTGAACCATGTTGTTATTGTCTCCATCCTTGGCTGAAGCAAATTGTCCTTTACATATAGGATGTCGTGACAGTCCTGTACCTCCCAGTAAAGATAATCTACCACATATTAGGGGAATAAGTACATAAAATATTTGATAACTGTAATTGTGCCAAAAGAAAAAACCGTCTGTAGTTTGTTTTACATCGTGTCTTTGCATAGAAAATGGAAGGTTCAAAAGAGAAAAGTTGCATGAAGACATTGAATTATCTATATTTCTAACTATAAAGGTGTATATTGTCTATGTTTAAGTGCATCCTCATAGCTTTGTCTGTGGGGTGCAATGGGCCAACAAGTGCAATATTTTAGGAATTTATTCCTGTACATAGTCCTTCTAGTACAGTATACCTGCAGTTGAGTGACTGGTCTACTGTTGGTGTTGTGTTGTACGGCACTGCAAGCATCACACTAAGTGTGTGTGTGTGTTGTGTGTGTGTGTGTGTATATCTGTGTGTGTGCGCGCTTTATCTGGGATTTGCAGTGCGGCGAATTAGTGTATGTGTGTTTATTACTTATTGTATGTGTGTACCTTTTCTACTGATGTATTCATGCACTATATACTGTTCCTGCTAGCTATCTGTTGGTGAACTCGTACTATACGTCAAAATGCAGTATTGTGGAAGATAGTCAGAGAAGTTAGGGTATGCCATATGCTGTACTGATATTAAGTCTATGTTATAAAAAAGGGAAATATCTCTACTCCAACAGGATGTTGTCTGTGTGAGATTATTATTTACCTGTACATGAATAGTAGCCATTACCCTGCTCAGATTGAAACCTCAAACATCTCTACATTAAAATCCCCTGTCATCTACTTCCTCATCGGGGATTATGCATATTCATGACCTCCACTATTCAGCCCAGTGGGCACAGACGTCAATTCAACGTCTATTCCACGTTGTTTGTACCTTCAAGTGCAAGCAATGTACAAACTATGTGTTTAAGATGATAGGAAATAAACAAATTGTATTCATGTCATGTGTGTATTGTGTTTTTGTGTGTGGAGATCCATTGGCTCCCACCTTGTGATTGAAGGTGTTCAGCTTCTTGGTGTATTTTTGTGGTCTCACTCTATTTCTAGAGAAAGCATGCCTCCTAATGGAAAAACCAGGTAGGTTCATGTTTTACATGATGATTTTCTATGCCCAGCATTAGGTTAAGGCTATGACCGTAGGTTGATGTCAAGGAAAGGGTTGGGGCTAGGGTATAAAGTAGTGGTGCGTGGGTAAAATCACTGAGGAAGCCAAGCCAGGAGGAAATAGCCATATCACCACCTATGTGTTGTGATAATTGCATTGTTTGCTCTGTAACCTGTTTGTTCATATMCCTTGACAACTGGCTATATAGGCCTAAGGCTGGGACAATTAGACACAGTGGCAGATTAAATTCAACCACGGCTGAACCGGGAGGTGGACATAAAGCTAGGGTTAAGGCAAGAGTTAAGGTTCTGGTTGAGGCTAGGGTTAGGATTGAACCTAGCCTCAAACACAACTACAACCCTAACCCTAGCTTCATGGCCACACCTCGGTTCAACCATAATCCTAGCCAAAACCCTAGCTTCATGTCTACTAAGTAGCAGAACAGAGATGGCCATTGTCACCACTAGAGGGCCTCCTTTCTGCACACACTTCTAGTCTGGAATGAAACATGTATAAATGGACAAACGCTTCAAAAGTCCTCTTACCACTGCTGATCTATTAATAACACACTGTCTAACCCAAACCTAAATCCTAACGTTATGGATGGACTGGGACATATTACGTTGATGGACCCAAGGGCCCTACACAGGTGAAAGACTCTTCACTGCCCAGAGTAAACACACTGATGCCTCCTAAAACCTTCTGGCTCGGATAAACAGACAGATAGACAGACGGACAGACAGATAGATAGACAGACACACACACAGAGAACGTACTTTAGAAAAGGCAAGAACAGTGGAGTTAATGTTTTATTCTTCACGCGTCAACTTGAGCCTTTCTCAAGAATATTCTGATTTGATGGTTATACTTGGCTAAAACAGACACAAAATGACACACAGGCTACTGCTAGTTTTATTGCTTGTTGGAAAAGTTAGAGAAAAGGTTTTAGATCCACTTTAGTCTGTAAGCATTGATACTTGGTATTTAACATCTTTTAATGTTTCTAATAAACAACTGTTAGCAGAGCTGGCCTGATCTACAACCTAATCTCAGAACTATGCTGAGGCCTCTTTTTCCAAAGGAAATATCTATTATCTCACTCCCAACATAATTACATGACTGTTTTCCAGGCTCCGCACCACCTCTGACTGTCCTTTGATACTTTCCTTCATAAAAGAGAAATTATTTGATTTATTTCTGCATTGTTTCCATGGTGCATGTGCAGACGTGAAACGTGTGGCTGGTCAGAAAACACTTAATGGCTTCCATGTGGAAGGCTAGAGCAAAAACACACAGGCACTGGGCTAGAGCAGAAACACACGGGCACCGGGCTAGAGCAAAAACACACGGGCACCGGGCTAGAGCAGAAACACACAGGCACCGGCTAAGCAGAAAACACACAGGACCGGGCTAGAGCAGAAACACACAGGCACCGGGCTAGAGCAAAAACACACAGCACCGGCTAGAGCAGAAACACACAGGCACCGGGCTAGAGCAGAAAACACACAGGCACCGGGCTAGAGCAAAACACACGGGGCACCGGGCTAGAGCAAAAACACACAGGCACCGGGCTAGAGCAAAAACACACGGGCACCGGGCTAGAGCAAAAACACACGGGCACCGGGCTAGAGCAAACACACGGGCACCGGGCTAGAGCAAAAACACACGGGCACCGGGCTAGAGAAAAAAACACAGGCGACCGGGCTAGAGCAAAAACACCACGGGCACCGGGCTAGAGCAGAAACACACAGGCACCGGGCTAGAGCAGAACACACAGGCACCGGGCTAGAGCAAAAACACAGGCGCACCGGGCTAGAGCAAAAAACACACAGGCACAGGGCTAGAGCAAAAACACACGGGCACCGGGCTAGAGCAAAACACACGGGCACCGGGCTAGAAGCAAAAACACACGGGCACGGGCTAGAGCAAAAACACACGGGCCCGGGCTAGAGCAAAAAACACACAGGCACGGGCTAGAGCAGAAACACACAGGACCGGGCTAGAGCAGAAACACCACAGAAGCACGGGCTAGAGCAGAAACACACAGGCACCAGGCTAGAGCAGAAACACACAGGCAGCAGGCTAAAGCAGAAACACACAGGCAGGAGGCTAAAGCAGAAACACACAGGCAGGAGGCTAAAGCAGAAACACACAGGCAGGAGGCTAAAGCAGAAACACACAGGCAGCAGGCTAGAGCAGAAACACAAAGGCAGCAGGCTAGTAAAGTCCTCTATCAGTTTTAATGACAGACAAATAGGGTTATTTCTGAGGTCAGGGCTTTGCATCATTTCTCATCGGTTTAATCACCTTTATTTTCCAGGCTGATTGCCAAGACAAAACAAAGAGGACATTTACCCACCCAGCCACAACACAGCCAGGGGAGAGAGAGAGAGTGAGAGTGAATGGGAGAGGCAGGGAAGAGGAGAAGGGCAATTTGGCAATCTTGTATTTTGTAAATTAGGTTGTTCTTCATTTCACAATAGACTCAAATTAAATAGGTGGTTAGATTATACTTTTATTAAATTGAAATGAAAGCATTCATTTGCAACCATGCACAAAGAATGAACCAGGAATATGATAGCGTATTACAATGTCAATATCATGGTTAAAATTCTGTTTTTGATCCCATCACAAAACCTCAGGAGAATGAATTTACTAATGTTGTTTTAACTTCAAGTATTGACTAGCTAAGGACAATGGGCCAAATCCTAACTGTGACTTTCTGAACTTGGAAAAAAGTGACAATATTGTTATTACAATTCCAAACGTGAGTTTAATCTGAGAAAGTTGGTTACAGTAGTTTACAGCTATACAATCCCTTCTGCAGTCTTATCAAGACACACAGTACTAGTCCTTCCTAATACTGTCTCCCTTTGTCCTATACATGTATTTCAACCCAAATAGGTTATTCTACACAAACCAAAACAATGAATAAAGTTGTAACTAATTCCATAGTGCTTAAAGGGAATGTATCCATGAAGTGAATAATATTCATTGCTTAAAGGGAATATTCACTACATGGATACATTCCCTTTAAGCACTGAACAGTCCCTGTTAATCCTGTCAACAAAGGAAGTAAACAACAAACAACAGCAAAGGCAAAGCACAGGAAACAACATGGAACCTTCAGGTGAATAGAGCCAGTATTACAGTAGCTGATGCTGGATGTCACCAGAGTCATATAAATATATGMCTCTGGATGTCAGTGGGAGACAAATGACATACTTCAAACATGCAGTAATGACATACTTCTGACATCTGCAGGCAGAGATGGCGTACAGTATGTTAGCAGAGTTCTCCATCATTGTCTAATGCAAGGCCTGTTCCCAAATAGATTGACCTGCTCATAACAGACAAGGCGATGGTGATGTAGGCACAGCATAACTAATACAGACAAAATCATGATAAACAAAACAAATCTTTACAAAAACAATTCCACAACATGGGGTGAATTAGAGATCAAAAGAGAAAATAATTGGAAAAAAATCTAATAATGAAGTAAGCTTTATGCAACATCTTTTGAGTGAGAATCCATTACACCTTTTGGTTTGTGTTAGAGATCAGACTTGATGAATTGATACCAAAAGTAATATACCTCACAATATACTGCCTGCCCTACAAAGGCAAAACGCAATAGCTACGAATTTGGTCAAAAATCTTTGATCTTTTGATCAGAATATATCAGAAATTGCTGTCTAGACATAAAAAGACTTTGAAGTCAGATTTTGCAGTAAAAAAAACAACATAGGTACTGCGTTTTGTAGGGCAGTATACAAATGTAGTGCTTTTTGATACCGCTGAACAACAATCTAAAACACGTATGCCTTATAAATGAACCCCAACTGTAGAATCAATGACTCACTTCAGTCTTAGCTAAAGAATGAAAACACATGTGAGGAGAGTTGAACTGCATTCATCTAGACAGCACCGTTATAAGGAAACAACGCTGAATGAAATGCATTGGATTAGTATTTAAATGTATTTACAATTATACAACGTTAAGATCACAACTACTCGATCTGTTAATGAAGAGGCAGGATTATAGCTAATTAAATGAGCTAACTTCTACAGCGATATGATAGCATATATATGTACATATATACTTAAGTCTATTTACAGAGCTAATTTAACAACAGTTGTAAAGATGATCTATTTGTTAAAGGGAAAACTTTAGGCTTAGACATCTCCCTCAGTAAAATAAGTGACATCCTAACAAACAAAATAATCTGTACTGTATTAAACATTCCCCGTTTCAATATGAACACAAATGAACTGAAACTAGACAGCTACATGCCCTCATAAAGTAATACTAACTTTTAATGATTATGTACATAAATACAGCAGGTCTGGATGGAAACACCACAGACAGCTAGAAATACAGCTAAGCACTGGCAAAATCCTAGAGGAAAACCTGTTTCAGGCACTGTATTCCCTTTATCGTGCACTACTTTTCACCGGGGCCGATAGCGCTCTGGTCAATAGTAGCCCACTATATAAGGAATAGGGTGCCATTTGGGGCGTGCGTCGAGTCTCAGCAGAGAAACGGTTGAGTCAGTCCTCAGGTGAGGAAAGAGCATTATTCTGATCATTTAGGATTGTGCAACAGCAACTACAGTAGCTATGACGTTTCAAAACTCAAGTAGACCAGTGTCAGTGCCTGCCTGTCAGTAATGACCTCATTTACACCAGAATCTCTCAAAATGATGCATCAATTCAACCTGTACTGTTCATTACAAACATATATATATAAGTGACCCATACATTTTATTTTCCATTATACCAGAGCTAAAGAATAACTGCCTTGTATATTTAGCATAGACTTAGCCCTTATCTATGAACAAATTCCATCAAACCTGCCATATTATTGTTTATGCAGTGACCTTGTTTACACGACCACTGTCCATGAACACAACTTATTTCTGAAACCTGAGAGCATCTACAGTACCTGTACCTGTGGGAGGAGTTTTGCGTTTGGATATTACCCGACTACAGGAAAACATGTTCCTGTGTTAATACATACTACAATGCAGGTTTGAATGAATTGCGGCCTCAGTCATTTCAATCCTTTAGAATCTGTTAGAAAAGGTTTTCCCTATCTTACAGCAGGTCAGTAGAAAGGCAGTATAATACCTCAGAGCGTTTTAAACCAACTGGCCTTCTCATTTCCTGCCTCTTGCCTTTCAATGTTTAAAGGCTTCTCATTTGGTAGCAGTCCTCAGCATTCTGCTCTAAACCACTAAAACCTTTCCATTTCCCCGTGCACTTCTCCCTCATTTCATGAAACCATATCTATTTTACAGACATCATCATCTCTAAATAGTCCACAATTCTGACATTTTTTTTCTTCATTGATAGTTTCCATTCAGGGCAGTTTTAATTACACTTGCAAGGCATAAACTGTCTAAAACAATCAAATGCATAATTTAAAGGATAACCCAGGGTATTTGTAGACTGATCCCAGATCTGTTTGTGCTCTTGCCAACTCCATTGCTGTCCTTGTCAATGAGTAAGAAAGAGTTGGCATGCTAGTACAAACAGACTGGCACTCAGGCTAGGGCATTTACAGAACCAGGTTTAGTATAATACAGCACCCCTCACATCCACCAGGCTGGTCGGGGGTGAGAGGTCAGGGGTTAGGGGTTAGGCAGGGGTAGAGCTCTTGTCGTTGTCCAGGCTGGGTCTGGGGTCTGCTCTGAGGGGTTTGTGCTGAGGGCTGCTCCTCAGGTTGTCATCCATCTGCAGGAGAACACACACAGTCAGTAAACATACATACAGTGCCTTCAGAAAGTATTCAAACCCCTTGACTTTTTCCAAATTTTGTTGTGTTACAACCTGAATTTAAAAATGGATTAAATTGAGATTTTGTGTCACTGACCCTACACACAATAATACCCCATAATGTAAAAAACTTTTAATAAAAAATGAAAAGCTGAGATGTCTTGAGTCAATTCAACCCCTTTGTTATGGGAAGCCTAAATACGTTCAGGAGTAAAAATGTGATAACAAATCACATATTTTTTTTTTGAAAGACTACCCCAATTATCTGTAAGGTCCCTCAGTCGAGTACTGAATTTCAAGTACAGATTCAACCACACCAACCAGGGAGGTTTCTCCAGGCCTCGCAAAGAAGGGCACCAACTGGTAGATGTGTAAAAATACAAACGCAAACCCTGAATATCCCTTTGCCCTATTAACAACGCTTCGGATGGTGTATCAATACAGCCAAATACTACAAAGATACCGGCTCCATCCTAAGTCAGTTGTTGGAGAGGAAGGAAACTGCTCAGGGATTTCACCATGAGGACAATGGGGATTTTAAAACAGTTACAGAGTTTAATGGTTGTGATATGAGAACTGAGGATGGATCAACAACATTGTAGTGACTCCACAAAACTAACCTAAATTAGTGAAAAGAAGGAAGCCTGCACAGAATACAAATATTCCAAAACATGTTTGCAAACAAGGCACTTTTTAAAAATGTAACCTTTATTTAACTAGGCAAGAACAAATTCTTATTTACAACGACAGACTAGGAACAGTGGGTTAACTGCCTTGCTCAGGGGCAGAACGACAGATTTGACCTTGTCAGCTCAGGGATCTAGCAACCTTTCGGTTACTGGCCCAACGCTCTAACCACAAGGCTACCTGCCGCCCCTACTTAAGTAATACTCCAAAAATATATATATAATGTCCTGAATACAAAGCATTATGTTTGGGGCAAATCCAACACAACACATCACCGAGTACCACTCTTCATATTTTCAAGCATGGAGGTGGCTYCATCATGTTATGGGTATGCTTGTCATCGGCAAGGACTAGGGCGATTTTTTTTTAGGATAAAAAGAAACGGAATACAGCTAAGCACAGGCAAAATCCTAGAGGAAAAGCTGGTTCAGTCTGCTTTCCAACAGACACTGGGAGACGAATTCACCTTTCACCAGGACAATAACCTAAAACGCAAGGCCACATCTACACTGGAGTTGCTTACAAAGACGACATTGAATGTTAGAATTTTGACTTAAATCGTCTTGAAAATCTATGGGAAGACTTGAAAATGGCGCTCTAGCAATGATCAACAACCTACTTGACAGAACTTGAAGAATTTTAAAAAGAGTAATGGGCAAATATTGTACAATCCAGATGTGGAAAGCTCTTAGAGACTTACCAAGAAAGACTCACAGCTGTAATCGCTGCCAAAGGTGTATCTCACATGTATTGTCTCAGGGGGGTGAATACTTATCTAATCAAGATTAGTGTTTTATTTTTCATTAAATGTTTACATTTTTCTTCCACTTTGACAGAGTATTTTGTGTAGATCGTTGACCAAAAATGACAATTCAATCCTTTTTAATCTAACTTTTTAACACAACAAAATGAGGAAAATGTCAAGAGGRGTGAATACTTTCCGAAGGCACTGTATAACACAGTTACTAACCACAATATAAACACACACTCACGGATGCACATACATGCGAGCGTGCACACACCAACAGAAGAAGTGAACTAGTCTTGATATACGTACAAAAAAGTGTCTAACTAATGCTCACAATATACTCCAATGACTAACACAACACACGCAAATACACACGGAGACGAGAGCAGCAGGACCTTCTCTATGAGGTTGGACTCTTTGTTTACAAGCTGAGTGAGTTTCTGCAGGTTGGCATCCACCGTCTCCTGAACCGGCTGGGGAGACCCTGGAGAGAGAGGGTGGGTGGACCAGGAACAGTGGAGAGAGAGAGKCCATTATACTAAGAAAGCAGAGATACTGAGAGCAGAGAGAGATATGCCAGAACGCAGCAGAAGTTCTCCATCACAGCCCAGACAAAAGAAGCAATAAACCGTGTACGTTCGTCGACGCACCGACTCACGCGCATACATAGACGGTTAGGTATTGCTCCTGCTGCAAATGACAACTTGGCAAAAGCTGTACATCCTGTGTTTAGAAAAGGCTTTGCAGGACCTGAAGTTCACCAGATTTTCACTGACACGTTCTATTAAAAACACAGCAGGATCTTTGTAACCCTTACTCAATACCCTGGACCTGAAGCAATCACAATGGTTATACAACGACACAGTTTCACACACACACACACACACACACACACACACACACAACACACACACACACACACACACACACACACACACACACACACACACACACACACACACACACACACACACACACGGCATAGAGCGCTGGTCTCACCGGGATGACTGCTGAAGTGAGCGTTGAGTATGTGGTCACAGAAGCGCTGGAGGTTGTCCAGCTGTCTGAGGTGGCTCTGCAGAGGGCTGCTGGGTAGACTAGCCTGTGGAGGGGAGCTACAAAGCCAAACACAAACGCATCCAGACTGCATGGCCTGGGCCACAGAGAAAGACAGCTACATTAATACACCACACATAATATAATCACACCAGCCTTATCTAGCATCTGACCAAACTACACAAGAACTCACGTGTTCCCAAAGAAGTAGTAGGCCGTCCCCAATCTGTGGGGAAAGCAGATTCAGACACTCCTTAGCTTCACTGTAAATCTGACGAGAGAGGGACGGGGAAAGGTGAATTTACTTAGAATGCAGGGTCGGGATATCGTTTGGTATCAAGTAGTCCCCGCAGTGTATGTTCCTGTCCTACCTTTCCCTCCACCTCAGTGATAGTGTGTAGAGGGGATCTGTCCTACCTTTCCCTCACCTCAGTGATGGTGTGTAGAGGGAATCTGTCCTACCTTTCCCTCGACCTCAGTGATGGTGTGTAGAGGGGATCTGTCCTACCTTTCCCTCCACCTCAGTGATGGTGTGTAGAGGGAATCT
The DNA here is from genome assembly GCF_002910315.2 of Salvelinus sp. IW2-2015. Lineage (NCBI taxonomy): Eukaryota > Metazoa > Chordata > Actinopteri > Salmoniformes > Salmonidae > Salvelinus > Salvelinus sp. IW2-2015. Next base: position 26,842,316 of record NC_036855.1, on the reverse strand, counting down.
GTCCTGCCTTTCCTCCACCTCAGTGATAGTGTGTAGAGGGAATCTGTCCTACCTTTCCCTCCACCTCAGTGATAGTGTGTAGAGGGAATCTGTCCTACCTTTCCCTCCACCTCAGTGATGGTGTGTAGAGGGAATCTGTCCTACCTTTTCCCTCCACCTCAGTGATAGTGTGTAGAGGGAATCTGTCCTACCTTTCCCTCCACCTCAGTGATGGTGTATAGAGGGAATCTGTCCTACCTTTCCCTCCACCTCAGTGATAGTGTGTAGAGGGAATCTGTCCCTACCTTTTCTCCACCTCAGTGATGGTGTGTAGAGGGAATCTGTCCTACCTTTCCCTCCACCTCAGTGATGGTGTGTAGAGGGAATCTGTCCATACCTTTTTCCCTCCACCTCAGTGATGGTGTGTAGAGGGGATCTGTCCTACCCTTTCCCTCCACCTCAGTGATGGTGTGTAGAGGGAATCTGTCCTACCTTTCCCTCCACCTCAGTGATGGTGTGTAGAGGGGATCTGTCCTACCTTTCCCTCCACCTCAGTGATGGTGTGTAGAGGAGACTCTCCCTTGGTCAGCAGGATCCGGGACAGGGCTGTGTTGGCATGGCGACCAGGGACCAGGAAGTTGAGGGGAAAGGGAGAGCGGGAGGCGAACCACGGCCGAGTCAGGTTAGCATAGTTCTCAGCGTCCACCCAGAATGTGTGTAACTACAGGACAACACACACAGAATACATATTTAGAATACAGTACACAATACCGGGCACATAACACTCTCAGTACACAAACAAAAAACTGCTGGACTTTCAAAATGTGTCTAAGTGCAAAACAACATACACACCCACAACAATCAGTACACAACACAACTACACACACGGGTTGTTCCTACCAGGGCTGGTCGTAGTTTCTCCTCCAGTAGAGCGATGTAGGCCATGGTGTCTGCTCCCTGCCTCGCCGACAACTCATAGTCTGCATTAAACCTCTGCTAGACAACACACAGGCTTTGTTGTTAGCACTGCACTGCAAATACAGTTCTTAAAAAGGTCATTTATGGTGAAGGCAGAAAGGAGACTTTACCTGTTTTCTCAGGAAGTTGAGAATCTGAGCAGGTTCGGTTATTGTGGATCCCTGGTAGACCAACTCTGGCACTGTGCCTGTTGAGTTGGGTAGAGGGGAAACAGTGTGCCAGTAGTGTTGGTTATAGGGGAGTTTGACAGTGTGTCTTTCCTCCTGTGCTACTGCACAATCCATATGTCATGGACTATACAACTACAGTAGAGCAGGCATAGAGACAACACCTCTGACCGACAATGTGCTATATGTATAGTAAGCAGTCAATTTGACAGTCTTGCATCAGATAGTCATGTATCTATTCCTACCTACTGTAGTAGCCTAGTGATGTTTTTTACATGGTGAAATGACATAATAATTATCATGTTATTACTTGTATAAGAACAACTGAATTCTGTTTCTTTGGACTTTAAACCAAGCAGCAGTACCTGTCAAAGTCTTCCACGTCCAGTCTATGGGAGTTACTGTGATCGTGGCTCCAGAGAACTTGGCATAGGCCTGAGAGAGAGCATAGATACGTTAGTTGTTCAGAGGAATGACAAGAAATAAGAGTATTTGACCACTTTACTGAACAACACTTTATTATAAAGCCTACATAATAATAATAACCATGAGTAATGATGGAAGACATGACAGTCATTTGTCATGAACTGTCCCTTGCTCTAGCCAGATAAGATCATATCAATGTTGTCAGAGTACTATGAGCTTTCATATCAATGTTGTCAGCGTACTATGTAGGCTTTCATATCAATGTTGTCAGAGTACTAGGAAGCTTTCATATCAATGTTTCAGATACTATGTAGGCTTTCATATCAATGTTGTCAGAGTACTATGTAGGCTTTCATATCAATGTTGTCAGACGTACTATGTAGCTTTCATATCAATGTTGTCAGAGTACTATGAGCTTTCATATCAATGTTGTCAGATACTATGTAGGCTTTCATATCAATGTTGTCAGATACTATGTAGACTTTCATATCAATGCTCTGTGTCAGATACTATGTAGCTTTCATATCAATGTTGTCAGAGTACTATGTAGGCTTTCATGATACATGTTGTCAGAGTACTATGTAGGCTTTCATATCAATGTTGTCAAGTACTATGTAGGCTTTCATATCAATGTTGTCAGAGTACATATGTAGGCTTTCATATCAATGTTGTCAGCGTACTATAAGCTTTCATATCAATGTTGTCAGAGTACTATGTAGGCTTTCATATCAATGTTGTCAGAGTACTATGTAGGCTTTCATATCAATGTTGTCAGAGTAGTACGCTTTCTGGGGTATGGCATGTTAAGCTCTGTAAGATATGAGGGCTGTGACGATACCAGAATCACAATATTTTTTCCATGGCAAAAATTAAACCACGAAGCAGACCAAACTCTTTGGTCCTTTAAAAAAACGATGTAAAATATTGTGTGCTATAGCTTAGAAAATAAATACATTTGACTCTGGGTGACAACTTAAACATGTTTGTTTGCAGAATTAGTGCAGTTTTCCCCTCAAAAGTTAAAGTAACACTTTATTTGGATAGTCCATCTGTAGATGCTCTATTATAGACTATCAGTAACCTTTCAACTAACTATCTACTAACCCTAACCCTAGCATTAACCTTAACCCTTTCCCTTTGCTTATCAACAGCTTGTTTGTTGATAGTCCATCTGTAGATGCTCTATCCAAATAAAGTGTGTCTGAAGCTTCGCGTTTTGTTTCCACCGCACTAACGAGTATGGCTATACTGGTATCGCCACGGCCCTACAAGATATCACTAAGTATCATTTGGCATTGGCTCCAGTTCTAAAAGCAGACTATCAGCATGGTGGGTAAGCACCAAGAACAACAATACAGATATGGCAGTCCTAGTGGACAAGTGACAGTGATAACACACATGGCAACGTGCAGCCATATCTATTGACTTAAAAAGAGACATTTAACAATTCGAGTTGTTTGTATCTCATACAAAGAACTTAGATTGTTAAACGTCTTCTCTTTTTAGTCAATAGATATGGCTAGGCAAAGAGTAGCCCAGAAAGGTAGCTATGAGGAAAAGTGTAGTCCAAACAGAGGAAGTGCAGGAAACATGTAGGCTTATAGTAATCATGCCAAATTGTTTTGTTGACACTGTCAGCCAGCAAATTATCTGGCAGCTGTACACCTTTTTCAACAGGAACGGTGTCACCTTGTTATGAGAGCTTGTGCAAATTCGTTGCATTGTTCATACAGTATCTGCAACTAGCCTATAGGGAACGGGATAATGCAAGTGTCCTAGCAAAATAGGGATATGTTCAAATTAACTACTGGGATACATAACTACACAGTTAAGCATAAGAAGACAGGAGAATGGTCGTACCGAGGACAGTAGTAGCAAATCAAGATAGAGCTGACCTTGAACTTGAAGAAATGTTAGCAATGAGAATGGCATTTGACAGCTATTAGCTACTGTAGCTAGTTAGCTACAGCCAGTTAGACACATTCTGAAGAGTGCATGTTGTTAGTTGGTTCAAGTTTTCATTGAAAAGCCTCTAAAAGGCTAGATGATTAGAAAAAACAAAATACCAAATATCGATTCTACCACTAATACTTAGCTAACTTTCCAGTTTGTTAACGTTAGCTAGCTAAAATAGCTCAGTCTTGTTGATGGTTTTGCATCATCAGAGGTGAAGATTATCAGATAAAACAATGAGAAATGTAGCCATGCAGTACAACATTCGTGACACAAAGGTCATATCATAATTTTGTTTTTTATGAACGCATTTACCAGCACTATGAGAGATTCTGTGTGGACGGAAGGCAAACCCCAATCACCTCCCCAGCATCTCAGCTCCATGGTGGCCGCCATGCTTGTTTGCTGCCGTGATCAGGAAGTGGGTGATGTCATCGAGTACCCAGAGGCCCGCAGGTGGGGTTTCCAAAGGTAGATTTCAGTACTTTGCAGGTAAAAAACCAAATAGTCTATTCAAATAGTATATTTCTACAACAAACAGGACTGATGTATTTGTATTTATTAGGGATCCCCATTAGCTGCTGGCTTACTCCTCCTGGGGTCCAAACACATTAGCTCACTTACATCACACAACAAAAATAAAAAAAACTGTGCATCATATAACATTATTACACCACTGCATATCTACAATACAAAATGTATAATACCACTATGCAACAATATTACAATGTACGTGTGTGTAGTGTGTGTGTGTGTGTGTGTGTGTGTGTGTGTGTGTGTGTGTGTGTGTGTGTGTGTGTGTGTGTGTGTGTGTGTGTGTGTGTGTGTGTGTGTGTGTTTGTGTGTTTGTGTGTGTGTCTCTTCACAGTCCGCATCGTTCTGTTTTTTAAATATGATTTTACTGCTTGCATGAGTTACTTGATGTGGAATAAAGTTCCATATAGTCATGACCCTGTGTAGTACTGTGCGCTTCCAGGAGTCTGTTCTGGACTTAGGGACGGTGAATAGACCCCTTGTGACATGTCTTGTGGGGTCAATACCTCTCACAAAGACAAGTAGTAATGCATTCAATCCCTCCTCTACTTTGAACCAGGAGAGATTGACAGGGATGTATTGACCATATGACTGGGCAGTAGTCAAGGTGCAACAAAACTAGGGCCTGTAGGACTTGTTCTGTTGATAACAATGTCAAGAAAGCAGAGCAGCGCTTTATTACAGACAGACCTCTCCCCACCTCAGCTAACGTTGCATCATTATGTTTTGATCATGACAGTTTACAACCCAGGCTTACACCAAGCAGTTTAGTCTCCTCAACTTACTCAATTTCCAAATGATTCATTACACGATTTAGTTGAGGTTTAGGGTTTTATTGAATGGTTTGTCACCAATTACAATGCTTTTAGTTTTTCACTTATTTAATACTAGCTTATTACCTGCCACCCATTCTAAAACTGACTGCAGCTCTTTGTTAAGTGTTGCAGTGATTTCACTTGCTGTGGTAGCTGACGTGTGTAATGTTGAGTCATCAGCATACATAAACACACATGCTTTACTCAGTGCCAGTGGCAGGTCATTAGTAAAGATTGAAAAAAGTAAGGGGCCTAGACAACTTCCCTGGGTAATGCTCGACTCTACCTGGATTATGTTGATGAGGCTTCCATTAAAGAACACCCTCTGTGATCTGTTAGACAGGTAACTCTCGATCTACGATATAGCAGGGGATGTAAAGCCGTAACACATATGTTTTTACTGTAGTAGATTATGATCAATCGTGTCAAAAGCTGAAATGAAGACTAACAAAACCGCTCTCACAAGCTTCTTTTTATCAATTTCTTTCAGCCAATCATAAGTCATTTGTGTAAGTGCCGTACATGTTGAGTGTCCTTCCCTATAAGCATGCTGAAAGTCAGTAATTTGTTTACTGTGAAATAGTATTGTATCTGGTCAAACAATTTCTTCCCAAAAAGTTTACTAAGGGTTGGTCGCAGGCTTATTGGTCAGCTGTTTGAGCCAGTAAAGGGTGCTTTGCTATTCTTGGGTAGCGGAATCAATCAATCAAATGTATTTATAAAGCCTTTTTTACATCAGCAGAGGTCACAAAGTGCTTATACAGATACCCATCTAAAACCCCAAACAGCAAGCAATGCAGATGTAGAAGCACGGTGACTAGGAACAACTCCCTAGAATGGCAGGAATCTAGGAAGAAACCTAGAGAGGAACCAGGCTCTGAGGGGTGGCCAGTCCTCTTCTGGCTGTGCCGGGTGGAGATTATAATAGTACATGGTCATTAAGGCCTGTTTGTTCTTCAAGATGTTCAAACATTCATAGATGACCAGCAGGGTCAAAATAACTTTTGCTCCCCTCCAGGGGGACACACTTTCCTGTAGGCTTAGATTGAAGAGATACAAAAATAGGAGTGGCAATATAGTCTGCTATAATCCTTAGTAATGTTCTATCAAAGTTGTCAGACCCAGGTGGCTTGTCATTGTTGTTAGATAACAATACTTTTTTCACCTCTTCCACACCCACTTTGCGGATGTGTGTTCTTCAATGATTGTCCTTCAATTACATTGCAACCTGCAGGGCCTGTATTCATTAACTGCAGCTCTATGACCATAAAACCTATGATTATGAGGGGGTGACTCCATTACTAGAAAGTTACATAGCGGAACAATTATGGCAGTCAGACTTGACTGGTCTAACTCTACATGTCCATGCATATGGCAATGGACTCTCCATGTCTTAAAATAGTAATTATTTTAAAGGTGGTTTTCTACTACAGTATATAGGTCTCCTGGGCCCTATATCTTTACAAGATAGTAAATATCAGAAATGATTTTATGTAGAAGTGCTATGTCCAGGAGAAAGAATGTGAAGTATTTATGACATGGTCATGCATTGTGTCAATTTCAGTAACTCTCATTCCTTCCAGCTGGTTTTATCTGTATTTTCCCCTTTGTGTCATAGGCAAAGGCTCCAATATGGCGTCCGTCCAGCACCTGATGGGAATAGGGTGGGCCAGTACCCACAGCCAGAATAGGTATTTGGGTGAACTGAACTACGGACACTTGAACTATAGGAAATTATGTGATTATCTGATAGATTTAATTTCTCTCTCTTGAAAGACTTCCTGGTCAAAGAAAGGTGAAATAAAATGAGAAAATAGAAAAACAGACAGACTGACACACAGAACGTGGTAAATGCATCTGGGAATGGTCTGTTTTTCTGAAGCCTCTAAGATGTAGAAATATCTTGCGGTTACCAAAAGGAGCCCAGAGACAGAGATGAGGACCAGACTCTCAACTTGAAACTCCTCCAGAGTTAAAAACTGTCTCAACGTCCAAGGTCTGGACATCTCCCTCCTGGACCAAACACACACACACCACCTCTTTAAAAACACAGTCCCTACAGGAACACTGAGACGTTACCCTCCCTTTTCAAAACCCCTCTGCAGCTACAGGAATGCAGGAACACACCCCTCTACTTTAAGGTCTGGCCCCTTTAAAAAAGCCAGTCTGTAGCTACAGGAGAATCTCCCCACTGCTACTAGGACTCTGCTTTCAGCATCCGTCTGTCAGTTTGTCAGTCTGTCTATCCATCAGTCAGCACCAGGGGTATTCTAAATAGATAGCTGCTGTATTGATCCCTGTCTGTAGGACCAGGTGTACTGTGTACTAGTCGTGACGGTGACCCAGCCTGGGCTCTCAGGACTGGTTTGTGCTGAAGGCTGAAGACTAGGAAGTGTGAGGATGGGGGTGTGGATCAGAAAAGTGGTCCTCTCTCTGCTGATGCTACAACTGGCCACGACTGTCACAGCACAAGGCATTGGTGAGTACCTCAACCTATCACCTATCAATACCCCTCTCTGACCTATCAAAATGCTCCTAAAGTAGTACACCAGTAACCTTTATTCGTTGTAATACCTTATCAATATACTCAATCTGTACCTTCTTAATCTACTGAGTCTGTAATTTCTTAATCTATAACTTCTAAATCTACTCAATCTACACTAAATCTGAATCTCTGACTTTGCTTCTCTGAATCTGTCATTTCTCCATTACTCATTAAATCAAGCATTTTGCAGTGATTTTCTGATGAATTATAATGATATATTTAACAGCGGCTCAGTTAAAATGATCTGTAAATAGCCCACTCAACTACCTCATCCCCATATTGTTATTTATGTTTTGCTCCTTTGCACCCCAGTATCTCTACTTGCACATTCATCTTCTGCACATCTATCACTCCAGTGCGTCTTAATCCAAATATTGTAATTATTTTGCCCTTATGGCCAATTTATTGCCCTACCTCCCTTATCTTACTTAATTTGCACACACTGTATATACTTTTCTATTGTGTTATTGACTGTACGTTTGTTTATCGAATGTCTAACTCTGTGTTGTTTGTGTCGCACTGCTTTGCTTTATCTTGGCCAGGTCGCAGTTGTAAATGAGAACTTGTTCCAACTGGCTACCTGGTTAAATATAGGTGAAATAAAAAATAAATAAAAAAAGGACTTTAATGGGTTTGTGTTTAATGCATTGTGTTGTGGAAAAGGTCACATACTTACACATCTATCCATAGGGTGACCCAAATAGAATGACACTGATTGGCTTTAGGAAAGTGTTTGTGCAATAACTTAATTTCTCTGGAATCCATACGCATCAATTTTTCCATACAAACACACATCTCTTAGTATTATTCCAGAATGTGGGTCATGCTGTAGAAGCAGTGATGTTCCAGTGGAAAGAGTTACTGCTGGCCCTTTGGTAAATCTGCCACGCCATAAAACAGTGGCACACACACACACACACACACACACACACACACACACACACACACACACACACACACCAACACACACACACACACACACACACACACACACACACACACACACACACACACACACACACACACACACACACACACACACACACACACACAATCTACCACTTCATAAAGCCCTGACACTCAGCACGAGCAGCTCTACAGCTCATCAGTAATTGCCACAAGCATGAAGTCACACACTTAATAAACTCACTAATGACAGTCGCACATGCATGCACACAGGCACAAGCACATGACTTCTGAATAAACGTTGTCTCTGTGTTGTTTCTGTGTGTCCTGTGTTAGTGTACGACCTGCTGGTGTCTCCAGACTGCTTGCCTGACCTGACGCAGGGAGGGCTGAAGAATAAAGGTCTGGATGAGGCCTTCCTCCTCTCCTCCTTCAGGCTCCATAGCAAGTCCCCCTCTCATCTCTACAGCATCATCAACCCCCGGGACAACAGCAAGTACCTGGAGTTCACCCTGCAGGCCAAACTCAACAAGGGTAAACACTGCCGTGCTGTCTGTCTCAATTTACAAATGTGATCATACATCTAAATCAAATCTGCCTCCTTCTCTCCCCTCCTCTTCGATTATCATTCCTAAGCAACTAACTGACCTTTCCCTCAGTGACGATCCGTTACCAGAAGACTGATGGTAGGGCTGGCACCACCAGTTTTAGCCACCCCTCTCTGGCGGACGGCAAAGAGCATCATGTGATGATCCATGCCAGCGGTCTGCAGAGAGGACCAGGTCGTATGGCGGTCTACGTAGACTGTAGACTGGCTCACACTGTGGACGAGCTGCCTGCTGCCTTCGGGACGCTGACACCTGGACACAACAAGGTGGCGCTCAGGACCCTGCAGCCCACCGGGCAGGTGAGACACAAGACTAGCATAGGTACAGATGAGTACGATTGTTTTTTGTGTTGTCACTCACCAACCACTTGTCCACCTGTCTCTGTCAGGATGAGTTGACGGACCTGAAACTGGTGATAGAGGACACGTTAGATAACGTCGCTACGCTCCAGGACTGCAGCATACAGCAGAGCGAGTCTCTGGGTACTATTCAGCTACTGGGTAAGAACACAGGCCTGTTATAAGCTGCCTGAAACATGACTTGACCTTTTCTGATGTCACATTGTGCGTCTCTGCCATACTGTACATTTGACCCACTTGAGACCCGCATTTTGACATAAGTTATCATAAACCATCAAGTCATGTAGTCTGTATGATGGAACATAGAAATACACTTTAGCTAAAACTGTAGCTAAAGACTACATTTCCCACAGGCCTCCAGGCAGGCGGACAGGATCCGTCTCAGATGTTAGAGCTCCACAAGATGATGTCAGAGATGAAGGACCTGCTCCTCCAGCAGGTACATCACCTGCCTTACAGTAGACATGCTGTTGTACCCTCACCTTTTAAGGCACCGCCATTTGTCTTTTTCTCTGTATCTACAGTTAACTGGTATATTCTTTCCCCCGTAAAAGATTAAAGAGACCACATTCCTTAGAAACACCATCTCAGAGTGTCTGGCATGTGGTAAGCTGTTCTCTTAGATATATTACTACTAATACAGTGCTACTGTTACTGCTTAGGACTAATGCTTTCTGAAGATAATGAATGACTTCCTTATGTGCATGCTCTTATTTTAGCTGAAACCGGATCAATAAGATACTGATGAGACTGATACTGATTGAGGATACTCAAGTTATGTGTGATGTTATATTATACATGCGTGTGTCTCTGTCTGTAGGTCTGGGTGGCAACATGGCGTCAGGCCCAGGTACAGGTGCACGGTCAGGCCCGTTCCAGTGTAGTCCAGGTATGTGTTTCAATCAGGACATGTGTATCCCGGCCGAGGGAGGACGCTTCACCTGCGCCCCCTGCCCCGACGGATACACTGGAGACGGAGTTCACTGTGATGACGTGAACGAGGTAGTGTGTGTGTGTTACCGTGTCAGTTTAACCTTTAACCCCTACTTCCCCAGCGTATGGTGTGAACGCTAACGTGTGTGTGTGCGTGTGTGTGTTGCAGTGCCAGTTTAAACCTTGCTTCTCCGGTGTGAGGTGTGTGAACACAGCTCCTGGGTTCCGCTGTGAGAGATGCCCTCTGGGATACACTGGTCTTGAGATCAACGGAGTGGGAGTGTCCTACGCACAGTCACACAAACAGGTAACGTATAGTCACACAAACAGGTAAAAAACAGTCAGACAAACAGGTAACGTATAGTCACTCAAACAGGTAACACAAAATCACTCAAACAGGTACCACACAGTCAGACAAACAGGTAACGTTATAAGTCACTCAAAACAGGTAACACAAAATCACTCAAACAGGTACCACACAGTCAGACAAACAGGTAACGTATAGTCACTCAAACAGGTACCACACAGTCAGACAAATAGGTAACACAAAATCACTCAAACAGGTACCACACAGTCACACAAACAGGTACCACACAGTCACACAAATTGATACCACACAGTCACACAAATTGATACCACACAGTCACACAAACAGGTACCACACGTGCAAATTGCTTATAAATGTCACGCCCTGACCGTAGAGAGCTTTTTATGTCTCTATTTTGGTTTGGTCAGGGCGTGATTTGGGTGGGCATTCTATGTTCATTTTCTATGTTTTGTATTTCTTTGTTGTTTGGCCGGGTGTGGTTCTCAATCAGAGGCAGCTGTCTATRGTTGTCTCTGATTGAGAACCATACTTAGGTAGCTTTTTCCCACATGGTTTTTGTGGGTAGTTGTTTTCTGTTTTTGTGTCTTCACCAGACATAACTGTTTCGTGTTGTTACATTTTGTTATTTTGTCTGTGTTCAGTTTTTTAAAATAAATAATCATGAACACTTCCCACGCTGCGCTTTGGTCCACACCTTCTTCATACGACGACCGTTACAATAAACAGTAATAGGCACATGCTATAGAGTGTGTTATACTTAAGAGAGCTGCTGTTATTTTTTTTTTTTTAACCTTTATTTAACTAGGCAAGTCAGTTAAGAACATTAAGAACAAATTCTTATTTTCAATGACGGCATAGGAACAGCCTTGTTCAGGGGCAGAACGACAGACTTTTACCTTGTCAGCTCAGGGATTCAATCTTGCAACCTTTTGGTTACAAGTCCAACACTCTAACCACTAGGCTACCTYCCGCCCCACTAGGCTGCCTGCTGCCTTGTTACAGTCAGTGGTGTAGTGGAGGGCATAGGCAGGTATACACCATATACCCACTTTTTCTGTGGGCCTTGCATATATTCACTTCTTAATACCCACAATGAGTATCAAGGTAGTGTGGTGGAGGTATAGCCTGTGTCAATTAATAAGGCGGATGAAACAGATCAGAATGCTTAGCTTAAAATGTTGATCAACTATTATTTCTTCTCATTTTAAGTACAGAAATGTGCAGATGGCTACGCGCAAATGTCCCAAAATGCAATTTGCGGGTAAAAAACGTTCTATAATGCGCACCACACATGCGAGCGGTTTCATGGGCAGAGATTGAAATATCGTTAGTAATTTAGAAAGAGGAGAGATCTAAAGATGCAACAACTATCATGGGCTGCTAATATGACTACAATAATGCCTTTGCCTGCAAGACAATGAAAGAAAGTTCATTTGAAAACCAATAGAACAGGAGAGAGCATATGAGGAAGTCTTTATAAAATAATTACCTCCACGTTTATCTGGTGGCATTTTGGCTATAGGCTGCTTTGAAGCAACGCAAGACAAGCCTAATAATATGAAGTAAAACATATATAGGGATGCTAATGATTGGCCTAATTGTCTTCTGGTGGATGGAAAGGCTTTCTCTAAAACCTTCTCAATTAAATGTCAACTAGCTACAATGTAGCCCAGTCCTACCTGGCAGAATGATATCATGACTATTTGCATCAATCCAGTGGCCATTTGTTTTTCCAACTTGTGCTCTACAGAAACACTGCTAACCAATCAACAGTGCTACACACTCAAAAAATGTAAATGTCTTAGATTTTTCCCAGACCTCAAAAGTGGTCTCCTGATGTGGTTTAAACATTGTTGTGGACTTAGAACATCAAATGTTGTTGATTTTCCCCCKAAAAAATGTAATAGACTTTGAGAGCGAAACCCTCCCCAAAAAGGGAAAATCAAAAACCTGTGAATTTCTCACTCAGTTGACAGCCTCATTTATCAGCCTACTTGCACAGTACAGCTTGGGTTGGCCTGACTGTGAAAGCCCAATATGGGATTTATCATTTTAGGTCATTCATGGGCAGAGATTGAAATATCGTTAGTAATTTAGAAAGAGGAGAGATGTCACTGTTTGTCACAGAATTTTTCACACAGGGCGCCTTTCCTTCATCGGGTGGGCCCTTTGGTAATTTTTACCCACTCCTCCAGGCACCACTACACCACTGGTTACCGTGTGTGTGTATTCCTCTCCATGTGTGTCTGTAGGTGTGTGATGACATAGATGAATGCCAGGGTCCTCCTGACAACGGAGGCTGCACCGCCAACTCTCACTGCCACAACACCAGGGTAAGAGTCACAGCAGCTTGAATATTCCCATTCAAGCCTGTTGATAGTAGGCCTGAGATGAAGCCTGGGCCTGTATTTGTTGTCTCTCCCAGGGTTCATTCCGCTGTGGGGAGTGTAAGAGTGGCTTCTCTGGGGACCAGGTGAGCGGCTGCAGTGGGGAGAGGCTCTGTGGGAACGGCCAGCCCAACCCCTGTGACAGCAATGCACAGTGTGTAGTGGAGAGAGACGGGAGTGTTAGCTGCCACGTGAGAACACACACACACACACACACGTGACACTAATGCGCAGTCAATCCAAGATCAAATCCAAAACCTTTCCTCTTCCGTCCATCAGTGTGACATAGGGTGGGCAGGTAACGGCTATGTGTGTGGGAAGGACACAGACATCGATGCTTACCCAGACGAAAAGCTGAGGTGCAGGGACAACAACTGTAAGAAGGTAAAATCCAGCTCCATCTACTTCTTTACCTCTCCCTCTCCTTCTACCTCTCCCTCCCTCTTACCCTCTCCCTCTCCCCCATAGTAAGGCAGCCTCCATGTTTGTTTCCAGGACAACTGTGCGTTTGTTCCTAACTCTGGCCAAGAGGACGCAGACAGGGACGGGCTCGGGGACGCCTGTGATGATGACGCTGATAGTGACGGCATCGTTAACATAGAGGTACAGTACACAACTGTTACACGCCTTTCGGGTATAGTGCATTCACGATCAAGTAGGGTACACCTTTAACATGTGCAGTAACTCTGTCTCTGTGTAACTCAGGATAACTGTTGGCTGCATCCTAACGTGAACCAGAAGAACAGCGATAAGGATCTCCATGGCGACGCGTGTGACAACTGCTTGACGACGGAGAACCCTGATCAACGAGACACGGACAAGGACGGGCTAGGCGATGACTGTGACGATGACATGGATGGAGACGGTGTGTGTGTGCTTTGACGTGCCTTCCCCAGGTTTTGGTCATTAGAGAGTTGGAGACAGAAGGAAATTCTACCACAGCTAGTGATTTATTTTAAGGTAGTGACCGTAGTAGTACTTTTTCACACTGAGACGTCTTAATCCATGACGTTTTCCCCAAAACCACAATTAGTCTGAGGTCAGTCTAGCTGTCTGGTTGAAAACAGCATGTCTCCTGTCTCCAGCGGTTCCACACATTATGATTGTCTTCAACAGAGCAGAGCCATATCTGTTGAATCCATTCACATCCTCTCAGTCTGTTTCAGTCTGTCTTCCATCAAAGTCTGCTACCTATTAGCTCATCTGTTTACAGGGAAAACAGGAGCTGGGGTAGGGTTCCGCCTCATWAAGTTCAAAACACTAGTAAAAACATTGATTTAAATGAGTTCCCATTTCTCAATATAAATGATCCATTTGGAATTGTCCTCTTTAGCTACTAGATTACCTTTTTTTTTTTAAACTCTCATTTGTTCCGTTGGCAGATGCAGTGAAACTGTGCCCTAGTTTATTGTGTGTGTTTGTGTGTGTGTGTGTGTGCATTTGATGTTTCCTGTCTGTGCACTGGGGCAGGTCTCCAACCTCTTGATCGTTTGGTCATGTCTCCCCCTCTAACACTTGGTCATGTCTGTCTCTGCAAAGAAAAAAATCCATCATAAACCCTGCCAGCAGCTGAGAGCCAGTGGAAACTATTCAACTGAACAAACTCTGTCATCTGGGGCCCGAGGACACTAACACTCAGACTAGAAAAATAACTGTGTCTGTGTTTTTATCTGTATTTGTGTTTTTGTGGTCAGGCCTGAAGAACATTCTGGATAACTGCCAGCGTGTGACCAACCTAGACCAGAGAGACAGAGACAACGATGGGGTGGGAGACGCCTGTGACAGCTGTCCTGACATGGTCAACCCCAACCAGGTAACCGTAAAACAACAACAACAACTCAACCACAACAGAACCATAGCACAACTACAACACAACCACAACAGAACCATAGCACAACTACAACACAACCACAACACTGCACAACACAACCACAACACATCCACAACACAACCACAGCACCACAACCTACAGGTCAAATATCCTACCAAATATCAAACCTTTACCCCAACCTCAGACTGAAACCCACTGTTAATGTAGCCAGTAGCCAGTAATGTGCAGCCTCATGACATTATTGAATAATATTTATGTTTCTTCTCCCACAGTCAGATGTTGATGATGATCTTGTAGGAGACACATGTGACACCAACATAGACAGGTAGATCCTTCTATAAACATATCCGCACCTTTAGAAGTGATACTTACTGATAGTGAGTGTACTGGGTTGACTTTAACTCTCCTCTCTATCAGTGATGGGGACGGTCACCAGAACACTAAGGACAACTGTCCTACAGTCATCAACTCCTCCCAGCTGGACACAGATAAGGACGGACAGGGAGACGAGTGTGACGATGACGATGACAACGACGGTATCCTGGACCAAGCAGACAACTGCAGACTGGTGGTCAACCCTGACCAGACAGATGAGGACAGTCAGTCACAACACTGATCCTCTTCCTTCCTGCTGTATTATAGCAATGCTCTCTCTAGTCCAGTTGTTCTTCAGTGTGTGTGTGTGTGTGTGTGTGTGTGTGTGTGTGTGTGTGTGTGTGTGTGTGTGTGTGTGTGGTGTGTGTGTGTGTGTTGTGTGGTGTTTCCAGATGACGGCGTGGGTGATGCGTGTGCAGGGGACTTTGACCAGGACAAGGTGATTGACAGGATAGACAACTGTCCAGAGAACGCTGAGGTCACCCTGACTGACTTCAGAGCCTATCAGACGGTAGTACTGGACCCTGAGGGTGACGCCCAGATTGATCCCAACTGGGTGGTTCTCAACCAGGTGACCTTATTGTCTTTAACATGCTGACATTTTAGTCATCTAGCAGATATTGAGTAACAATAACAGTTGTAGGGTCAAAGAGTATGCAAAAATAAGAGCATGAAGTACAACATTCGATCCTTGATTGAGTTATTTGATTAAGTTTGATCTATGCTGTGTACAGTAGGTAGTGGAGTACTCTCTAGTATGTCATCTGTAGTATCATAACTCTCGCTCTCCTTCTCTCCCCAGGGTATGGAGATAGTCCAGACTATGAACTCTGACCCTGGCCTCGCTGTAGGTAAGACAACTCTCAGTTCCCATTTGACAGGCGGATGTCCACCCTCTCTGTGCTACTCACTCTGTATGTAGGCCTCACATTGTTCAGTGTGTGTGTGTGTGTGACAAAGGAGCTGTTCGTGGACTACAGGAAAAGGCGGGCCGAGAGTTTCAAGTTCCTTGGTGTCCACATCACCAATGAACTATCATGGTCCAAACACACCAAGACAGTCGTGAAGAAGGCACGACAACACCTTTTCCCGTTCAGGAGACTGAAAAGATTTGGCATGGGTCCCCAGATCCTCAGAAAGTTATACAGCTGCACCATCGAGAGCATCCTGACTGGTTGCATCACCGCCTGGTATGGCAACTGCTCGGGCGTAAGACGCTACAGAGGGTAGTGCGTACGGCCCAGTACATCACTGGGGCCAAGCTTTCTACCATCCAGGACCTATATAATAGGCGGTGTCAGAGGAAAGCCCAAAAAATTGTCAGAGACTCCAGTCACCCGCTCTGGCAAGCAGTACCGGAGCGCCAAGTCTAGGACCAAAAGGCTTCTTAACAGCTTCTACACCCAATCCATAAGACTGCTGAACAATTAATCAAGTGGCCAACCCCCACTTTGTTTTTACACTGCTGCTACTCGCTGTTTATTATCTATGCATACCCCTACCTACATGTACAAATTACCTCGACTAACCTGTACCCCCGCATATTGACTTGGTACCGGTACCCCCTGTATATAGCCTTAATATTGTTATTTTATTGTGTTACTTTTTATAATTTTTTACTTTAATATGGTAAATATTTTCTTAACCCTTCTTGAACTTCACTGCTGGTTAAGGGCTTGTAAGTAAGCATTTCACGGTAACGTCTACACTTGTTGTATTTGGCGCATGTGACAAATACAGTTTGATTTGATGTAATAAGCCTGTGTTGTGTGTATGTGTGTGCGTGTCTGTGTGCAGGCTACACAGCGTTCAGTGGGGTAGACTTTGAGGGGACGTTCCACGTGAACACGATGACTGATGATGACTATGCAGGCTTCATCTTCGGCTACCAGGACTCCTCCTCCTTCTACGTGGTCATGTGGAAACAGACTGAACAGACCTACTGGCAGGCTGTACCCTTCAGAGCTGTGGCTGAGCCTGGCATACAGCTCAAGGTAAAAATACAAATAAATGGTCACATACACCAGATAGGTGCAGTTTTACAAGGTCAGCCATAGTAGTACGGTGCCCCTGGTGCAAATTAGGGTTAAGTGCCTTGCCCAAGGACACATCGACAGATTTTTCACTTTGTCAACTCGGGTATTCAAACCCGCAACCTTTCTGTTACTGGCCCAATGCTCTAACGGCTAGTGTACCTGGTGCCCTATAGGTCTAGAGAAGGTATAGGGGTGTGTGTGTGCGTGGGTGCATGCTACTGTACTTATACATCTGCATTGCTTGCTGTTTGGAGTTTTAGGTTGTGTTTCTGTATAGCAGTTTGTGACATCTGTTGACGTAAAAAAGGCTTTATAAATATTGATTGATTTACATGGGCTCCTGAGTGGTGCAGCAGTCTAAGGCACTGCATCTTAGTAGAGGTGTCACCACAAACACCCTGGTTTGAATTCAGGCTGTATCACAACCGGCTGTGATTGGGAGTCCCATGGGGCGGCGCACAATTGGTCCGGGTTTGGCCGGTGTAGACTGTCATTGTAAATAAGAATTTGTTCTTAACTGACTTGCCTAGTTAAATAAAGGTTAAATGAAATACAGTGATCAATCTCAAAAGGCTTCTGACCTTTCTTTCTTACCTTCTCCCACCTCTCTCTCCCTCCTCCAGGCGGTGAAGTCTAAGACAGGTCCAGGGGAGTATCTGAGGAACTCCCTGTGGCACACAGGAGACACCAACGACCAGGTACGTCTGCTGTGGAAGGACAAGAGGAACGTGGGCTGGAAGGACAAGGTGTCCTACCGCTGGTATCTACAGCACAGACCACAGGTTGGATACATCAGGTGAGAAACACACATCCACACGGACTACCCACACACACTAGTCTGGAAAACTCCACCTTAGGCAACACAGTGACTAGGCAACACAGTGACTAGGGTCTGGTTTAAATGATGGACTCTTTTGTCATACAGGAACTACGTCAGGCAAAAAATCTTTGCAGTGGTTTTAGTTGAGGTAGCCACTAGCGAAATGCACTCGTTAAAAAAAAAAACGTGATCTCTATCTTGCTAGTTACTATTTTGTATTTGATTAAAGCAGATTAAGTAGTGATGTAGCCAGTGAGGTAGTTCCTGTATGCCAAGAGTCCATAATTGAAACCAGACCTTAGTCACTGTGTTGGCTATGGTCAGGTTTGGAGACTACACACCCACTAACACACACCCACACAAACACTCTGAACCATGTGTGTGTCTTCTGTTCAGGGCGCGTTTCTATGAGGGTCCCAACCTGGTAGCAGACTCTGGGGTGAAGATAGACAACAGTATGCGAGGAGGGAGACTGGGCGTCTTCTGTTTCTCCCAGGAAAACATKATCTGGTCCAACCTCAAGTACCGCTGCAATGGTGAGTGACACCCCACTCAGCCAACTAGCAGACAGATACAGAGACTAGCGCCGGTCACAGCACTCTGATAGGACAGAAGCTGTCTAAGTATTGTCATTGCTACAGGATGTTTAAGTCAACACCTCTCTGTTCTGTTTGTCCCTCTACAGACACCATCCCTGAAGATTACCAGGAGTACAGTGCCCAGAACACTGAATAAACACACCGAGCGTGGAAGAGGAGAGAAGGAACGGAGAAGAGATATTGGGAGGGGGTGTTAGAGGACAGAAAAATGAGGATGGGACAGAGAAGGGAGGGGGAGAAAGAGAGGAAGAGGGAAAAAGAGGAGAGAGGAGACCAAGCGGCATTGTGCATTTCGTGGGGGCATTATGAGAGGAGCAAGGCTTTTAAAGGGGCTTTTCACAAGCAATCATCCCTTTTATAAAATAATTATTATTACTGCTAGYCTTTTGCCTGGTATGAAGACTGACGTCTACTCATCAGGGCAACAGACTTCCAGACATGACTTGTTAATGCTGTGTCTACACACGCTATACGGTACTGTACATGTGGAATTGGTTACTTGGTTAACTAAAATTGGTTAACTAAAAGACTGATGTAGATTGTAGTGTTGTAGTGAACCTGTATATGTCTACTCTCTGAGGTGAGGGTTATTGTATCTAGGGGTTCAAACTGTAGTTAGGGTCTCTCCTATTTCTGCCATTGGAGGAAAACAAAGACAAGGGAAATAAATGAAGGAGCTGGTATTGACTGCACTTACATTAAAACAACCGATGTCCATCATACGTTACATTCAATAGATGTGTCATTTTTTGTTCAGTAAATCTATGAATAAATATTCTGAGCATTTGGTAAAACACCCTCTCTGAGTCTTTTGTTTGGTGTTACTAAATGGAACATATTGCTAGTTGTTGTCGAATAGAATGCATTGGGATATCTACCCCAAGCCACTGTATTTCAAGCCGAGGCTATCAATGATCACTTTACACAAACACACAAGACGAAATTAAAAGGTGTTCGTTTAATTTTTTTGTTTAGGACAAAATCAAACTGTGTACAGAGAATTAGTGCGAGCAGTGTTTGGAAACATGAACGCGCACACACACACACACACACACACACACACACACACACACACGCACACGCACACGCACACGCACTCAATTTTCTTCACAGAGCAAAACTCACTAACGCAAGTGCTCCCGTGCAAATAAAATGAGACAAACACACTCACATTCCACTCACACTCCTGTGCACACACCTAGTGGTCATCTTAACAATGGAGAACATAAAATGGACCACAACATGTCATGTATGGCAGCACACAGCCCAATCAGAAGGTTTGGTTTTGATCCCTAATGAGTTAACATGAGGTTGACCTGATGGTGTAGAGCTGAGCTGCAGTAGAGCACCATGTCCTGTCTATCTGGCTCATCCACAGGAGCCAGGACAAAAAACACAACTCGTCTGAAATGACATGTGGACAGAATCTGCTAATAGCAAAAAGGAAGTGATCAGTCAACATGTTTTACACCAGGGTTCCAGTCAATTCAGCATCATTCAGTAAAGGGAAGTGGAATTCTACTTTTTTAATGGAAGCATTTAATTGTTTCATTGAAATTCCAATACCCTCCATGACATCACTGAATGGATAATGAATTGACCCTAACCTTGTACACATCCTACCCTTCCAGACAGGTTTAATCCCTTCATAACAACGGCTGGGGCGAAGAAACTTCAGTCACAGTGGAAACGTTATGGCATAAATATGCATCAACAAACTCCTCAAACTGCTGGCTCATAGGGTTATCTGATTATTCTACTCAGCAAAGTCCACTGATATCTATCTCATCTGAAATCTAAGGGGGAAAAAGACATACATCTTAAACATCACAATTTTCAAGTTGTTTTTCTTCAACAAATACCAAATACCAATATATTAAACCAAAGTGTACATATTTCATATTAGTATCAAAAGGGTTATATACTGTAGGGTTGTGAGTATGAAAACAGAAAAGCATAATAGCTGAATGGTTTGGAGTTCTGGAGAATAGTTTCTTGCTCCCTGTCAGGCAAGTCTTGGTCTGGGTTTGTTCAGTCAATAACATCAACAACCAGTGTTGAGTAACCACCACTACACACTAAGGTCCCGGTTCACGGCCCATATCCCCCTTCCCTTCTATTTTCACACACCCGAAAGGAGCTCTGTAGGTAACCCTTCATCAGCAACAGAGAGCACACCAAGCAAGTTTCCAGGGCCGAGAAGTTGGACGATTGTAGCTGTTATAGAGGGAGAAGGTACTCGGGTGAAAAACTGGAGCATGTCCGTTCCTTGTTTCTGAGATCTACCTTTGGCAAACGTTTTAAATCAAAATGTTGATTTTCCCCTCCATGATTGCAGCTCCCTTCAACAGTAGTGAGTCTCTGGTCCCACAGTCCTCTACCTGCCAGCCGGCGCTCTGCTAGTAAGAGAGGCTTATTTGGAAAACACAACACTACAATAAATGTGTGTGTAGAAACGACTGGCATTTAAAGTTCTGGCTCAAAAGGAGCGTTGATATAATCGATCCTATTTACTCCTAACTAACACCTTTCACATGACTCTGACCTAAAGACAGGCAAATCAAATCAAAACAGCTTGTTTAATTGCATAGAACAAATATTCTACAAAAGGGTTCAATAACAAGCAAGCGGGGCCTCCCGAGTGGCGCAGTGGTCTAAGCCACTGCATCGCAGCGCTAGCTGTGCCACTAGAGATTCTGGGTTCGAGTCCAGGCTCTGTCGCAGCCGGCCGCGACCGGGAGACCCATGGGGGGCGCACAATTGGCCCAGCGTCGTCCGGGTTAGGGGAGGGTTTGGTCGGCAGGGATGTCCTTGTCCCATCGCTCACTAGCGACTCCTGTGGCGGGCCGGGTGCAGTACGTATGGTGCTTCCTCCGACACATCAGTGAGGCTGGCTTCTGGGTTAAGTGGGCATTGTGTCAAGAAGCAGCTTGGTTGGGTTGTGTTTCGGAGGACGCACGGCTCTCGACCTTCGCCTCTCCCGAGTCCGTACGGGAGTTGCAGCGAAGGGACAAGACTAACTACCAATTGGATACCACGAAATTGGGGAGAAAAAGGGGTAAAAAAAAAAATCCAAAAATAACAAGCAAGCTGATGTATGAGCCTGAGAAATGGAACTTCTCTTCATGGGAATAAAAGAATAACAGAGACAAGTATGGGAATCACACATGTAAGCAAACATGTAAACAGGGTTGAAATGATATTGGTGCTGGACACTCCCATAACAGAATCAGGGCACCATTATGACCATGGGGAGCCACATACATTATTGTATGAACATTGGTCCAGCCCATTGTTTTAGGCACCCCCAAGAGTCAAGCTATGAGTCCAACCTGAATGTAACCCCATACATCAATGATAGTAAAAATGAATGACATCAACTGCCTTCCCGGCAACAATAGCTTAAAGTATTCATAACTGGTCAAAAATTCAATATAAAACACTAAAACATGAAAAACAAAAGGCAACACAAAAAACCCACGTAGAAAGCAGAAAATAATGTTGGGCTGTGTTTCGGTGTCTGCATGTGTGTGTGTTAGGCCTCGAAGCGTTTGGGGCAGACCATGGGGGCGAGCAGGGTCCACATGTAGAGGATGAGACAGACCCAGCAGGACGCCATCTTGATCCAGAACACAGACCAACTGCCATCCAGCAGCTTCTCTATCTTATGGTTGTCAAAGCTATGGGAAAACAAACATAGCATACTCTTAGCTTTACACAACATTTTAATTAGTGGAATAACTAAAGACACATTAAAGTTTCCCTAGTAACTCTACTACTAACTGGGACCTAGTTAAAGATTCCCCAGTAGGCTAACTCTTCTACGAACTGAAGATATAATTAAAAATCCCTGGTAACTATTCTACTAACTGAAGCTATAATTAGAGTTCCACAGTAACTCTACTAGCAGTAAGAGTTTCCCCAGTAACTCTACTAGTAGTAAGAGTTTCCARAGTAACTCTACTAGCAGTAAGGGTTTCCACAGTAACTCTACTAGTAGTAAGGGTTTCCACAGTAACTCTACTAGCAGTAAGAGTTTCCCAGTAATCCTTCTTACTAGTATGTCATAGGGTTGTCCTCTACAGTAAACTCTACTAGTAGTAAGGTTTTCCCCAGTAACTCTACAGTAGTAAGGGCTATTCCCCCAGTAACTCTAACTAGGTAGATGGCATGAGTTTCACAGTGTACACTATCTAGTAGTAGTGAGGTTTCCACAAGTAACTCTACTCAGAGAGTAGTCGACGTTCTCAGGAGTAACTCGCTACAGTGTACAGGTGCTTTCCACAGTAACTCTACAGCAGTTAAGAGTTTTCCTAAGTAACTCTATCTCTAGTAGCAAGATTTCGGCCAGTAAACTCTCCTGAGGTAGTCAAGGGAGTTTCACTAGTAACCTTACTACAGTACTAAGGTTTCCCCACAGTAACTCTTACTAGTCAGCAGGAGATTTAAGTTCTCTACTGTATTGTCCTTCCCCGAGTAACTCTACTAGTAGGTAAGGTTTCCCCAGTAATCTCTGCATAATTTCCCCGTATCATGAGTAAGAGTTTCCACCATAACTCTACTATTGTCAGTCAAGAGTTTTCCCGCCTAGTAACCTTACAAGTAGTGTAAAGTGGTTTTTCCGCCAGTACTCTACTAGTATGTGAAGGTTTCCCCAGTAACTCTGACTTATAGTAAGGGTTTTCCCACAGTGACGTCTACTAGTAGTAAGGTATTCACACGTAACTCTACTAGTAGTCGAAAGGTTTCCGCCAGTCTCTACTAGTATAGAGTTCCCACAGTAACATCTACTCAGTAGTAAAAGGTTTCCGCCAGTAACTCTACTCGAGTAGTACGCAGGGTTTCCCCAGTCACGGGTCTTTACGTAAGTAGTAAGGGTTTCCACAGTAAACTCCTCTGTCCCCTAAACTGTAGTAAGGGTTTCCGACAAGTTAACTCTACTCAGTAGTGAAGAGTTTCCCTCACAGAGACTCTACCTAGTAGTAAGGGCCTCCAGTGAACTTCCTAACTAGTATGTAAGAGTTTCCCTAGTACCTCTACTAGTAGTTCAGGGATCCCCTGAACCTCTTACCTAGTGTTAAGAGTTTCCCATACAATCTCTTATCCTGCTGAGTTCTCCATAGCAAGTTTCTAGTTGCTCACGAGTACTAAAGGTCGCCCTCTACCAGTAGACTATGGTGGTTTTCCCACTCCAGTAACGTCTAACCTAGTAGGTATACGTCTCAGTTTCCACCCAGTAAATATCTATCTAGTGAGTTAAAGGCGGTTTTCCCCTCCAGTTAAGACGTAGTAGTTAACAGTAGGCTTTCCAAGACGTATACTCCATATTGCTGTAGTAAGGGTTTCCCCCAGTAACTCTACAAGTAGTCTCTTAATAGCTGGATCTTCTCCACAGTTGAACTCTATTAGTAGTACAGAGAGTCTTTCACTCACAGTAAGCTATGCACCCTCATGGGCAGTGACAGATTTCCACCAGTAACTCTCACTTATAGTAGGGTTTTCCCCAGCTAACTCTACTAGTAGTAAGTTCACGCTCCCATCAGTTTCATCTAACCCTAGTCGTGTAGCTTCCTCCCTAAGTCACACTTCTACTTCAGTTAAGACAAGGGTTTAACGTCAACCAGGATTTACATGACTAAGTACGTCGAGGGTTCCCGCCTCGCGTGTAACTCTACCTTAGCTAGTTAAGGAGTTTTCCTCCAGTACTTACGTAGTAGTCATAGGTCTCCCACAGTAACACCTACTAGTCGAGTAAGTGGGTCTCACCTCCTCCTCAGCACAGTCCCTTACTGCTAGTGAAGCGGTTTACTCCACAGGTAACTTACTCTACATGGTA
Source organism: Salvelinus sp. IW2-2015 (assembly GCF_002910315.2). Classification (NCBI taxonomy): domain Eukaryota; kingdom Metazoa; phylum Chordata; class Actinopteri; order Salmoniformes; family Salmonidae; genus Salvelinus; species Salvelinus sp. IW2-2015. The sequence goes on along the minus strand of NC_036855.1, from coordinate 26,817,901 downwards.
GATGCTAAGTTAGTTTCGCCACCAGTAACTTCATAACTCAGCAGTAAGTGAGTCTTCCCCCAGTACTCTAACTAGTAAGTAGAGTTTCCCAGTAACTCTATCTAATGTAGTAGTGCGGATTTCCCCACAGTTAACTCTACTATGTCTGAGTCAAGGCTTTCCCCCAGTATCACTCTACTGAGTAGTTCTCAAGGGTTTTCCCTACAGTAACCTCTAACTTACAGTTATAGTGATAAGGGGCTTCCCTAGTAAACTCCTAACTATAGTGAAGGTCTTCCCCTAGAACTTGTTCTTACCTAGTTATGTCTCAGGGGTTTCTCCACAGTAACTCTACTAGTATGCTAAAGAGTTTCCCCAGTTAAACTCTCTAGTAGTAAGGGTTCCCTCAAGAAGCGTTCTAACTAGTAGTAAGCCGGTTGTCCACGAGTAACTCTATTCCTAGTAGCACACAGAGTTTCCCCCAGTAACTCTAGCTATGTACATTAGGGTTTTCCACAGTACTATCCCTACTTACGTATTCTATATACGTTTCCCCAAGTAACTTCTACTTAAGTAGATCAAAGTAAGTTTCCACAGGTTAAGCTCTACTAGTACGTGGTAAGGGGTATTCCCCAGTAACTTCAACCTAGTAGTAAGGGGTTTCCACAGTAACTCTACTAGTAGTAAGAGTTTCCCCAGTACCTCTAACCTAGTAGTAAGGGTTTCCCCAGTAACCTACTAGTAGACAGGGTTTCGCACAGTAACCCACTAGATAGTAAGGTTTCTCCCCAGTACATCTCTCCTAGTAGTAAGGGTCACAGTAAACCCCTACTCTAGTTAGTTAAAAGGGTTCCCCAGCTTAACTATCTTACTAGTAGTAAGTGGTTCTCCTACAGTATCTCGAACTAGTAGTAAGTGGTTTCCAGTAACTCTACTAGTAGTAAGGGTTCCCACAGTAACTCTACTAGTAAGAGAGTTCCCCAGTGAACTTCTATCTAGGTAAGTAAGGGTTTCCGACAGTAACTCTAACTAAGTAGTAAGGGTTCCACGTACTCTACTAGTAATGTAAAGGGTTTTCCACAGTAACTCGCCTTACTGTATGAAAGAGTTTTCCGCCCCCGAGTAACGTTTGACTCTAGCAGAAATAGAGTGTTCACACAGTTATAATCTCTCATCCTAGTAGTAACGGTCGCCCATGATAACATATATCTACTAGTGAGTAGCCTGGTGCGCCACTGTTCATGAGGCGTTTCCTCCCAGTATCCTTCTACCTAGTAGCTTACACGTGCGGTTTTCCCGCCCAGTAATACTTCTAACCTAGCTAGATAAGTATAGTGGTTTCCACCAGGCTAACTCTACTCGGTAGGCTAGTATATGGATATTCACAGTAACCCATGCTAGTCATAGTTAGAAGTGGTTTCCCCCAGTTACTCTACTTAGCTAGTGATAGGTTCTCCGCCTACAGTAACTCCTAATACGTAAGTTAAAATATGTCCCTCCAATAACACTCTCCAGCTACTAGCAGTAAGAGTGTTCCCCCACAGCTAAAGCACTCGAGCTAGTCATAGTAACGAAGTTCTCTCCTCAAGTTAACTCTACTCTTAGTGTCAAGGGCTCTTTCACCCAGTATACTTCTACTAGTTAAGTAAGTGGTTTTCCAGCAGTAAAACTCTAACTAGTATGTAAGGGTTTCCCAGTAACTCTACTAGAGTGAAGGGCTTTCTTGCCCCCGGATACCAGTAACGTCATACATAGTAGGTAAGGGTTTTCCCAGTAACTCACTAGTAGAATGCCGCGGTTCCACAGTAACATCTAACTAGTAAGTAAGTCTAAGTTCTCCTCCAGTAACTCTACCGAGTCAGGTATAGCGGTTTCCCTAGTAACCTCTCCTAGTAGTGAAGTGTTTCCACTCAGTAAACTCATCACCTATAGTAAATGAGTTATCTTATCCGCGTTCAAAGATAACTCCAACTAGTAAGTAAGCGGCTTGTTGTGCCAGACGTAACTCACTAGTAGTTAATAAAGTTTCCCCAGTAACTCTACTAGTAGTAAGTTAGTTTCCCACAGATAACCTACTCTAGTAGTAAGGGTTTCCCTAGTCAAACTCTACTAGAGTAGTAAGGGGTTTCCAACAGTAACTCTACATGTAGTACAGGAGTTTTCCCCGGTGAACTCTATAGTTACGCTAAGGGTTTCCCCAGTAACGTCTACTATGCTAAGGTCAGTATAGTTCAGGGTTCACAATACGCTCTAGTAGAAGATTCCCAGTTACTCTTATAGTAGGTTCCCATTCTTTCATAGAGTAAGGTTCCATCTTCCTATTCCCCAGTACTCTACTAGTAGTAAGGGTTTCCAGCAGAACCTCTCACTAGTAGTTAAGTAGTTTCCAGCCTAGTAAGTCTACCTAGTAGTAAGAGTTTCCACCGGTTAACCTTCTACACATAGTTTCCCGTACTCATATAGTGAGGGTTCCCACAGTAACTCTACTACTAGTAAAGCTGGTTTATCCGACACCGTAAATTATGTAGTAAGTTCCAAGACCTACTATAGTAGGTCCATCCCTAGCAGTAAGTCAGTCGTCTACTTAGAGTAAGGGTTCACATTCCCTACAGTAGAATTTCCAGTACTCTACTAGTTAAGGTTGTCCACAGAACTCTACTAGTAGTATGTGGTTTCCCACATAACTCTACTAGTAGTAAGAGTTCTCCCTCAGTATTCAACTCATAGTCAGCCTAAGAGTTTCCAGTAAACTCTAACTGAGTATTAGATGAGGGTTTCCCCAGTAATCCATCTACATAGTAGTAAGGGTTCTCCACGTGACACCGTCTACTAAGCTTAGTAAGGGGTCCACAAGTAACTCTACTAGTAGTCATAGAGTTTCCCCCAGTCACACTCTACTGTAGTCCAAGTTCTTATCCCAGTATCACAGTTAGTAAGGGTCCAGTAACCGGGAGGTTTCCCCATAACTCTACTGTAGTCCAGAACTGATGTATAAAGAGTTCAGTAAACGTCTACTAGAGTTAGGGTTTCCCATAGGACTATGTAGTAGTTTCCCTACTAGTAGTGAGCAGTACCCTATAGTAGTAAGATGTTTCCCCCAGTAACTTCTGTGATTTCCTAAGCTCTTACTAGTACGTTAACGGTTTCCCCATGTTATTACATCAAACCCTCAGCTAAGTAAGGGTCTTCCCCACAGTAACCCTACTAGTAGTAAGAGTTTCCCCAGTAACTCTACTAGTAGTAAGGGTTTCCACAGTAACTCTACCTAGTAGTAAGGAGTTTCCCCTAGTTATACTACCGCTAGCAGTAAGAGTTTCCACCGAGATAACTCTACTAGTAGTAAGCGTGTTTCCCCCGTAACTCTACTAGTAGTAAAGGGTTTCCACAGAATAACTCTACTATGTGTAGTAAGAGTTTCCCCACAGTAACTCTACTAGTAGTAAGAGTTTCCCAGTAACTCTACTAGTAGTAAGGGTTTCCCCAGTACTACTACTAGTACGTTAGATAGGTTTCCACAGAACTAATCTACTAGATAAGTAAGGGTTTCCCCAGTAACTCTACTAGTAGTAAGGTTTCCCCAGTACTCTAACTGCTAGTAAGGGGTCCACCAGCTACTCATACTCCGTATAAGTGTCCAGCAGTATACTCTACTAGTAGTAAGTGTTTCCCCAGTAACTTACTAGTAGTAAGAGTTTCCACAGTAACTCTACTAGAGCTAAATAGAGTTTTCCACAGTAACTCTACTAGTAGTAAGGTTTCCACAGTAACTCTTACTAGTAGTAAGAGGTTTCCCACAGTAACTCTAGCTAGTAGATTGAAGAGTTCCACAGTAACACTCTACTAGTAGTATAAGAGTTTCCCCAGTAACTCTACTAGTATAGTAAATAATGGGTTTCCCATCCCCAGTAACTCTACTAAGTAGTAAGAGTTTCCCAGTAACTCTACTAGTGAGCTTAAAGAGTTCCACAGTAACTCTACTAGTAGTAAGGGTTCCACAGTAACTTCTACTAGTAGTAAGAGTTTCCACAGTAACTCTACTAGTAGTAAGGTTTCCCCAGTAACTCTACTAGTAGTAAGGGTTTCCCCAGTAACTCTACTAGTAGTAAGGTTTCCACAGTAACTCTACTAGTAGTAAGAGTTTCCCCCAGTAACTCTACTAGTAGTAAGGGTTTCCCAGTAACTCTACTAGTAGTAAGGGTTTCCCCAGTAACTCTACTAGCAGTAAGAGTTTCCAAGTAACTCTACTGTAGTAAGAGTTTCCCAGTAACTCTACTAGCAGTAAGAGTTTCCACAGTAACTCTACTAGTAGTAAAGTTTCCCCAGTAACTCTACTAGTAGTAAGAGTTTCCCAGTAACTCTACTAGTAGTAAGGTTTCCCAGTAACTCTACTAGTAGTAAGGGTTTCCCCAGTAACTCTACTAGTAGTAAGGGTTTCCCCAGTAACTCTACTAGCAGTAAGAGTTTCCACAGTAACTTACTAGAGAAGAGTTTTCCCCAGTAACTCTACTAGTAGTAAGGTGTTTCCCCAGTAACTCTACTAGTAGTAAGTTTCCCAGTAACTCTACTAGTAGTAAGGTTTCCCCAGTAACTCTACTAGAGTAAGATTCCACAGTAACTCTACTAGTAGTAAGGGTTTCCCAGTAACTCTACTAGTAGTAAGTTTTCCAGTAACTCTACTAGTATAGGTTTCCAGTACTCTACTAGTAGTAAGGGTTTCAGTAACTCTACTAGTGTAAGAGGTTTCCAATAACTCTACTAGTAGTAAGGTTTCCCCAGTAATCTACTAGAGTAAGAGTTTCCACAGTAACTCTATCAAGCAGTAAGAGTTTCCCCAGTAACTCTACTATGAGTAAGAGTTTCCCAGTAACTCTACTAGAGTAAGAGTTTCCCCAGTAACTCTACTAGCAGAAGAGTTTTCCACAGTAACTCTACTAGTAGTAAGGGTTTCCCCAGTAACTCTACTGTAGTAAGAGTTTCCCCAGTAACTCTACTAGCAGTAAGGTTTCCCAGTAACTCTACTAGCGTAGAGTTTCCACAGTAAACTCTACTAGCAGAAGAGTTTCCCCAGTAACTCTACTAGTAGTAAGGGTTTCCCCAGTAACTCTACTAGTAGTAAGGGTTTCCCCAGTAACTCTACTAGTAGTAAGTAGTCCCCAGTAACTCTACTAGTAGTAAGGGTTTCCACAGTAACTCTACTAGTAGTAAGGGTTTCCCCAGTAACTCTACTAGTAGTAAGGGTTTCCACAGTAACTCTACTAGTAGTAAGAGTTTCCCCAGTAACTCTACTAGTAGTAAGGGTTTCCCCAGTAACTCTACAGTAAGTAAGGGTTTCCACAGTAACTCTACTAGTAGTAAGGGTTTCCAGTAATCTACTATAGTAAGGGTTTCCCCAGTAATCTACTAGTAGTAAGGGTTTCACAGTAACCTACTAGTAGTAAGAGTTTCCCAGTAACTCTACTAGTAGTAAGAGTTTCCCCAGTAACTCTACTAGTAGTAAGAGTTTCCACAGTAACTCTACTAGTAGTAAGGGTTTCCACAGTAACTCTACTAGTAGTAAGGGTTTCCCACAGTAACTCTACTAGTAGTAAGGGTTCCCCAGTACCTCTATCTAGCAGTAAGGTTTCCACAGTAACTCTACTAGTAGAGAGAGTTTCCCCAGTAACTCTACTAGTAGTAAGGGTTTCCACAGTAACTCTACTAGTGTAAGGGTTTCCCCAGTAACTCTACTAGTAGTAAGGGTTTCCACAGTAACTCTACTAGTAGTAAGGGTTTCCCCAGTAACTCCTACGTAGTAAGGGTTTCCACAGTAACTCTACTAGTAGTAAGGGTTTCCACAGTAACTCTACTAGTAGTAAGGGTTTCCCAGTAACTCTACTAGTAGTAAGGTTTCACAGTAACTCTACTAGTAGTAAGAGTTTCCCCAGTAACTCTACTAGTAGTAAGGGTTTCCCCAGTAACTCTACTAGTAGTAAGAGTTTCCACAGTAACTCTACTAGTAGTAAGGTTTCCACAGTAACTCTACTAGTAGTAAGGGTTTCCACAGTAAACTCTACTAGTAGTAAGGGTTTCCCAGTAACTCTACTAGCAGTAAGAGTTTCCCCAGTAACTCTACTAGCAGCTAAGAGTTCCTCCCAGTAACCTACTAGTAGTAAGGGTTTCCAACAGGTAATACTCTACTAGTAGTAAGGGTTTCCCCAGTAACTCTACTAGTAGTAAGGGTTTCCACAGTAACTCTACTAAAGTAGTAAGGGTTTCCCCAGTAACTCTACTAGTAGTAAGGGTTTCCACAGTAACTCTACTAGTAGTAAGAGTTTCCCCAGTAACTCTACTACTTACTGGAACCAGTTTGTGACAGTCATCATGACATAGAGTGAACCCAGGAAGAAGACAAAGTGGAAGTAGGTGTAGCTGTAGATGGTTCCCTGTCTCTCATCATATAAAACATTTTGTCCTCCTCCAGTCTGCTCCTCATCATAGTCATCTGGACAACACAACCACAACAACACAGCAAAGTTATTACGACCTTACATCATAGTCACAACCACAACACCCCACCCCACCCCTGGTCTCGGTCTTCAGTATCTATGCGGCAATAGTATATGTGCCAGGGGGCTAGGGTCAGTCTGTCCTATCTGGTGCAATTCTCCTGTTTAATCTGGTGTCCTGTGTGATTTTAGGTATGCTCCCTCTAATTCTCCCATCCCTCRCTCTTTCTCTCTCTCCCCTCCTGGAGTACCTGAGCCCTAGGACCATGCCTCAGGACTACCTGGCCTGACAACTCCTGGCTGACTCTGTCCCCAGTCCACCTGGTCGTGCTGCTGATCCAATTTCTGCTGTTCTGCCTGTGGCTATGGAACCCTGACCCGTTCACCGGTCGTGCTACCTTGTCCCGGACCTGCTGTTTTGACCTTCTCTCTCCCTATACCGCACCTGCTGTCTCGACTTCTGAATGCTCGGCTATGAAAAGCCAACTGATATTTACTCCTGGGGTGCTGACCTGTTGCACCCTCTATAACCAGTGCGATTATTATTTGACCCTGCTGGTCATCTAGGAACGTTTGAACATCTTGAAGAACGATCTGGCCTTAATTGCAATGTACTCTAATCATCTTCACCCGGCACAGCCAAAAGAGGACAGGCCACCCCACAGAGTCTGGTTCCTCTCTAGGTTTCTTCCTAGGTTCATGCCTGTCTAGGGAGTTTTTCATCTGTATTGCTTGCTCTTTGGGGTTTTAGGCTGGGTTTCTGTATAAGCACTTTGTGACGACTGCTGATGTAAAAAGGACTTTATAAATGCATTTAATTGATTGATCACAGCAACTTAATTACGACCTTACATCAGTCAACACAACCACAACACCACAGCAACATTACATATAACACTTATGATGAAAAGAAAACCTTTGTTAAAATCATTATAATCATCACGATAAACCCAGCTCTATCCAATAAAACTCTCACTAATATTCCTGTTTTCCTTCCTTTTTCCTGGTCTCTAACCTCTATATTTCTCTCTCTCCGCTTTGCAGGACAGGAAACTCTCTGAAAATCACTATGTATACTGAGAAGGGCTTAAGTTTTTTTTTTAATCCAATGTATTGTTCTTAACTGTACACTTGTTACTCCCCCCCCCAGAATATCTGTATAATACATTCATAAATGAAGTGACATGCTCTGCACTGTTATTTCCCTGGCTGCAGTGCTGCTTTACCCCACCAGAGGGCAGCTGCAGCCTTCCCTCAGTTCTACTACTATCTGACTAGTCTATCTCCAACCACTAGTCATAGTCTCCTCCTGGTAACACTGACATAATTTCTGTTTACTGACCAATGCTGTTCCTGCATCTTTACTGTTACTATGTGTATGAGAGAATATACAAGAACACTGCCTGTTTCTGGTGATGTTACAGTACTAGTACAGTAGTATACTGAGGGAGATGGTATTTTATACAAAAAGCAGTGAGAGAAGGAGAAAGAGAAAGAGAGGGAGAGGAAGGATATGTTTGTGTTTACCTGTGTCATCTCCAAAGCAGAAACAGCAGCGCGCTCTCTGCCGGAGAGAGGTGAGTTAGTACTTGTACAGGAATGTATCAACTAATCAACTATACATAGCCCTTTCACTAAACACACACGTGCACACCAGAGCATGTGAGCCGAGCTGGAGCGGAGCGAGGAGCGGAGTGTGCCCAATTCGACTGGAGCCCAGTAGCACTCACTTCACTTCACGAGCTCAGGGCATTCCTGGCCCAGCATGCATTTGTAGTCTACTTGTCTGCTGCCATAGCCCCTTGCTTTAGCTACTGTCATGGAGTTCGCTAAATATGTTCATAAAGAAACTGATAAAACACACAGATATGTTCGATCAGCATCAAGTCCGGGCTCTGGCTGGGCCACTCAAGAACATTCAGAGACTTGTCCCGAAGCCACTCCTGCGTTGTCTTGGCTGTGTGCTTAGGGTGTCCTGTTGTAAGGTGAACCTTCACGCAAGTCTGAGGTCCTGAGTGCTCTGGAGCAGGTTTTCATCAAGGATCTCTCTGTACTTTGCTCCATTCATCTTTGCCTCGATCCTGACTAGTCTCCCAGGCCCTGCCGCTGAAAAACATCCCCACAGCATGATGCTGCGACCACCATGCTTCACCGTAGGGATGGTGCCATGTTTCCTCCAGACGTGACACTTGGCATTCAGGCAAAATAGTTTAATCTTGGTTTCATCAGACCAGAGAATCTTGTTTCTCATGGTCTGAGAGTCTTTAGGTGCCTTTTGGCAAACTCCAAGCGGGCTGTCATGTGCCTTTTATTGAGGAGTGGCTTCCGTCTCTGGCCACTCTACCATAAAGGCCTGATTGGTGGAGTGCTGCAGAGATGGTTGTCCTTCTGGAATGTTCTCCCATCTCCACATAGGAACTCTAGAGCTCTGTCAGAGTGACCATCGAGTTCTTGGTAACCTCCCTGACCAAGGCCCTTCTCCCTCAATTGCTTAGCTTGGCCAGGCAGCCAGCTCTCAGAAGAGTCTTAGTGGTTCCAAACTTCTTCCATTTAAGAATGATGGAGGCCACCATGTTCTTGGGGACCTTCAACACTGCAGAAATGTTTTGGTACCCTTCCCCAGATCTGTGCCTTGACACAATTCTGTCTCGGGGCTCTACGGACAATTCCTTCGACGCCATGGCTTGGTTTTTGCGCTGACATGCACTGTCAATTGTGGGACCTTATATAGACAGGTGTGTGCCTTTCCAAATCATGTTCAATCAATTGAATTTACCACAGTTGGACTCGAATCAAGTTGTAGAAACATCTGAAGGACGATCAATGGAAACAGGATGTACCTGAGCTTAATTACGAGTCTTATAGCAAAGAGTCTGAATACTTATGTAAATAAGGTCTTTCTGTTTTTATTTTTTATAAATGTGCAAACATTTATAAAAACCTGTTTTTGCTTTGTCATTATGGGTTATTGTGTGTAGATTGATGAGGATTTTTATTTATTTAATCCATTTTGAATTAAGTCTGTAACGTAACAAAACGTGGAAAAGGTTAAGGGGTCTGAATACTTTCCGAAGGCACTGTATATGCTGTTTAATAAGACATGTAGCCTATTTGAAATGATGAGCACTTCTGACAGTCACCTTTTTATGTTGTTTATTAAAATACTTTTCATTCAAATCATATGGTTTGGTTCCAATACTTCAAAACCAAATGGTAGGTCCAGGTAGTCACAAAAATGGATGGGTGTTGGTTAAATGGTGATTTTAGTGAATTTGAATTTGGAGCAGCATTTTTTTCCCCTGTGAGTGAGGAGCGGGATTTCCGACCGCTCAACTCTGCCCACATACTCTGGTGCAGACACACACTGAGCTGTTGAAAGGATGTGTGTGATTGGACCACAAATAGCTGGGAAAATGTATTCTGACAGATCTGTAATGTGTGTGTGTGTGTGTGTGTGTGTGTGTGTGTGTGTGGATGGTCTTACTTCAGTCTCAGGCACGCTGTTCCTAATCACACGCATCGCTGCAGAGCTCCGTCTGGTGGTGGACGTCAAACTACACACACACACACACACGCACACGCACACACGCACACACACACACACGCACACACACACAAACACATGCACCGATTACAAATCTGTCAGAAGACATTTTCTAGGCTTGGGAGATATACCGTATATACCATATACTGGGGTATTTGGAAAAAGCCACGGAATGTTTTTTAATACCGTCAATACCATTGAAACAATTTCTTTGAAGTTTTGAATTACATTTGAATATTCATAGCTACCTTTAAAGTAAATACCTGCAGCCAACTTTTGTAAACTTTATAAAAAATAACATTGTGTTTTTTCATATCACCTGTCACATTATTATGAAGCTTACAGTAGTCCCCAGTCACATGTCACGTGGTGTTTGTTTACAAGCACACAACAACGAGAGACCGGAGCCTTGTGAGTCACTCACTGTTGTGCAACATGCGTCAGGTGATCTAATTACAGTATAGAATCCACAACTAAATTGCCAGCTAGATATCTCATAACTATTAAGTTAACTGTCTAAAATGTGCTAAATGCTCTGCAGTTGTGTATTGGTTTGCTAATTTAGTAGCTTGTTAGCTATCTAGCTAAGTGGTTAGCTGCTTCCAAAATCAAGCATTTGCTTAGTAACAGCAGAGAATCCCCTCTTGGATCAAGAGCCTTGCTGGCTAATATTTGTTTTGTGTGTGCYGCAAACCGTGAGTAGCATTTTTGAGTTACTTGTATAGGTCAGAAACTGTACAAAATGTTTGCAATGCACTCGTTAGCGTTGCATTTACTTAGCATTCTCTATGGGATTTTACACGTACTTGTTAGCATTGCTAACCTTTGGATTACAGAGTATCAGTGGGGTTTGAAAGCAGCGCCTCTTGTGTTCAGTGCCGGTATTACAGAATATCCCAGGAATAGCACAAGGTCGGTATGAAGGCATGACAATCTGGATACCGCCCAAGCCTACATTTTTTCATTTATTTGTGGTTGAGAATAGCTGGAGTCTTTTACAGAGATAAACACAGGAAATGCAGTATGTCTGAGCTTAATGTGAAACACATGTGGACACCCTCACTACAAATCCAGGCTATCACACACACCCTCTCAACAGATTCAGCCAATCACACAAACCCTCTCAACAGCCCCAGCCAATCAGAAACAATCACACTTTTGCTCCAGTCAATAACAAATTACCTCACTGCATACAAATTCTTCATAAACATCTAGCCCCTCTCCTCTCTGCAGATCTACAAACACAGCCCCTCTCTCCTCTGCAACACATCTAAACACAGCCCCCTCTCCTCTCTGCCACAACTTAAAACACAGCCCCCTTCCTCTCTGCACAGATCTAAAACACAGCCCCCTCTCCTTTCTGCACAGATCTCAAAAACACAGCCCCTCTCCTCTCTGCACAGATCTAAAACACAGCCCTCTCCTTTCTGCACAGATCTAAAAACAGGGGATAGGTGAAAGCAACACGTGTGGTGTGTCTGCTTACCAGGAGTAGGCACCAGCCGAACAGGATGAACAGTCTCCCATCCTGTTCTGATCCTCTTGTCGCTCTCTGAACCAGAGTTGAAAGGACACACACACAACTGTTCTTATCTCACCCCAATCACCCTCCCACACTCTATACAGCAGACAGTTCGGACAAGATGAGATATAGAAGAGAGATCGAGCTCAAAAAAAAGATTATTGAAGAGAGATAGACGATGAGAGCGAGAGCAGAGACTGAGAGAAGACTATGCAAACAACAAGACGATAGAAAACACGTTAATAAGAGATGGTAAGATCTGTAAAGATGCTTGCCTATAGACAGAGACTTGCTATACCAGTACTTTCATCTGGTACGTTCAAGATCTCCTCCTATTCTTCACTAGTGTAAATACACCTACAATGTCACATCACACCATTGAAACCTCGTTTAATACGGGCAATTCACTCCTTTCTACTATGCTGCAATGAAACCACTAGAACGCTATGGGCTGAGCCTCCGGTATACTACTCTCTTTGGGCTTGCTGAGAAGGCTGAGAAGGTGAGGTACATGACGTACACACTGATCACTCCTGGCTGGAGCAGCCAGACTTAGGCTGGACTGGAGGAGAACAGATGGACACTGTTACCGTTATGTGTGTGTGTCCCTTTCGGTGTTTGCTGCGAGTGTGTGGGCTGTGTGCTGCTCTGTTGTGTGTCGTTGTGTGTCTGCTCGTCCGGTGGTGATGTGTTGCCTGGCTGTGTCTGCTGTGTTACTACACTCTCCATCTGCTATCGAATCGCGAAGATATAGCCAGCAATAGTGACTATGAAATCAGAGAGGCTGCCGTTGACCCCCCAGAACACCCTGTTCGAGCGACAGGCCTGAGAGTGTGTGTAAAAAGAGCCACTATGAACACCAACTCCTACGGCACACCTACCCCACTGAACAACACCAAGGTGGCCGAGCCAGCGCCCCATACACCAGACGGTTGTCCTTCACACCTGAACTCCTAAGAAGGGGACGGATAGGAGTAAGGAGAGAGGGAAGAATGGGAGGAAGAGAGGGAGATGGAAGGATAGGAGGTGGGAGGAAGATAGAGGGGGAGTAGGGTCTAAGAAAAAGAGGAAGAGAGAGGGAGGTAGGGTAAGAAAAAAAGAGAGAAGAGTGAGGAAGAGAGAAGGGAAGACGGGGAGTAGGGTAAGAAAAGAGAGGAGAGGAAAGAGGGAGTAGGAGTAAGGAAAAGAGAGGAAGAGATAGGGGAGGTAGGGTAAGGAAAGAGAGGAAGATAGAGGGGAGGTAGGGTAAGGAAAAAGAGAGGAAAGAGAGAGGGAGGTAGGGTAAGAAAAAGAGAGCAAGAGGAGAGGGGGAGGTAGGTAAGAAAAAGAGAGGAAGAGAGAGGGGGAGGTAGGGTAAGGAAAAGAGAGGAAGAGAGAGGGGGAGGTAGGGTAAGGAAAAGAGAGGAAGAGAGAGAGGAGATAGCTATATTTTATTCCTGAGGATACTAAAAGACAGGTTTAGGGTTGCTGGCAGATCTTCCACATTCGTAGTACTTTTACTCAGGCAAGCCAATCAGAGCGCCCCCTCCCCCCAGGCACACACACAAAGTTACAAACACATTCCCAGTTAGTGAAAATAGAAAAACAACCTTTAAAATGGTCGCCTTTCATGCTAATTGCTACTGTGTGTGTGTGTGTGTGTGTGTGTGTGTCTCAGAGGGGGAGAGGAAACTGTGAGCATACACTCCTCTGCCATGTGCATCCTGTCTGAAAACTGGACACTGACCAACCCCTCCCTTGTCCCGTATACCACAAGACTCTCTCTCCCTCTGTTCATCTCTCTATCCCTCTGTTTCTCTCTCCCTTTGTTTCTCTCTCCCTTTGTTTCTCTCAATTCAATTTCAATGTATTGCCATGGGAAACATATGTTTACATTGCCAAAGCAAGTGAAATAGATAATTAACAAAAGTGAAATAAACAATAAAAAGTGAACAGTAAATATTACACTTACAAAAGTTCCAAAAGAATAAAGACATTTCAAATGTCATATGTCTATATAAAGTGTTGTAATGATGTGCAAATAGTTAAAGTACAAAAGGATAAATAAATAAACACAAATATGGGTTGTATTTACAATGGTGTTTGTTCTTCACTGGTTGTCCTTGTGGCAACAGGTCACAAATCTTGCTGCTGTGTTTGCACACAAATTGGATTTGTTTTCGAAATCTTTGTGGGTCTGCACAATCTGAGGGAAATATGTGTTTCTAATATAGTCATACATTTGGCAGGAGGTTAGGAAGTGCAGCTCAGTTTCCATCTCATTTTGTGGGCAGTGTGTCTTCTCTTGAGAATCAGGTCTGCCTTTGGCGGTCTTTCTCAATATCAAAAGCTATGCTCACTGAGTCTGTACGTAGTCAAATATTTCCTTAATTTTGGGTCAGTCACAGTGGTCAGGTATTCTGCCACTGTGTACTCTCTGTTTAGGGCCAAATAACATTSTAGTTTGCTCAGTTTTTTTGTAATTCTTTCCAATGTGTCAAGTAATTATCTTTTTGCTTTCACATGATTTGGTTGGGTCTAATAGTGTTGCTGTCCTGGGGCTCTGTGGGGTCTGTTTGTGTTTGTGAACAGAGCCCCAGAACCAGCTTGCTTAGGGGGCTCTTCTCCAGGTTCATTTCTCTGTAGGTGATGGCTTTGTTATGGAAGGTTTTGGAATCGCTTCCTTTTAGGTGGTTGTAGAATTTAAGGATTTTGATAATTAGCGGGAATTGGCCTAAATCTGCTCTGCATGCATTACTTGGTGTTTTACTTTGTTAACGGTGGATATCTTTGCAGAATTCTGCATGCAGAATCTCAATTCGGTGTTGTCCCATGTTGTGAATTCTTGATTGGTGAGCGGACCCCAGACTTCACAACCATAAAGGGAATTAGGTTCTATAACTGATTAAAGTATTTTTAGCCAGATCCTAATTGGTATGTCGAATTTTATGTTCCTTTTGATTGTATAGAAGGCCCTTCTTGCCTTGTCTCTCAGATTGTTCACAGCTTTGTGGAAGTTACCTGTGGTGCTGATGTTTAGGCCGAGGTATGGACCTTTTTTGTAACACCATTATTTTTGTCTTACTGAGATTTACTGTCAGGGCCCAGGTCTGACAGAATCTGTGCAGAATATCTAGGTGCTGCTGTAGGCCCTCCTTGGTCGGGGACAGAAGCACCAGATCATCAGCAAACAGTAGACATTTGGCTTCAGATTCTAGTAGGGTGAGGCCAGGTGCTGCAGCCTGTTCTAGTACCCTCGCCAATTTGTTGATATATATGTTGAAGAGGGTGGGGCTTAAGCTGCATCCCTGTCTCACCCCCCGGCCCTGTGGAAAGAAATGTTTGTGTTTTTTGCCAAAGTGTACATGGATTTTATAATATTGTATGTTTTCCCACAATACCATTTTCCATCCATTTGTATAGCAGACCCTCATGCCAAATTGAGTTGAAAGCTTTTTAGAAATCAACAAAGCATGAGAAGACTTTGCCTTTGTTTTGGTTTGTTTGTCAATTAGGTTGTGCATGGTGAATACGTGGTCCGTCGTACGGTAATGACATTTGCTCAGTACATCGTTTTCGCTGAGAAAATGTACCAGTCTTGTCACGATCGTCGATAGGAACGGACCAAGGCGCAGCGTGAGTTGAGTTCCACATACTTTATTACACAGTGAAACTACAAAAACAATAAACAACACGAACGTGAAAGCCGTAGTGCTCAAAACACTAACACAAACTAATTGAGTGTATGTAAACATCTGACCTACTGGGAATGTGATGAAAGAAATAAAAYCTGAAATAAATCATTCTCTCTGCTATTATTCTGACATTTCACATTCTTAAATAAAGTGGTGATCCTAACTGACCTAAGACAGGGAATTTTTACCAGGATTAAATTTCAGGAATTGTGAAAAACTGAGTTTAAATGTATTTGGCTAAGGTGTATGTAAACTTCCGACTTCAACTGTATACGTTTTTGCTGTTCTTTGTTATAAAGCCAAAAAGATTGGAGAAGTGGTTWWTCCATACATCTCTGTTTTGGATAGATAACTCTTCGTGTTGTTTGTTTAGTTTTCCAATTTTCCCAGAAGTTGTTAGATTCTATGGATTCTTCAATTATATTGAGCTGATTTCTGACGTGCTGTTCCTTCTTTTCCATAGTGTATTTCTCTATTGTTTTAGTGATTCACCACAGTGAAGGCGTAGGCTCAGGTTTTCTGGGTCTCTATGTTTTAGGTTGGACAGGTTTCTCAATTTCTTTCTTAGGTTTTTGCATTCTTCATCAAACCATTTGTCATTGTTAATTTTCTTAGGTTGTCTGCTTGKCATTTTTAGATTTGTTAGGGAAGCTGAAAGGTCAAATATAGTGTTTATGTTTTCTACTGCCAAGTTTACAACTTCACTATTACAGTGAAATTGTCTAGAAAGGATTTGAATTTTTTGTTGCCTAATTGTTTTTTTGCTAGATTTCCACACTATTTTCCTCACATCTATAGCATTTCTTAATATTATTCAGTTCCTTTGGCTTTGATGCCTCATGTTTGAGCATAGCTCTGTTCAAGTAGAGTGTGATTTTGCTGTGTTATGTTGTCATAGTTGTGTTTAGGTGGGCATATGGGGGAGGGAATGCTGTCACCTCCAGGTAGGTGTTTGTCCCCCTGTGTGCTGAGGGTTCTTGCCCAGTTCTGGCATTTAGGTCGCCACAGACTAGTACATGTCCCTGCTCTATACCAAATGAGCATACCCCCTGAGTCTGTTCCCTGTTTCACACCTGGTAGTTTGGTGGATGGGACTACCAGCTCTCTGTAACCAAGAGGGCAACTAGTGGGTCCATCTCCTTTATACCATGTTTCTTGTAAGATGACAATGTCTGTATTTCCAATTTCTTTAATGAAGTCTGGGTTCCGGCTCTTTACGCCAAAGGCCGATGACCTCAGACCTTGTATATTCCAGGATGAGATAGTAAAAGCTTTGTGTTCCATATTGTCAAAGTAGGTGTGAGCAGAGCATGTTGAGCATCTGATACATACCTCTTAGGTCGCAGGATGGGGCTTGGGCGTGTGTTTCTCTCTCTCTCACCCTCCCTCCCTCTGTTTCTCTCTCCCTCCCTCTGTTTCTCTCTCTCTCCATCTGTGTCTCTCTCTCTCCCTCTGTGTCGCTCTCTCTCCCTCTGTGTCGCTCTCTCACTCTCTTTCTCTCTCTATCCCTCTGTTTCTTTCTCTCCCTGTGTCTCTCTCTCTATCCCGCTATATCTTTGTCTCTCCCTCTGTTTCTCTCTCTCCCTGTGTCTCTCTCTCTATCCCGCTATCTCTTCGTCTCTCCCCCTGTTTCTCTTTCTTCCTCCCTGTTTCTCTCTCTCTGTCTTCAATGCATTCACGTGTGACTGTTTTGGCTGAGGACAGAAAGAAAGGCTGTAGGAGAAAGAGTGCTTTATTAGAAGTGTTGCTGTTCTCACCAGTTAGTGTTCCATCTGTGAGCAAACTCCACCAGCAGCATGAGCTGGATCAGCAGGAAGAGAAACCCCCCTACAGCTCCCACATACCTCCACACTGAGGGGAGGAGAGAGAGGAGGGGGAGATAGAGGGGGAGGGAGGGAGAGAGACACAGAGGGAGAGAGGAGGGGGAGAGAGGTCGATAGAGAATGAGGGAGAGAGAGAGGAGGGAAGAGAGAGAGGCGGGGGGAGAGAGACAGAGGGAGGGTGATCGCACATTTAAAGTATTGCAAAGCTAACCATCAAATATCTAATCTCTTGTTCCATATGTTCTGCAGGGTGGGCACACTTAGCTGCTGCATAACTCCTTGTGTGTTGTCATCGCATAGACAACCACAGGGACTAGATTCTCAGGCACACACGCACACGGTAACTAAAGCCTGCAGCTGCACCGGTCCTCTCCTCTGAAGGGAGCAGATAACAGACTCCCTCTCCTCTCTTTCTCTCTTTTTATTTCCCTTCTCTCTTCTCTCAAAGCTGGTTAAGGAAAGGCATTACAAGTCAAGGACAGTCACGCTGACCTCTACAGGTAAGTATAGGTGACAGAGGTTTGAGGGCTTCGGTCTCTGTCGCCTCTGAGAGAACAAAGACTATAGAGGGACATAAGGGTCCATACCTTCCAGAAAGGTGTCCTGCTCTGGCAGGAAGAATCCTCCAACACAGCAGGCCAACAACACTACGAACTTCGGGAACCAAAACCTGTCAGAGAGAGAGAGAGAGAGAGAGAGAGCTCTCTGTCTCTCTCTCTCTCTCTCTTCTTGCTCATCTCTCTCTCTCTCCTCTCTGCTTTCATCTCTCGCCTCTCCTCCTCTCTCTTCCTCTCTCTCTGGTCTCCCTCTCTCTCTCTCTCTTCCATTCCGCTTCCCTGTAGATCCCATTCTACAGGACCTGTGTGAGAAGACTGAAGGTGGTGGAACGTGCTCATATGCTTGGGTGGTTTACTCTGCTGGTGTGACAAAGGTCTGCTTCGGCATGGCCTGCTTCTTCTTCTTCTTCTGTATCTTCACCCTACGCAGTAACTCTGGCCACCGGCTGCCGCGCCCGCCACTACACAACGCGGTAAGTTGGTGTGGTGTGTGTGGTTTGTTGGTGGTGTGTGTGTTGTGTGTGGTGTGTGTGTGTGTGTGTGTGTGGTGTGTGTGTGTGTGTGTGTGTGTGTGTGTGTGCTGTGTGTGTGTGTGTACTGTGTACGTGTAGTGATGTTTAGTGTCTCTTTCG
>NC_036855.1:26794439-26799585 GCF_002910315.2 Salvelinus sp. IW2-2015 | reverse complement strand
TCTGGAGTGAGCATAGTGGGATTTCTCTGGTTGAAGTAGTAGTGGGATCTCTGGGGTGGTAGCTAGTAGGATTTACTCTGGTGAAGCAGTAGTGGCATTCTCTGGGTGAGCAGCTAGTGAGATTCTCATGGGTGAAGCAGGAGTGGGATTCTCTGGTGAGCAGTGAGTGGGAATCTCTGGTGAACACAGAAAGGGAGGTAGTAGTGTGATTTCTTCTTGGTTCTTGGGAGCAGTAGTGGGATTCTCTGGTGAGCAGTAAGATGGGACTTCTCTGGGAGTGCTGACTGTAGGGTGAAGTGCCCCAGACACCTAGCATCTCGGCGTCCAGTAGAGCCATAGTGGGTCAGGATATCTTCTTTAGAATTTCCCCCACTTAAACGTCGTTAAGGATTGTGACAAGTAGAGAGTGGTGATGGTCTATGCGTGATCCTAGAGTTCGATGCGGAACTTAAGTGGATTCATAACTGGAACACTTGGATGGTTGAGTAGTAGTGGGAATTCTCTGTGTAGCGGGTCTTGAAAAGTAGTGGGATTCTCTGACCCTGTTTAACGCCTCTAGCTGAACCTCTCTCTGAAGGAGAGCTTTTCCTGTTTGTGACAGAGACTGGGCCAGCTAGAGGGGTTGAGGGTATGTGGAAAACGTATATTCTCTGCACCCAACGAGAATGTCATCAGGAACGCACTACCCACATCGTCTCTCTTTTTTCAAGCTTTGTCAGTCAGTGGAGATCTTTTACCTTTTTCTGCTCCTCACCAGAGAATCCCACTACTACTCACCAGAGAATCCCACTACTGCTCACCAGAGAATCCCACTACTACTCACCAGAGAATCCCACTACTGCTCACCCTGTTCTATATACCGTTTCCAATCCACAACATAAAACCCGGACTAGTATACTAGTACACAATAAAAACAATTATATTTACCTGAACACCAACCCAAGATCAGGGCCCGTATTCATAAAGAGTCCTGATCTAGGATCTGGTCCTCCCTGTTCCTGTAATCGAATACATTATGATCTGAAAGGCCTAGATCAGCCCTCCTACTCTGAGGCGCTTACAGTCCCAGAGCACACAATCCAGTAAAGAAAACCAAACCCTGTCCCAAAACCTGATTTGAAGCGATAAAGCTCTCACTGCTATCACAGACCAAGATGAGAATGTGGTAGAAGTCAAGTCAGATAATAAAGACTGAAATGTCAGAACATTACAAAACAACATCGGCAACAGCAGGAGATGTGAGCAAAACAACACAAGCAGAGTTAGAGCTGTCGGCTAACTCGGCTCTGAACAGACAGAAGACTACCTCACGTGGGTTAGAGACTATAGCACAACAAACCAATACACCCACAGACTCATCGTAATAATATACAGTATARGTCATAATAACATTAAAATAGCTTAGAATATTGAACAGTGCAACATGAATAAATCACAATATTGTTTTTAAAATATGAATTGAAGAGAGGAAAGAATGAGGCGTAGCAGATAAAGCGTCAGCCTTGGTTTCATCAAAAACACAGCTGCCTAAAGGAGGAATGGTTTAGTTGTGTTCATGGTGGCCTTTCATTCATTCAGATATAATAGACTACTGGCTACAGATACTCAAGTTAGCCCCAGGCACATGTATCAATGAACTGCAGACGGGAACATGCTACTCATTAGATTAATCATAACTAATTTCATGTTCAATTATGTTCATTTATTAAAATGTTGCTAAATTATGCTAATAGCAAACAATTGCAAGATGTCCTAATAAAAGGTAGGAAATTGAGACACGATGTTCATGATGATCACATTAAACTACAGATGTAGAGGGAGTGGATGAATYAATGAGTGGATGAGTGGATGAGTGGATGAGTGGATGAGTGGATGAYTGYATGAYTGYATGAGTGGATGAGTGGATGAGTGGATGAGTGAATGAATGAATGAGTGGATGAGTGGATGAATGAATGAGTGGATGAGTGAATCTGAGTGAGTGTGTGAGTGAGTGAGTGAGTGAGTGGGTGAGTGAGTGAGTGAGTGAGTGAGTGAGTGAGTGAGTGAGTGAGTGAGTGAGTGAGGAAGTGAGTGAGTGAGTGAGTGAGTGAGTGAGTGAGTGAGTGAGTGAGTGAGTGAGTTAGCGAGTGCGTGTGTGGTGTGTGCGTGTGTGGGTGTGTGCGTGTGTGCGTGTGTGGTGTGAGTGAGTGTGAGTGTGTGTTGGTGTGTGTGTGTGTGTGTGAGTTGGAGATTTTGTTTTATTCACAAGAGAGAATACTAACTACATAGAGCAAATGACAGTAATTGAGGGTTAGGACCGGAGGCCTAGTATCCGTTGTTTAGAAGTACTCCTACTATTGAGAAGAACAATGAATTACACTCGAATGCTCAAATGGTCCTCTCGAAAATTGGGGGCGAGGCAGCACCTCATCTCGGGCTAGTCAATCTTACGGGAGAGTTAATATCATATTGATTAGCCTAGGAGTGTGTCCGAGTAGAAATAAACTCAGCATAAAGAGAACGTCCTCTCACTGTCAACTGCGTTTATTTTCATCAAACTTAACACGTGTAAATATTTGTATGAACATAACAAGATTCTCAACTGAGATATAACTGAACAAGTTCCACAGACATGTGACTAACAGAAATGATAATGTGTTCCTGAACAAAGGGGGGTCAAATCAAAAGTAACAGTCAGTATCTGGTGTGGCCACCAGCTGCATTAAGTCATGCAGTGCATCTCCTCCTCATGGACTGCACCAGATTTGCTAGTTCTTGCTGTGAGATGTTACCCACTCTTCCACCAAGGCACCTGCAAGTTCCAGACATTTCTGGGGGAATGGCCTAACCTTCACCCTCCGATCCAACAGGTCCAGAGTGCTCAATGGGATTGAGATCCGGGCTCTTCACTGACCATGGCAGAACACTGACATTCCTGTCTTGCAGGAAATCCCGCACAGAACGAGCAGTATGGCTGGTGGCATTGTCATGCTGGAGGGTCATGTCAGGATGAGCTGCAGGAAGGGTACCACATGAGGGAGGAGGATGTCTTCCCTGCAACGCACAGCGTTGAGATTGCCTGCATGACAACAGCTCAGTCCAATGATGCTGTGACACATCGCCCCAGACCATGACGGACCTCCACCTCCAAATCGATCCCGCTCCAGAGTACAGGCCTCGGTGTAATGCTTTTTCCTTCGACGATGACGCGAATCCGACCATCACCCTGGTGAGACAAAACCGCGACTCGTCAGTGAAGAGCACTTTTTGCCAGTCTTGTCTGGTCCAGCGACGGTGGGTTTGTGCCATAGGCGACATTGTTGCTGGTGATGTCTGGTGAGGACCTGCCTTACAACAGGCCTACAAGTCCTCAGTCCGGCCTCTCTTAGTCTATTGCGGACAGTCTGAGCACTGATGGGGGGATTGTGCATTCTTGATGTAACTTGGGCAGTTGTTGTTGCCATCCTGTACCCGTCGCGAGGTGTGTGTTCGGATGTACCGATCCTGTGCAGGTGTTGTTACACGTTGGTCTGCCCTGCGAGAACGATCAGCTGTCCGTCCTGTCTCCCTGTAGCGGCGCTGTCTTAGCATCTCACAGTAAGGACATTGCAATTTATTGCCCTGGCCAGCATTGCGACAGTCCTCATGCCTCTTGCAGCATGCTAAGGCACGTTCAGCAGTGAAGCAGGGTTTGCATCTTTCTTTTGGTGTTTTTCAGAGTCAGTAGAAGGCTCTTTTGTTGTTCTAGTTTTCATAACTGGTGACTTAATTGGCTACCGTCTGTAAGCTGTTAGTGACTTAACGACCGTTCCACAGGTTGCACGTGCATTAATTGTTTTATGGTTCATTGAACAAAGCTGGGAAACAGTGTTTAATAACCCTTTACAATCGAAGATTCTGTGAAGTTTATTGTTGGATTTTTACGAATTATCTTTGAAAGACAAGGGTCCTGAAAAAAGGGACATTTCTTTTTTTTTGCTGAGTTTATGAAAATGTGAGAAGAAGAGTTCAATCGGTCCAAAGAGGACCCGGCCTACATGCCCCGTTAATAAAGTACTTCAATCATTCTCACTTTCTCTGACCGGGTATTCCTCCTCCAACAGAGAGAGGCTGAAGACTTGTTTCATTTCAGGTTGTGTCCTGAATGGCACCGTATTCCTTATCCAGAGTGGCATCTCAGTGCAAGAGGCGTCACTACAGTCCCTGGTTCGARTCCAGGTCGTTTCGCAACAGGCCGTGATTGGAATCCCATAGGGCAGTGCACAATTGGCCCAGCATCGTCCGGGGGTAGGCCGTCATTGTATATAAAAATMTGTTCTTAACTGACTTGCCTATTTAAATATGGATTACATAAAAATATTTWGTGATGGCTCTGGTCAAAAGTAGTGAACTAAATCAGGAAAGGGTGGCATTTGGAACGAAGAGCGTCCTAGGACATCCGTTTATTTAAAAAAATTGACAAGCAAGCACTTTGGTAAATGTTAGATATCAAACGCTCGAGTGTTGCGCACACAGAGAGACGGCAGTCTCGCCTTCCAGCCAACAGAACAGCTGATGGAATCAATTGAGGATTTCTGTTTGAACAATAAAATTATTTTAAGAATGTGTGTGTGAGTCTGAGTTACTCTGTGTCTGTATTCGACACACACATTTATGGAATAATGTTTAAGCCATAGAACAAGAGAGAAGGAAGGACAGAGTGTGAGAGAGAGAGAAAGAGAGAGGGGGGAGGGACAGAGAGAGAGAGAGGGGGGGCAAGACAGAGCGACTTAGTGTTTGTCTTCGTGTGTGCGAGCACAGAGAGGATTTCAAATAATGTGCCTAGTAGGCTGTGACAGTGAGAGTGAATGAAAAAGATGAGTGTTGTGCGTGTGCGTGTGTGCGTGTGTGCGTGTGTGTGTAGTAGATGTTCATGCAGGGATAAGAGGCTTATGAGGGGAGCATATTATTTTCTAAGTAAATCTCATTAATTTTAATTAGCTGTATATTTAGCATGTACACCTGGAATGAATGTAATGCCTTGTACTGTATGTATAGTGGGTAGAACAGGTGAAACGACTGGTGGGTGATTACATTAACACTGAATGATATTCACACAATGCTTTCCCTTTTTAGATAGTGTCATATTCCACAGGAGGATCAGACGAACAACAAATTCTCTCTCTCT
>NC_036855.1:26786580-26792299 GCF_002910315.2 Salvelinus sp. IW2-2015 | reverse complement strand
CTGTCTTCTATCTCTCGCTCTGTTCTCTGCGCTCTGTCTCTCCGCTCTCTCTGCCTTCTCTCTCTCTCTCTTCTCTCTCTGCTCTGCGTTCGCTCTGTCTTGTCTCTGTCTGCTCTGTGCTCTGGTCTCTGTCTCTGTCTCTGTTCTGTCTGCTGTCTCTGGGTCTCTGTCTCTCTTCTCTCTCGCTCTCTCTTCTCTGTCTCTCGCTTCTCTCTGTCTCTCTCTCTCTCTGTCTCTCTGTCTCTCTCTCTCTTCTCTCTCTCTCTCTCTCTCTTCTCTCTCTCTCCTTCTCTCTCTCTCTCGATCTCTCTCTCTCTCTCTCTCTTGCTCTGTCTGTCTCTCTCTCTCTCTTTCTCTCTCTCTGTCTCTCTCTCTCTCTGTCTCTCTCTATGTTCTTTCCTCTCTGTCTCTCTCTTGTCTCTCTCTCTTTCTTCTCTCTGTCTCTCTCTCTGTCTTTCTCTCTGATCTCTGATGTCTCTCTCTCTCTGTCTCTCTCTCTTCTGTCCTCTCTCTGTCTCTCTCTGTGTCTCTCGCGTCGCCATCTCTCTCGTCCCCTTTAATCGCTTATCTTGTGTGTGTCCAAGCTTCAGTATCTGTGTTCCTCCTCTTTGTTTCAGTTTCATTCAGACAGAGAGATTAGAAACGCATTATTTGTCTTTTCTTTGTCTTTAGGAGCTGGAGAAAACAGTGCAAGAGTAACACCAACAGCGCTGGCTGTGCTGCTGCATATCACTGGGAGTTTTCCACCATGCTCATCGAGACACATCATGAGAGGTACCACGGTGATTTAAAGCACACGTTGACGCGCTCACAAAAGCATCGTCTTCATCAGAAAGCATCATTGATGAGTTGCCCCACTATATGGTTAGTTTATCCCAACGTGATGCTTTCATTGAAAAAAGATAATATTGTTGAGTTTAGGGCCCACAGCGCCAAAGCATTTCTCAAAACAACAACAATAGGCATATTGTGATAAGTCAAGCCACACATTGACAAGCTCATCAGAAAAGCCCATTGATGACTGAGTTCCTCAAACAGCACGCTTTCATCAGAAAAACCAACCGTGGTAAACAACACAGCCATGCATTCATTGGATGGAGGGACCCACTCTGGGGAACCTGCACCGACGGAGAAATCGATTACAAACACTGTGCTGAGGTCCACAATACAGCCATCCAATCATTACAAAAGCACTGTGCTGAGGTCCACAATACAGCCATCCAATCATTACAAACACTGTGCTGAGGTCCACAATACAGCCATCTAATCGATTACAAACCACTGTGCTGAGGTCACAATACAGCCATCGCATCATGTACCAAACACTGTGCTGAGGTCCACAACGACACCATCTAATCATTACAAAACACTGTGCTGAGGTCACAATACAGCCATCTAATCATTACAAACACTGTGCTGATATCAGGTTTCAGGTAAGACCAAGTGCAGACGTGTTGAGAACAATGTGTATTGCAACAACAGGGGAGGCAAACGACAGTCAGGGTCAGGCAGGGGTGATAATCTAGAGTAGGCGGCAAAGCCAAGGCGGACGGAGGCAGGCCAGCGGTCAAGCGGGGTCGATAATCCAGAGTAGTGGGCCAGGTACAAGGATGGCAGGCAGGCCCAGGGTCAGGTCGAGGCAAGGGTCGGTAACCCAGGAGTAGTGGGGCAAAGGTACAGGACGGCAGCCAGGCCCAGGTCAGGTCAGGCAGGACTTTGGTAACGCCAGAGTATGGGGCAAAGGCACAGGCGGCAACCAGGCCAGGGTCAGGACAGCAGAGGTTGGTAACCCCAAGTAGTGGCCAGGTAAGGACGGCAGGCAGGCCAGGGTCAGGTCAGGCAGACGTCGGTAACCAGAGTAGTGGGGCAAGCACAGGACGGCAGCCAGGCCCAGGGTCAGAAGGCAGAGGGTCAACAGGGGACACGGGGAAACAGAGACTGGAAAACAGCGTGAGTCAAACCGCTGGGTGACTGTGAACAACAAGACGAATGGTAAAGACAGACAAACAGGTCTAAATACCCAGAGGATAAGTGGGGAAGATAGGCGACACTGGAGGGGGGTGGAGACAAGCACAAGGACAGGTGAACAGAGCAGGGCGTGACTAGGTCCACGATACAGCCATCTAATGGCATCAACTGGAACCAAACAGTGATTGGTTCAGATAATGAGCATCCAAATGGCAGGCCTCACTATGTAGTGGCTAACTTTAGACAGGGCTCTGGTCAAAGGTAGTGCACTACATAGGGACTAGGTTGCATTTCAGAGCCACCACAGTGATGGGTTTAGACAAAGAAACATCTAAGTTTGTTCCCTGCTTCTTTCTAGCCTGCTGCAACGACAGGAACACCTGGTGATTAAGCCCCACAGCAAACAATGAAAAGAGGCCAGAGACCAATTCCACCGCACCGCAAGGCCGGCGACAATCAAAGGAAACATTGCTGAAAAGCAGGACGGCACCCAAACTCTGCCTGCTGCACAATGACGCTGGCGTTTCTAAAAGAGCCACTGATTGAATTTCCAGCGCTCAGTGTTCCTTTCATTCAAAACGCCTTTCTGAGCGGTCGGCCAGCTCACAGCTGACAGTTCTGCTAAACAACGGCTCGAATTTTCTACCGCCCTCCCTCCACATAGATTGACATGGCCCTCCCTCCCTCACACTCCCTCCTCCACTCCCATTAGAATTGACATGGCCCCTCCCTCCCCTCACACCCCCCTCCCTCTCATAGATTTGACATGGCCTACCTCCTCCACCCACCCTCCCCCCTCCCATAGATTGACATGGCCCTCCCTCCCTCACACTCCCCTCCCTCCCATAGATTGACATTGGCCCTCCCTCCCTCACACTCCCCCTCCCTCCCATAGATGACATGGCCCTCCCCTCACACTCCCCCTCCCTCCCATAGATTGACATGGCCCTCCCTCCCTCACACTCCCCCTCCCTCCCATAGATTGACATGGCCCTCCCTCCTCACACTCCCCTCCCTCCATAGATTGACATGGCCCTCCCTCCCTCCACTCCCCCTCCCTCCCAATAGTATGACATGGCCCTCCCTCCCCACACTCCCCCTCCCTCCCATAGATTGACATGGCCATCCCTCCCTCACACTCCCCCCCCCTCCTCTCACACTCCCCCTCCCTCCCTCCTCCACACTCCCCCCCTCCCTCACACTCCCCTCCCTCCCTTCACACTCCCCTCCTCCCTCACATCCCCCTCCCTCCCTCCCACTCCCCTCCTCCCTCACACTCCCCCTCCCTCACACACGAGGTTAAAAAACTCTTGAGTGCTGCAACTGCTGCCTGAGTCCGTCTCGACAACAATCTCAAGAGTGCTCAAACGTTAATTGCTTGTTGTTGTCGTGATGTAATCTGAGATAGCCGAGTGGATGTGATGGGATCTGACTTGGATTGACAATCATAAAGGGGTTTCTCTTCTTGTTGTTTAGAAAAAGCAGAAGGGTATCACTGCTGACCTCTCAGATCAGATGTTATTGAAACAAGTGAGAGCATGTGTCATTTGGCTTCCTTTTATGACTTTTTTAAAACCATTATCACACCAGACCCGGCCGCTTAGCTGTGTCTCACATACCAGGCTGACTAACGCTATGTGTCAGGAAATAACAGGTCAGAGTCAAACCTGGAGCTGATGATAAACATTTTGTATCTCTCTCTTTTTTCTCTGCATCTCTCTACCTCCGTATCTCTCTGCATCTCTCTACCTCTGTCTCTCTCTGCATCTCTCTACCTCTGTCTCGCTCTGCAATTCAATTCAATTCAATTCGAGGYCTTTATTGGCATGGGACACATATGTAAACATTGCCAAAGCAAGTGAAGTAGATAAAGTACAAAAGTGAAATAAACAAATMAACAGTAAACATTACACTCACAGAAGTTCCAAAATAATAAAGACATTTCAAATGTCATATTATGCATATATATACATTTGGCAGGAGGTTAGGAAGTGCAGCTCAGTTTCCACCTCYTTWTGTGYGCAGTGTGCACATAGCCTGTCTTCTCTTGAGAGCCAGGTCTGCCTACAGCAGCCTTTCTCAATAGCAAGGCTATGCTCACTGAGTCTATACATAGTCAAAGCTTTCCTTAAGTTTGGGTCAGTCACAGTGGTCAGGTATTCTGACACTGTGTACTCTCTGTTTAGGGTCAAGTAGCATTCTAGTTTGCTCAGTTTTTTGTTAATTCTTTCCAATGTGTCAAGTAATTATGTTTTTGTTTGCTCATGATTTGGTTGGGTCAAATTGTGTTGCTGTCCTGGGGCTCTGTGGGGTGTGTTTGTGTTTGTGAACAGAGCCCCAGGACCAGCTTATTTATGGGGACTCTTCTCCAGGTTCATCTCTCTGTAGGTGATGGCTTTGTTATGGAAGGTTTGGGAATCGTTTCCTTTTAGGTGGTTGTAGATTTTAACAGCTCTTTTCTGGATTTTGATAATTAGCAGGTATTGGCCTAATTCTGCTCTGCATGCATTATTTGGTGTTTTACATTGTACACAGAGGATATTTTTTGCAGAATTCTGCATGCATCTCAATTTGGTGTTTGTCACATTTTGTGAATTCTTGGTTGGTGAGCAGACCCCAGACCTCACAACCATAAAGGGCAATGGGTTCTATAACTGATTCAAGTATTTTTCACCAGATCCTAATTGGTATGTCGATATAGATGTTCCTTTTGATGGCATAGAAGGCKCTTCTTGCCTTGTCTCTCAGCTCGTTCACAGCTTTGTGGAAGTTATCTGTGGCGCTGATGTTTAAGCCYAGGTATGTATAGTTTTTTTGTGCTCTAGGGCAACAGTGTCTAGATGGAATTTGCATTTCTGGTCCTGGCAACTGGACCTTTTTTGGAACACCATTATTTTTCTCTTACTGAGATTTACTGTCAGGTCCCAGGTCTGACAGAATCTGTGCAGAAGATCTAGGTGCTGCTGTAGGCCCTCCTTGGTTGGGGACAGAAGCACCAGATCATCATCAAACAGTAGACATTTGACTTCAGATTCTAGTAGGGTGAGGCCGGGTGCTGCAGACTATTCTAGAGCCGTCGCCAATTRYTTGATATATATGTTGAAGAGGGTGGGGCTTAAGCTGCATCCCTGTCTCACCCCACGGCCCTGTGGAAAGAAATGTGTGTGTTTTTTGCCAATTTTAACCGCACACTTGTTGTTTGTGTACATGGATTTTATAATGTTGTATGTTGTTCCCCCGACACCACTTTCCATCAATTTGTTTAGCAGACCCTCATGCCAAATTGAGTCAAAAGCTTTTTTGAAATCAACAAAGCATGAGAAGACTTTGCCTTTGTTTTGGTTTGTTTGTTTGTCAATTAGGATGTGCAGGGTGGATATGTGGTCTGTCGTACGGTAATTTGGTAAAAAGCAAACATTTGCTCAGTACATTGTTTTCACTTATTGTTCACCTAACACCTTTTTTTGCACTATTGGTTAGAGCCTGTAAGTAAGCATTTCACTGTAAGGTACCTGTTGTATTTGGCATTTCACTGTAAGGTACCTGTTGTATTTGGCATTTCACTGTAAGGTACCTGTTGTATTTGGCGCACGTGACAAATAAACAAATACACTTTGATTTGAAGTCTGCTGTAAATGATAATGCAGAGGATTTTCCCAAGGTTGCTGTTGACGCATATCCCACTGTAGTTATTGGGGTCAAATTTGTCTCCACTTTGGTAGATTGGGGTGATCAGTCCTTGGTTCTAAAT
>NC_036855.1:26746106-26780710 GCF_002910315.2 Salvelinus sp. IW2-2015 | reverse complement strand
AGATTGGGGTGATCAGTCCTTGGTTCTAAATATTGGGGAAGATGCCAGAGCTAAGGATGATGTTAAAGAGTTTAAGTATAGCCAATTGGAATTTGTTGTCTGTATTTTTTCTAATTTCATTGAGGGTACATCAACACCACAGGCCTTTCTGGATTGGAGGGTTTGTATTTTGTCCTGTAGTTCATTCAATGTAGTTGGAGAATTCAATGGGTRCTGATAGTCTTTAATAGTTAACTCTAAGTTTTGTATTTGATCATGTATGTGATTTTGCTGTTTGTTCTTTGTTATAGGGCCAAAAAGATTGGAGGAGTGGTTTACCCATATATCTCCGTTTTGGATAGATAACTCTTCGTGTTGTTGTTTGTTTTATGTTTTTAAATTTTCCCAGAAGTGGTTAGAGTCTATGGATTCTTCAATTACATTGAGCTGCTTTCTGACATGCTGTTCCTTCTTTTTCCGTAGTGTATTTCTGTATTGTTTTAGTGATTCACCATAGTGAAGGTGTAGACTCAGGTTTTCTGGGTCTCTATGCTTTTGGTTGGATAGGTTTCTCAATTTCTTTCTTAGGTTTTTGCATTCTTCATCAAACCATTTGCCATTGTTGTTAATTTTCTTCTGTTTTCTGTTTGAAATTTTTAGATTTGACAGGGAAGCTGAGAGGTCAAATATACTGTTTAGATTTTCTACTGCCAAGTTTACACCTTCACTATTACAGTGGAACGTTTTGTCCAGGAAGTTGTCTGAAAAGGATTAAATGTGTTATTGGCTAATTGTTTTTTGGGTAGGTTTCCACACTACTTTCCTTCCATCTATAGCATTTCTTAATATTATTCAGATCCTTTGGCTTTGATGCCTCAGGATTGAGGATTGCTCAAGTAGACTGTGATTTTTCTGTGATCTGATAGGGGTGTCAGTGGGCTGACTGTGAACGCTCTGAGAGACTCTGGGTTGAGGTCAGTGATAAAGTATTCTACAGTACTACTGCCAAGAGATGAGTTATAAGTGTACCTACCATAGGAGTCCCCTCGAAGCCTACCATTGACTATGTAAATACCCAGCATGCGACAGAGCTGCAGTAGTTGTTACCCGTATTGTTGGTTATGTTGTCATAGTGGTGTCTATGGGGGCATATGGGGGAGGGAATGCTGTCACCTCCAGGTAGATGTTTGTCCCCTTGTGTGCTGAGGATGTCAGGTTCTTGTCCAGTTCTGGCATTTAGATCGCCGCAGACTAGTACATGTCCCTGGGACTGGAAATGATTGATTTCCCCCTCCAGGGTGGAGAKGCTGTCTTCATTAAAGTATGGGGATTCTAGTGGGGGAATAATTGTAGGTAGCACACAGGAGGACATTTTTCTCTGTTAAGATAATTTCCTTTTGAATTTCTAACCAAATGTAAAATGTTCCTGTTTTGCTTAATTTAATAGAGTGAATTAGGTCTGCTCTATACCAAATGAGCATACCCCCTGAGTCCGTTCCCTGTTTCACACCTGGTAGTTTGGTGCATGGGACTACCAGCTCTCTGTAACCTAGAGGAAAACCAGTGGGTCCYTCTCATCTATACCAMGTTTCTTGTYGGAWGACAATGTCTGTATTTCTGATTTATTTGGTGAAGTCCAGGTTCCTGCTCTTTAGGCCAAATGCAGATGACCTCAGGCCTTGGATATTCCAGGATGAGATTGTGTCCAATGTTGTTAGTCGTGTGGTTCTCTCCCTCACTCACTGTCTCTCTCTCTCTCACTCACTCAGTCTCATAACTCAGTCTCTCTCTCACTCCCCAGTCGTCTCTCTCACTCATCCTCTCTCACTCAGGCTTCACTCACTCTATCCCTCACTTGTCAACTCAGTCTCACTCTAGTCTCACTCACTCTAATCACTACAACTATACCATCAATCAACTCACTTCATCACTCCAAACCACAATACAATAATGAGATCTCTCACCACGTCATAATCATATACAGTAATTAAGCACATAAATATCTAGATCGACTCACCCTTCTACTCGCTCTTCTTCCTTCACCTCACTCCTTCCTCTCATCTATCATTGTCATACTCTACTCACCACTCTGTCACTCCTCAAATTCTCATTCTCTCACTCTCTCACCTCAATCTCACTCTCTCACTCTCTCTCACTCTCTCACTTCTCTCACTCTCTAACACTCATCTGTCTCTCACTCTGTCTGCTTCTCACTCTGTCACTCTGTCTGTCTCACTCACTCATACTGTTCTGTCTCTCTAACTCAATGTCATGTTCTCACTCAATGGCTGCATCTCACTCGTTTCTTCTCCCTACTCACTGTCTGTCTCTCCACTCCCCACTCTGCCTCTCACTCTCTCTCTCTCTCATCAGCTCACTCACTCACAGTCTCTCTCTCAATACTAGTCTCTCTCTCTTCTCACAGTCTTCCTCTCTCTTCACCTTTAGTCTCTCTCTCTCTCTCTCTTACTCAAATCTCCTCACTCACTCTTCTCAGTCTCTCTCAGTCTCGTATCTCAATTCACTCAATCACTCTGTCTCTCAATCCACTCAATCACTCTGTCTCTTCTGTCAACTGCACTGTCTCTCTGTTCTCTCTGTCACTCTGTCACTCTGTCACTCTGTCACTCTGTCACTCTGTCACTCTCTGTCTCTCTGTCCTCTGTCACTCTGTCTCTCTGTCTCTCTGTCAACTCTGTACACTCTGTCACTCTGTCACTTGCTCACTCTCGTCACTCTTCACTCAGTCTCTCACTTCACGTCTCTCACTTCCAGTATCTCACTCAGTCTCTGCCAACCCTCAGATCTCTCATCCAAGTCTCTCACTCTAGTCTCTCACTCACACTCTCCTCACTGCCATTAACCTCATTCTTCTCCCAAAGTGGCTAAGACGTCCTGTCATGTTCAGAAATTAACTTACCGTTAGTCCAACTGAGTAACACCAAGCAATGCTTTTAAGTCTAGTGAAAGGAAGGGTGCAAGGTGCCACGTTTGGAAGAAGAAGGGTAGGAGAATTAGGCGTGAATGACTGGATCACGTGTGATCTGGGGGGTCCATCCAGAGTAGAAGAATCTAGGATCAGCTTCATTCCAATGTCCATCTGTAAATCTTTCTTCCTTGTGAATCTGTAAACGTCAAAACTGGTTCCCAAATCAGCACTTATCCTACTGCATTGATACAGTCCAAGTACGCACGCGGTTGGAAAGCCAGTGAGCGCTGGGAGTCAAGAGTAGAGAAGAGTGTAGAGGGGATGAAAAAGTCTATATTAATGTCACAGTCTCTAGCAGTAATTCAACAAAATAACTAGGGCCTCAGGCTTCTTGTTCTCCAGTTGTTAATGAGTCAACGCTGCTTATCAGTCATCATTGCTGACAAGATAGGTAGAGCCTCCCTCCCTGCCTGCCGGACTGCCTCCCTCCACCCACTCACTATTGTGGAGGTACCAGACCTGTCTGTGTATTAGTCTTCATCCCAAATGGAACCCTATTCCCTATTTAGTACACTACTTTTGACAGGAATCCGTCCATTTGGGGCGAACTTAGCGACATGTTTCCCATCAGCCCTGGCCTGGTCTGGCTGGCACACAGGATGCCCAGTCAGCGTCTGCCTCTCAAATGGCACCCTATTCCCTGTATAGTGCACTACTTTTGACCAGAGGAGTGCACTATTTAGGGAACGTCATGCCATTTGGGACGCAGATAGTCAGTCAACAAACAGGACGTCACCCTGGCCTGACGCAACTAGGTTAGGGATACAGAA
Source organism: Salvelinus sp. IW2-2015 (assembly GCF_002910315.2). Classification (NCBI taxonomy): domain Eukaryota; kingdom Metazoa; phylum Chordata; class Actinopteri; order Salmoniformes; family Salmonidae; genus Salvelinus; species Salvelinus sp. IW2-2015. The sequence continues at coordinate 26,776,972 of NC_036855.1, read as the reverse complement.
CCAGAGCTGTATCTCAAAACGGCACCCTATTTCCTATATTCGCTCTGGTCAAAAGTAGTGCACTATACAGGGAATAGGGTGCCATTTAGGACCAACACTCAGTCAGCCAGTCATCAACAATAAATAGCCCAAACTGGAAATGAGTGGTTCTTTCAGGAGGCCTGTGTTCTGCCAGAGCCCGATTCCCTGAGCAAACTAAAGTGAACTGCTGGCACAGAACACAGAGGCCCTCCCTCCCTCCCGCCTTCCCTCCCTCCCGCCTTCCCTCCCTCCCTCCGGCCTGTAAATCTCACCCACATTAATGATTGGTCTACACCCATCATGCCCATCCTTTCATCTGTATTCATTATTGGTCACAGCTGGAAGTGCAGCCTCTCTCTGCCCCTCTCAATCCAGCGGTCCGCTGCCCAGACGTGAGAGAGAATACACTGAGGAAAATAAACGATTAATCACATTGTGCTGTGGTCTTGAGATGACACAATGGTTGCTTTCGAAATAGCACCCTATTCCCTATATAGTGCACTATTTTGACCAGAGTACTATGGGCCCTGGTTCCAATGGCCTTATGAGCCCTTGCTAAAAAAAGAAGTGCACTGCACAGGGAATAGGGTGCCATTTGGTTCACAGACATTATTCCCTGAGGTCTCCACTGAGAAGGGGCACGGTCAGTGACGGGAGGACAGTGTGTGTGTGTGTGTGTGTGTGTGTGTGTGTGTGTGTGTGTGTGTGTGTGTGTGTGTGTGTGTGTGTGTTCTGCTGTGCGTTTATGAGTGCTACAGAGGGTGCCACGAGACCCCGGCCTGAGGTAACTTGGTTAGTGATACAGAACAGAGTTGCTTCCAAATGGTACGCTGTTTTCCTATATAGTGCACTACTTTTACCCAGGGTCCATAGTTATCCATAAAGCTTTGGTCAAAAGTAGTGCACTATATAGGGAATAGGGTACCGTTTGGTACTCAGTCTTGGCCAATCACAGCTCTAATCTGTAGCCTTCAGAGAGCCAGTCCAGTTTGAACTGCTCCACTGCACATCCAGCTGTGGAAAATAGATACTGTACACAATTAGAGGCTCTCTGTATATGGGCCCAGCATAGACAAACACGCTGCTCTTCTGTGACTCTGACACGCTGCTCATATGGGGATTCCTTCCGCATCAAATGTTTAAAGGAGCGCCGAGTCGCTGACATATGTGAGCGCTCACTTGTATTGTTTTGTTGCTATTATTGATCAGCAGTTTGTTTCAGAGACGGTGAAACAAGCACACAGCAAATAACATGGAGGTTTTGAACGCTTTAAAAGAAGCAGTATAGATTTTGAGACATGTTGTAGTGACAGACAGCGCTGGTGCATCTGATCGTTAATCTGGAGTCATTGATACTGACATACGAATCGTTTTTTTCCTCTCTGAAACATAACGTTGCATTATTATATGCTAAGTAGGCCCTTCTGTTCGGCCATTTAAATGACACTGCCCATTACCCGGCCCTACCGGACATTATTGGAGCCTCTCTCCCAGTCCTCTCCATCTCCCCCTCTCTCCATATATCTAGTCTGCATCCCAAAGGGCACCTAACCCCCCTCCCCCCTGCCTCATGAGCCTCTGTCAAAAGTAGTGCACTACATAGGGAAATAGGTTGCCATTTGGGGTGCAGAACACCCCAGTTTACCAAACACCCAGTTACCAGGCACCCAGTTACCAGACACCCAGTTACCAGGCACCCAGTTACCAGGCACCCAGTTACCAAACACCCAGTTACCAGGACCCATTACCAGGGCACCCAGTTACCAGACACCGCCCAGTTACCAGGCACCCAGTTACCAGGCACCCAGTTACCAAACACCCAGTTACCAGGCACCCAGTTACCAGGCACCCAGTTACCAGGCACCCAGTTACCAGGCACCCAGTTACCAGGCACCCAGTTTTACCAGACCCCAGTTACCAGGCACCCAGTTACCAGGCACCACAGTTACCAGTTACCAGACACACCAGTTACCAGGCACCCAGTTACCAGGCAACTTACCGCACCAGTTTACCAGACACCCAGTTACCAGACACCGTTACAGCACCAGTTACCAGGCACCCAGTTACCAGACACCCAGTTACCAAGACACCCAGTTACCAGGCACCCATTACCAGGCACCCAGTTACCCACAGGCACACCAGTTACCAGACACACCCAGTTACACAGGACACCCAGTTACCAGCACCCAGTTACCAGACACCCAGTTACCAGGCACCCAGTTACCAGAGACACCCAGTTACCAGACACCCAGTTACCAGGCACCCAGTTACCAGACAGCCCAGTTACCAGACACCCAGTTACCAGGCACCCAGTTACCAGACACCCAGTTACCAGACACCCAGTTACCAGACACCCAGTTACCAGACACCAGTTACCAGACACCCAGTTATCAGGCACCCAGTTACCAGACACCCAGTTACCAGACACCCAGTTACCAGGCACCCAGTTACCAGGCACCCAGTTACCAGGCACCCAGTTACCAGACACCCAGTTAACCAGACACCCAGTTACCAGACACCCGCCAGTTACCAGACACCACAGTTACCAGACACCCAGTTACCAGACACCACCAGTTACCAGGCACCCATTTCACCCAGTACACCTCAGTTACCAGGCACCAGTTACCAGGCACCCAGTTACCAGGCAGCCCAGTTACCAAGCTACCCAGTTACCAGGCACCCAGTTACCAGACACCCAGTTACCAGACACCCAGTTACCAGACACCCAGTTACCAGACACCCAGTTACCAGGCAGCACAGCTGTGTCATAGTTTAGGTCGGACACATAACATTAAACCACATGTACCCTTTAAAAGGGGCAATCTGAGATTAGAAAAACAACAAAGCAGTAACCCTACCATGTTATGGTAAACAGCTAAAGGATGGGTCTGGAGAAATGTAAAGCCCAAAAATCTGTTAGATTATTCAAGAATCAATGGCTATACTGCATATGTTTTACTTTTTAAAAAACTTTTAAATCATTAATTTAAAAGTAAAAAAAAAAAAATTCTAACGAATCACAGAAAAAACGACTAGTCAACCAATATTTATGACTCCCAGTTGATGGACAATAGTGCAAAACCGCTCTTAGCTACAAACAACAAAGGCCAGTGATTCCATCGGTTTGTTCTTGCATGGTCAATTCTGCACCAATACAAACCCTAATCGAATGTGACATATTTTTGAATGCGAGAAGTCCTTTTTGCAATATAATACACGTATTGCAAACTCGTGTTGAATTGACAAAATAAGCTCCACATGAAGAACCACACACATTATAAGGTCGACGCCCTCTCAGGTTCACACATCAGGACTTGATTATCTCATCAATGTCTTGAATTTGATAATTATTTTTGATAATTGCCATCTTCATTTCTATTTGATTTCATTAGCATGTTCCCAACACTGACCTCGGTTACGTCCCAAAGTGTCACTCTATTCCCTACGTAGTGCACTAATTTTAACCGGAGCTCTATTGGCCCTGGTCAAAAGTAGTGCCCTATATAGGGAATAGGGTGTCACTTGGGACGAGCCCTCATCTCAGTATCTGCATAAGTTTGTTTACCATTGTTACCCCCAGCAGTATACAGTACAGCTTCTCACTGACTCACATTGACAACTCCTCCAAACTGCTCTATACACATTTCACATGCAGAAAAAATACAATTATGCATAATTCAACAACAGACAGTAAAAACAGCTGATGTAGTTAAAGTAGGTGCGTGTGTTTGCATGCTTTTAAATTCGTGGGGTTCTGTGTGGGTGCACATCACATCTGCAAGAGTGAGCATATTGACGTGAGATAATACAGGCTACTGTGTGTCTGAGTTGGGCTGAATAGGTAACACTGACAACTATAGTCCACATATAATCCCTGCATGACCGCTCCCCGGTCCAAGATTCCCATTTCTAATTTAAAAAACTCATCTGTCTCCCCAAATCTATGTATCCTACTGTCTGAATAAATAGAAAATACATAAAAAATATATACTTATAAAAAATATATACATATAAAAAAATATATATAGGGTACTGTTTTGTAGTGTTAGTGAGACTGTTACAGTGGTTAGTCTGTGGGATTAGTGAGACTGTTACAGTGGTTAATCTGTGGGACTGTTACAGTGGTTAATCTGTGGGACTGTTACAGTGGTTAATCTGTGAGACTGTTACAGTGGTTAGTCTGTGAGACTGGTACAGTGGTTAATCTGTGAGACTGTTACAGTGGTTAATCTGTGAGAACTTTACAAGTGGGTTAATCTGTGGGATTTTGAGACTGTTTACAGTGGTTAATATGTGGGATTGGGAGACTGTTTACAGTGGTTAATTGTGAGGACTGCTTACATGTGTAAATCGGTGGGGACTGTTACAGTGGTTAATCTAGACTGTTACAGGTGGGTTAATCTGTGGACTGTTAACAGTTGGTTAATCTGAGCGGGACTGTTACATGGATTAATCTGTGGACTTTACAGTGGTTAATCTGTGGGACTGTTACAGTGGTTAATCTGTGGGACTGTTTTTACAGTTGGTTAGTCTGTGCGGACTGTTACAAGTGGTTAGTCTGTTGGGACTGTTTGACGTGTTAGTCTGTGGGCTGGACAGTGGTTAGTCTGTGGGGACTGCCTTACAGTGGTTAGTCTGTGGCCTGTTACAGTGGTTAGTCTGTGGGACTGTTACAGTGGTTAATCTGTGGACTGTTTACAGTGGTTAATCTGTGGGACTGTTACAAGTTAAGTCTGTGGGACTGTACAGTGGTTAGTCTGTGGGACTGTTACAGTGGTTAATCTGTGGGACTGTTACAGTGGTTAGTCTGTGACTGTTACAGTGGTTAGTCTGTGGGATCTGTTACAGGCGCGATTACAATTCTGTGACTTAGTGAAGATGTTACAGTGGATTAAAAATCGTGAGCACGCTAGGACTGGTACACAGTGGTTAATTCCTGCTCGGGATTAGTTGAGCCTGATACTACAGTGGTTCGTAAAGTAGACGCACTACTGGTTAACCACGTGCGACTCTAGTCGTGAGACTGTCTCAGAAGGTTAATCCTCGCTGAAAGAGCGATGTTACTTAGTAGACGCTTACATCGTGAGTGTACTTGTCTGATATACAGTGTCTACGACGATTAGGACTAAATACCTACGATCTGTGTATGGACACATGTCACAACAGTAGCTAACCACGTTAATGCTTAACCCGGAAACTGTCTCCCGTGAAGTCTCTGGCTAATCTGTAGGAGACTTACAGTTGTTAGATCTGTAGCCACGTGATACTGTATACCGGTGAGTTGTCTCACAATTAACCACTTGTTAACAGTCTCAACGATGAACACACTTAACCAGTAGCCTTACCAGAGTTATAGTTCAACCACTTGTGTTTTAAACAGTGGGTGTCCACAGACATTTAACCACTGTAATCACAGCCCACAAGTAGATACCATGTGAATCATTTCCCACAAGTAATAAACTGTGTTGAACCAACGATGTCAAGCTAGTACAGTGGTCTTCTCAATCATGTACAGAGCTTAACCACTGACGTAGTTAACAGTCGCAGTTTCCCTCCCACATGAATCTGTGGAACCTAACCACATGTACCTGTAGTTCCCATCATGGACAATGAGTATAAGTCTGGCATGGGACTGTACACGTGATACCAGCTTGTAGTTGATACTAGTGTTGTCCGCACAATTTAACCACTGTAACAGGTCTCTGCACTTAGTACAAGATAGAGTTCATCTATGGTCTTGTTGGACATGTGATACAGTGACAGGGGCTGTAGCAATCTGTAGGGTAATGAACCCTGTTTACATTGATGACAGTTTAATCTCTGAAGGACTGAATTCAGTGGTTACATTCTAACTGAGGAGGACTGTACAGTGGTTAATCAGTGGACTGTTACAGTGGTTAATCGTGGGAACTGTTACAGTGGCTTAATTTCTGTTGAGACTGTTACAGTGCGTTAATCTGTGGACTGTTACAGTGGTTAGACTGTCTGGACTGTTACAGTGGTTTAATCTGTGAGACTTTACAGTGGTTATCTGTGGGACTGTTACAGTGGTTAGTCTGTGGGATAGTAATGTAGAAAAGGAGAGAGAAACTGTGTGCTTGTATCTTAACCCTCATGGTCAACAATGACTGCTCAAATCAATTAATATGAAAAAGATGATTTCCTGCCAATCGTAGGGTTTTTTATTGATAGATGTGTTTGTGTGTTCCACTGGCCTATCGTGTGTCCACTAGCCCTCGAATGCGCGCACTGTGTGTGTGTGTGCGCGCTGTGCGCGTCTGCGTGTGCGTGCGTGCGTGCGTTGTGTGTGTGTTTGACACACACAGAGCACAGGCCAACCTGTTGCAAGTGTAAATCCACACACATTCTTCAAAAACAATAGCCAGAAATTCCATGGAGTTCGGGGGGAAAGGGGCTTGGTGACTACCTTGTAGTAACACAGTACAACTAAAAACACTGACGTCAACAGGATAGAGTAGAAGATACTGGAGGGTGAGACTAGAGGAGGTGAGACTAGAGGATCGAGAGAATAGAGGATCGTGAGACTAGGAGATCGTGAGACTAAGAGGATCGTGTGAGTAGGAGGATGACAGTAGAGGAGGGGGAGTAGAGGAGGGGGAGAGTAGGGAGGGTGAGACTAGAGGATCGTGAGACTAGAGGATCGTTGAGACTAGAGGAGGATGACAGTAGGAGGGTGACAGTAGAGGAGGGGGAGAGTAGAGGAGGGTGAGACTAGAGAGTCGTGAGACTAGAGGATCGTGAGAGTAGGAGGATGACAGTAGAGGAGGATGACAGTAGAGGAGGGTGAGACTAGAGGATCGTGAGACTGAGGAGGGTGAGACTAGAGGAGGGTGACAGTAGAGGATCGTGAAGAGTAGGAGGATGACAGTAGAGGAGGGGAGAGTAGAGGAGGGTGAGACTAGAGGATCGTGAGAGTAGGAGGATGACAGTAGAGGAGGGGAGAGTAGAGGAGGGTGAGACTAGAGGATCGTGAGAGTAGGAGGATGACAGTAGAGGAGGGGGAGAGTAGAGGAGGGTGAGACTAGAGGATCGTGAGACTAGAGGAGAGGTGACAGTAGGAGGTGACAGTAAGAGGAGGGGGAGAGTAGAGGAGGGTGACAGTAGAGGAGGGGGAGATAGAGGAGGGTGAGACTAGAGGATGTGAGACTAGAGGAGGATGAGAGTAGGGGTGACAGTAGAGAGGGGAGAGTAGAGAGGGTGACAGTAGAGGAGGTGACAGTAGAGGAGGTGCAGTAGAGGAGGATGACAGTAGAAGAGGGTGAGACTAGAAGAGGGGTTGAGACTAGAAGAGGGTGAGACTAGAGAGTGGTGAGGTGACGTAGAGGAGGTGACAGTAAGGAGGGTGACAGTAGAGGGTGAGAGTAGAGGAGTGTGAGAGTAGAAGAGGGTGAGTTGAGGAGGGTGAGAGTAGAGTAGAGGAGGGTGAGAATAGAGGAGGGTCACAGAAGAGGATGAGAGTAGAGGAGGGTGATAGTAGAGGAGGAAGACAGTAGAGGAGGAGAGTAGAAGAGGGTGACAGTAGAAGAGGGTGAGACTTGAAAAGGGTGAGACTAGAGGAGGGTGACAGTAGAAGAGGGTGAGAGTAGAAGAGGGTGAGAGTATAGGTGGGTGAGAGTAGAGGATGAGAGTAGAGAAGGGTGAGACTAGCCTAGAGGGGATTAGAGAGATTCTTACCAAAGACAATGAAGTTGCTCTGAACAGAGGCTGCCAGTAGTGTCAATAAACTCAGAGTCCATAGATTTGGGACCAGGTAAGAAGGGAATGCCATGGTTGGTTGGTTCGTCTCAATCCTCAGGAGGGTTGGGCAGGGTGCAGGGGAGAGGAGCACGGGAGTGTTACCTGTGCGGGGAGAGGAGCACCGGAGTGTTACCTGTGGGGGGAGAGGAGCACCYGAGTGTTACCTGTGGGGGGAGAAGAGAGTAGCACTGGAGCTACCTGCGGGAGGGCGATAAAACAAGACCAGGCCGTTCGGGATTAATTGGTTGCGTTCTGATCGGTTGGCCGGTGCTTAATGCACTTTTGGACATCGTTGCTCACGCGCTTCTCCGTGGGTTTCGTAGATCTGCTGCCTGTGTCATATCGTACCGGGAGCGACGCGGTGATCGAGCCTACCACGGTAAAAGGCAACGTTCTAAATCACTAAAAGCGGAAAATCAGTGTGGGCTGTCATTACCCTAAATGTATTCAATTGATGTCTAAATGTATTCAAGCTCTGGAGTATAAGTGGGATGTCTTCTGAGCCCAAAACAACTCTTGTTAATTACAAATATCACAAATGAACCAAATCCAAATTCCCCCTGTTGGCCAAGTAAAACGCCGGAATGGACAGCAAAATGCTTGCACCTGTCGCCCGCTGAGAATTGCCTGACCGTGCTTCTCTCTTCACATGACACAGATGTAGCACAATAATACCCTCAGCCTCTCACACACACTGTGTCACAATAATACCCTCAGCCTCTCACACACACTGTGTCACAATAATACCCTCAGCCTCTCACACACACACTGAAATAGCCTTACATGGCGGCCGAGCAAAGGCTAGGATCTATCCTCGAAATTCTCCTTCACCATTCGGTTCAGCGCGGGCCATGGCTAGAGAGAGGTTGCCAGTGGAACGGACGTGCGGGCGAATAGGGCGGGGATATGATGGCGGGGGGGGGGGTTTCTTGTTGTTGGAGCCATTAGAGAAGAGTGTGTCGTGGAAAAAACAGAACTGATTTGTAGAATAACGTTAGTGCTGATCACCACTAATAGCCTTTAAGGGGTTGGATAAATCCAATCTAAAGATAGGTCCAAGAGTCCAGTGGCTCCCAACCTTGGGTARTAGGACCCCTGGGAGTACCTGGCCTGTCCAAAGGGGGTACTTGAGAAGTCTCAGGAGACCATAGGTCTACTGGTAAAATGCACATGAGGGGGTACTTCAGGGGTACTCGGGCAGAGCAACATGCAGTTAGTGGCAGGCTACAGTAACCGAAAAAGGATGGGAACCACTGCTACAGCCCAGAAGGCACCTGCAATGCTGCTGGATGCCGCGTAGAAAGGAGAAAGGAGCCCGGTATGGTTTATCCTCCTCCTTTCCCTAGCCTGCCTACACCTTTTTCCCAGTAAAGGAAATMAGCCCTGTGTAACGGTAATCAGAGGGACACCTCGTAGCCTATACGTAGAAATGAAGGCGCACACCGTTGTAGATTGTAGCAACACGACCAATGATAAAAYCCTTGCATGCAGGAAAGGGAGGGGAGAGATGGCGAGGCATAACGTAGCCTACAGTCCAATAACAAAAAGCATATTCGCACTAAATTATACAACAAGTCTAGATTTGTATTCCCGGGTCAAGATAATGCTTTACRTCCAGCACCTGCCAGTAACCTAGGCTACTGAGTGAGGCGCACGCAGGAACATTCCAGGACACGAAAGCATAGTATTTACAAGTGACAGGTGTCGATCGTTTGTTACAGCCCGGACACAGCCAACAACAATAATATTGTTAGGGACATAACAGCATACACACCGAAATAGGCCTGCCTCTGGATTCCCGATCCTGAACGGATAGGCGATTTGTCGCCGTTGGTTCTGGAAGTGGTCCCTGTATTGCAGGAAAACTGGCGCTTGCTCTGATGCCTCCCTGGATCTGTCTATATTGACTTTTTCCTTCCTTCCTTTGGATTGTTGTTTTTCTAGCTGTTCCCTATCTCTCCACGGCTACCGTTTACTGCAGCAAAAACAGTCTGTCTGAAAGAAAGGAGGTGGCGTGTGGAGGGGGAGGGAGCGAGGGGGAGGGGACTTTAATACGATTTGGCCCGTACCATTCGGGATAACAGGGCAATAGCATACTGCCTGGGAGAGGGATATACATGCAGGGAAAGATAGATACACTATACAAAAGTATGTGGACACCCCTTCAAATCAGTGGATTCGGCTATTTCAGCCACACCCGTTGCTGACAGGTGTATAAAATTGAACACAGGCCATGCAATCTCCACAGACAAACAGAGCTGCCGGGTCAATTGTAAGTGCTGTTATTGTGAAGTGGAAACATCTAGGAGCAACAACAGCTCAGCCGCAAAGTGGTCGGCCACACAAGCTCACTGAAGGGGACTGCCAATGCAGTGCTTAATAAAGATTGTCTGTCTTCTGTTGCAACACTCACTACCGAGTTCCAAACTGCCTCTGGAAGCAACATCAGCACAAAGAACTGTTCATTGGGAGCTTCATGAAATGGGTTTCCGTGGCCGAGCAGCTGCACATAAGCCTAAGATCACCATGTGCAATGCCAAGCATCAGCTGGAGTGGTGTAAAGCTTGTCACCATTGGACTCTGGAACAGTGTAAACACGTTTTCTGGAGTGATGAATCACATTTCACAATCTGTCAGTCCTACGAACGAATCTGTGTTTGGCGGATGCCAGGAGAACGCTACCTGCTTGAATGCATAGTGCCAACTGTAACGTTTGGTGGAGGAGGAATAATGGTCTGGGGCTGTTTTTCATGGTTCGTGCTAGGCCCCTTAGTTCCAGTGAAGGGAAATSTTAARGCAACAGTATACAATGGCGTTCTAGACGATTTTGTTCTTCCAACTTTGTGGCAACAGTTTGGGGAAGACCCTTTCCTGTTTCAGCATAGCAATGCCCCTGTGCACAAAGCGAGGTCCATACAGAAATGGTTTGTCAAGGTCGGTGTGGAAGAACTGGACTGGCCTGCACAGAGCCCTGACCTCAACTCCATCGAACACCTTTGGGATGAATTGGAATGCCGACTGCGAGCCAGGCCTAATCGCCCAACATCAGTGCTCGACCTCACTAATGCTCTTGTGGCTGAATGAAAGCAGGTCCCCGCAGCAATGTTCCAACATCTAGTGGAAAGCCTTCCCAGAAGAGTGGAGGCTGTTATAGCAGCAAAGAGGGGACCAACTCCATATTAATGCCCATGATTTTGGAATGAGATGTTAGACAACCAGGTGTCCACATACTTTTGGTCATATAGTGTATATTGGAGAAAGAAAAACTGAGATGTCATATTCATATAGACTGTATCCTATGCCCAAATATGTTATTTGTCATATCATAGAAAAATAATAGGCTAATTGTTTTTTCTGAATTGTTCGTCTTTTATCTAGTTTCTRTGTTATTGTAGATTTAATAGCCTAGGTAGTGGTAGTAGGCTAGTCCCCAATGCCCATAGATAAGAGTTAGGTCTAGCTACATCAGTCATGAATCAATGTTCTTCTCTGCTTTCCGTTAAGGGAGTAGCCTTTTTGACTGACAGCGCGAGACGTTGTCTTTCTGAGTGGAGTCACACCGCTCAAGGCCCGACAGACTGTACTGGTGGGTGTTCAGTGGAGGAGGGTGGGGTGGGGTGGGTGGCGTTCAACTCGCGAGGGGATTAAGGATTAGTTTTGCATGCGGATTAGTTCGTGTGTAGGGGGAGACATGGGGTTAAAATGGTGGATGGCGCGGCGGCATGAAAAGCCCTATCACCATAGGCGACAAGCAGGAGGCAGGAAAAAAACCTATCTTAAACTGGGCGGGGATAGGAGAGGAGATCACCAGACAGCTGAAGTAGCAGCAGGAATGTTTTTTTGCTAAATGTAATGCCTCTATTTAAAATTAAATATAGACATAGGCCTTCTTATGCCTACTCATTCCAGCATTTATACATCCGCTATAATTCAAATGTGGTTGTTGAATTCGTTGTTAGAGAAGACTGAAATTCAAGGCTTTATACAACAACAACAAAAAGTCACTGACGGGGCATGAGAGTGCYGGACAGCTCCAGGTGCTGAAAAGAGAAGCARACCGCCACGAGTTGTCGTTGCGCGCTCTTTCCTGTATGTATCCTCATCAGCAACATACAGTGTCCTATATGTCATTTGGGCTATTTAGAGATTATGATGATTATTATGATGATGTTTTAGACCTAGAATGGTCTACTATTTAATTTGTGTAATAAAAAAACTAACATTTGCAACACAGGCGCGTGCGTGCGTGTGTTTGTAATGAGTCCCATGTTCAATGTGTTTTTGTTAATTGTTTTGTAAAATATGGCTTAGGCCAAATTTATAATTAAAAGACACTCATTATTGCCTATAATTAAAATGATCATAATTTTTCACATACTGGCAGTCCGAGAGGGTAGGCCTATAGCCTATATTATATGGACTTGTGGATGAATGTGTGAATGAATTCAGATCACATGAAAGAAAGGATAAGTGAGGGAGGGTGGGTGGGGTGAATGGAAAGAGATGGATGTCGGGACTTAACAAGATGTTGAGCTAAAGCTGTGGTCTTCCGAGGTAAAGTGTTTGATGGGGAGAGTCAACCTACCGAGTGCAGCTTGCATTGTGCATACATCCCTGATAACGATATCCCGGTGCTGCGATGAGAACTGATTGTAAGTGGAATACAATAGCCTATGTGTGGGCGGGAGAAACCCAAAAGCATCTATCTGTTATGGAGATTGCATGTTTCATTTTATATAAAAAATTGCATTATCTAAGCGGTGTATCCAGCGCCACATTGAGAAACTAAGCATACATTCGAATGGACACAATTGCTTGTATAATGCAATAAAAAGAATGCTTCAATTTGCCAATTTAGTTTTTTTTTTTTTTATCTAAAAAGCATACCAGCTCCTTAGCAAACCCATCTCTGCCGGGACTCGAACCCGGAGCCTCTGGATTAGAAGTCCAGCGCGCTATTCCATTGCGCCACAGAGACTGCGTCTCACCATTGGATGAAAAGCGTGTTTATATTCCTCCTTTCTAACCGTATTGACCATCCTCATGACATAAGGCAGCATCAGGACCACTTGGCTGCTGTTCCCGGACAGACCGATAGGTGCGCATCACTATTCAGCGCCAAGATGGCGATATCAGTCCCTGTTTGTTTCATCTGAGGGATAAGCGYACGTCTTTGATGTCATCTATAAATCAAATCGAATTGTATTGGTCACATACACATATTTAGCAGATGCTATTGCGGGTTAGGCAAAATGCTTTAGTTCCTAGCTCCAACAGTGRAGCAGTATCTAACAATTCACAACAKTACACACAAATCTAAAAGTAAAATAACGGAATTAAGAAATATATAAATATTAGGATGTGCGATGTTGGAGCGGGATTGACTAAAGTACAGTAGAATACAATATATACATATTAAATGAGTAAAACGGTATGTAAATATTAAAGTGACTGGTGTTCCATTACTAAAGTGCAGTGATTCCATGTCTATGTACAAAGGGCAGCAGCCTCAACGGTGCAGAGTTGAGTAACCGGGTGGTAGCTGGCTGGTGATGGCTATTTAACAGTCTGATGGCCTTGAGAATAAGCTGTTTTTCATTCCCTCMGTGCCAGCTTTGATGCACCTGTACTGACCTCGCCTTCTGGATGATGGCAGGGTGGACAGGCCGTGGCTCGGGTGGTTAKTGTCCTTAATGATCTTTTGGCCTTCCTGTGACATCAGGTGCTGTAGGTGTCCTGGAGGGRAGGCAGTGTGCCCCCGGTGATACGTTGGGCAGACTGCGCGCACCACCCTCTGGAGAAACCTGCGGGTGCGGGCGGTGTAGTTGATGAACCAGGCAATGATACAGCTCGACAGGATGCTCTCAATTGTGCATCTGRAAAAGTTTGTGAGGGTCTTACGGGCCAAGCCGAATATCTTCAGCCTCAGAGAAAAATGTATGCAATACAGACCAATATATGTGCTCTAWWAACATGGACCTGTYTTTCGGGCTATCATGTCACATGAACTAGATTTTAACCTTTATTTTTTATGCCTTTTCCAGAAATGATAATTACACACAAAAAAARGAAAGAAATTGTCTGAGGATGGTGCTGGATCTGACATGAAAAGGGGACAGTTTGATAAAAAAGCTTTTAATTTAAAGGTTAAAACCCAGGTCACGTGARATGATTGCCCAACACACAGGGCCCCATCTGTAAAATATGATTATAAGTGTATTTGTAATAATTTAATATAACTTGTAAATATCAGAAAAGCATCTGATAAAATAAGTTCTCATTTTGGCGATTCTGCGCCCTCCTCCCTCCTCCAGCAGCAAACTAAACGGTGTCAGGTAGCCTACTCTGTGCTTCCATTGAGAATGAAGAAACTATACATTTTCACACACAAAAACATGACAATATACAGGATATAAATAACTTAGGGCTGAGCACATCAGCTTTTACAGTTGGCCATGTATGATTGGATAAAAAAATGAAGGAATACAAATCAGTGTTCCATCATGCAAATCAGTGTTCCATCATTTTTTATAATATACTATTGCACCCATTTAGTGTCCTCGCAGGTGGAAATCAGTCCTTGATTACAAAGGAAGAAAGCGAACATTCTTCAAGTCCGTATTTGAATTTGCCTGCAGTATTAGAAAGGACATTTACAACAATCATACTAAGCAATAATGTTGGCAATGTGTGTTCTTCTGAAAATGCACAAATGCAAAATGACAATATAATTTTAAGACACAAGCTGTGCATTAAACCAAAATGCAGTGCACAAAACTGCCCTTTCCATGACGYACTGACCAAATGAACACAGGTGAAAGCTATGATCCCTTATTGATGTCACTTGTTCAATCTACTTCAATCAGTGTCGATTAAGGGGAGACTGATTAAATGATTTTTAAGCCTCTAGACAATRMAGACATGGATTGTGTATGTGTGCCATTCAAAGGTTGAATGGGCAATAAAATATTTAAGTGCCTTTGAACGGGGTATGGTAGTAGGTTCCAGATGCACCGGTTTGTGTCATGAATTGCAACGCTGCTGGGTTATTCACGCTCAACCGTTTCCCGTGTGTATCAAGAATTGTCCACTACCCAAAAGACATTCAGCCAACTTGACAACTGTGTGGATTGATGCCTTGTAAGAGTCCATGTCCCAACGAACTGAGCATGTTCTGATGCCTTGTAGAGTCCATGTCCCAACGAACTGAGCATGTTCTGATGCCTTGTAGAGTCCATGTCCCAANATGTCCCAACGAACTGAGCATGTTCTGATGCCTTGTAGAGTCCATGTCCCAACGAACTGAGCATGTTCTGATGCCTTGTAGAGTCCATGTCCCAAAGAATTGAGCATGTTCTGATGCCTTGTAGAGTCCATGTCCCAACGAATTGAGCATGTTCTGATGCCTTGTAGAGTCCATGTCCCAACGAACTGACCATGTTCTGAGGGGCAAAAGGGGAGGGGCTATGCCACTCAATATCAGGAAGGTGTTCTTTATGTTTTGTACACTCAGCGTATAAGTTATCGTGTTGACCATCTCATTGATAATGTATTTACCAAAGCAGGTTCCGCCCCATGGGACAACATTTCACTGTTACGAAATCATATTGGAACAGTAGGTGGGTCTTTCATTCTGTTACATTCGTCATTGACTGTGCACACACAGGCCCTGCATTCCAAACGGCAACCTATTCCCTATGTAGTGCACTACATTTGACCAAAAAGGAATAGGGTACTATTTAAGACACTCAGCGCACACACACACACACACACACACACCACATTAAGGTTGAGGCCCACCATTACGTCACAACATGGTATTCCCTTCAGACTGCAAAAAACCAAACATGATTAGGTGCAGAAGGAGCTCCTGTGTGGCTCGTTGGGAGCTGAAGCCTCAGGCAACTTTGTAGCTAGTTCAGAAAACATCAATCGTTTCAAACYTAATTGTGCACACATCCAYTAACGTGCAGGTGTTAATGACCTCGTGGAATAAAGACCCATATCCACAGTGGAAAATGCTGCACACAAACTGCAGGAGCCTTCATCAATATTTCAGAAAAAACATAACTRAAGTCACAGGCTGCCTTTTTTCTGCCCAAAATGCTGTTGGTGGAGAGAAAAACAACGTAATGGACTCGGATGGAGACAAAACTTCTCCCGGAGAGGGCTACTGTAGACAGAAATGACTGAAGCTGACACACAAGAGTAAGATCTGACTGGCAAAGTGGKATTACTGGTGATTTGATGCTCTGAGTGATCTACATGAGGATCTATTGCAYATAAATGACATCACAGGAGACAGATTTAGGACACATGATGAGGTAACTCTTATCCCAAATAGCACCCCATTTCCCCACATAGTGCACTACTTTTGAACAGAGCCCAATGGGCCTTAAGTCAAAAGTAGTGCACTTCATAGGYAGCCATTTGTGCTGTTGACATCATTGTTCCWCCCATAATTGGTGCTAAAATGTAATCATATTCAGTTGGATAACAAACCGGGTGATGTTAGGGTCATCTTTCCATTATTTTGGTTTCATTTCTTCCATCACACAACACTGTCATTTTGTAGCACCCATTCTGTTGAATTTATTTCACTAATATTTTACATGCATTTCACTTAATTAAACTTGAMCACAGCCAGCCTGGTCTCATWGACTAGACATAACATAGTACATCTAAATCCGGCACCCTCAAATTAGTATGATATGTTACGTTTGGTATGGTTACACAAGACAGAKGGTTACTTAAGGCAACAATGAAAGTAGAATGGTTGGATGGGTGAATAACGGGAACGTCTAGCAACCCAAAGAATGAATGCGTGTTTGAAACTAATCACGGACAATTTTAGCAACTACTTATGACTTTTAAAGATATTCCTTTCACCTCTAATCTACCTAACGTTAGCCACCAAGCTAACGTTAGCCACAACAAATTGGAATTCTTATCATATGTTTGAAAAATTTGTAACATATTGTACGAATTGCAATTTGTAACATACCATGCGAAACATCCACAAATTAATATATACACCATAAGAAACGTAGCATARCGTAGTAATTGAGTCGCCCGGATTTACATTTATTATGTTACGTCTACRCCAGAGACCATGTTAGCTGATTGACCAGGCTAAACCTTTCCATGATAAACCACAAAACATTTTAATTATTTATACATTTATCCYTTCAAATTACTGTGTTGGTGACACAAAGACCAGAATATATAAACAAAACAACCCCTTCATCCCACCCTCCATATTCTCTCCGCCTCGCTTTCTCCTCCCTTCCTCCGCCATGCTGCTCACATGTATGCAAGGGCAGCAATGGAGGTCAGTATTGACAGCGCGATGACCACGTAGCCCGAGCGATACACCTCAGGAAGCGCAAATCCCTTACCGCTGTCCCAGAACTTAGACAGAGAGAGACAGAAAGAGAGAGACAGAGAGACAGACAAAAAGAACAGCAAAGAACAAGAGAAAGAAAAGGAGGAMACATTAAAGGACAGACATCAACAAGGACTAACATAGCAGTATATTAGTTTTAAGGCGATGACCTAGTGTTATGCGCTGTGGACTTTACTTACCAGATGGCGGATTCCATTCAAGGTGTGGTAGGACAGAGGGAAGGCAATGCCAAACTTAGCTAAACCGAGGAGAGCGGGGCCAATGGACAGGGAGTGGATCAGGTCAAGGTAGTACGGGTAGTTACCTGGCAACACCAACGCTAAGAGAGCAAATGCCGAGATACCTGAAAGACAGAGGACAACATTATGTTTCTCGGACTGTGATCTTGTGGTCTTTTCCATGTACTGTAAAGGAGTAGGGTGAAGTTGCCACTAGACCAATAATGGTTCAGGGAAAAGTTGACCCTGGAGTGTGCTGTAAGAGGTTAGTATATTAATCATACCTCCACTGAGTCCCACTCCCGTGCCTCTGTGTGTGATGGACATCATCATAGGCACCGACCACCTGCAAGACACAGGGTACCATGACAACACACGGCAAGACACAGGGTYCCATGACAACACACYGCACCATGACAACACACGGCAAGGCACACATACAGTATACAAACACAGCATTTGTAGTTCACACTGGATATAAACCCTGTCAATACCTAAAGATAGGACCCTTGTGTTTTACCTGGTCACATGACCCGATGGTAATATCTAACCCATCCACCGTTAAGAGCAAAATCAATACAAGGCTCTTTACATAATTAGTAGGGTTGGAACGGTACACGTATTCCTACCAAACCGTTTGGTACAGGGWCCTCGGTTTCTGTCTGAACTGTGAATCCGAATGAATACTTACAAAAATAGTGTATATGGAACAACAACCACTAGGCCCAAAGGCTACGCCCACACTGTAAACCACTAGGCCCAAAGGCTACTCACCACACTGTAAACCACTAGGCCCAAAGGCTACTCCCACACAAACCACTAGGCCAAAGGCTACTCCCACACTGTAAACCACTAGCCCAAAGGCTACTCCCACACTGTAATCCACTAGGCCAAAGCTACTCCCACACTGTAAACCACTAGGCCCAAAGGCTACTCCCACACTGTAAACCACAAGGCCCAAAGGCTACTCCCACACTGTAAACCACTAGGCCCAAAGGCTACTCCCACACTGTAATCCACTAGGCCAAAGGCTACTCTCACACTGTAATCCACTAGGCCCAAAGGCTACTCTCACAATGTAAACACTAGGCCAAAGCTACTCTCACAATGTAAACCACAAGGCCAAAGGCTACTCCACAATGTAAACTAACCACTAGGCCCAAAGGCTACTCTCACAATGTAAACCACTAGGCCCAAAGGCTACTCTCACATGTAAACCACTAGGCCAAAGGCTACTCCCACACTGAAACCACTAGCCCAAAGGCTACTCCCACACTGTAAACCACTAGGCCCAAAGGCTACACCCACACTGTAATCCACTAGGCCACACTGTATTCCACTGGCCAAAGGCTACTCACACACTGTAAACCACTAGGCCCAAAGGCTACACCCACACTGTAATCCACTAGGCCCACACTGTATTCCACTAGGCCCAAAGGCTACACCCACACTGTACAGCCCAAAGGCTACCCCACACTAAACCACTAGGCCCAAAGGCTACGCCCACACTGTAAACCACAAGGCACCAAAGGCTACTCCCACACTGTAACCACTAGCCCAAAGGTTACCCCACACTGTAAACCACTAGGCCCAAAGGCTACTCCCACACTGTAAACCACCAGGCCCAAAGGCTACTCCACACTGTAAACCACTAGGCCCAAAGGCTACTCCCACAATGTAAACCACTAGCCCAAAGGACTCCCACACTGTAAACCACTAGGCCCAAAGGCTACGCCCACACTGTAATCCACTAGGCCCAAAGGCTACTCCCACACTGTAAACCACTAGGCCCAAGGCTACTCCCACAACTGCAAACCACTAGGCCCAAAGGCTACTCCTACACTGCAAACCACTAGGCCCAAAGGCTACTCCCACACTGTATCCACTAGGCCCACACTGTATTCCACTAGGCCCAAAGGCTACGCCACACTAATCCACTAGGCCAAAGGCTACGCCCACACTAATCCACTAGGCCCAAAGGCTACTCCCACACTGTAATCACTAGGCCCACACTGATATTCCACTAGGCCCAAAGGCTACGCCCACACTAATCCACTAGGCCTAAAGGCTACTCCCACACTGTAATCCACTAGGCCCAAAGGCTACTCCCACACTAATCCACTAGGCCAAAGGCTACGCCCACACTAATCCACTAGGCCCAAAGCTACGCCCACACTAATCCACTAGGCCAAAGGCTACTCCCACACTGTAAACCACTAGCGCCAAAGGCTACCCCACAACTGTAATCCACTAGCCCAAAGGCACTCCACCACTGTAATCCACTAGCCCAAAGCTACCCACAACTCGTAATCCACTAGGCCCAAAGGCTACCCCACACTGTAATCCACTAGGCCCAAAGGCTACTCCCACACTGTAATCCACTAGGCCAAAGGCTACCCCACACTTATCCACTAGGCCAAAGGCTACGCCCACACTGTAATCCACTAGGCCAAAGGCTACTCCCACACTAAATCCACTAGCCCAAAGGCTACTCCCACAACTAATCCACTAGCCTAAGGCTACTCCCACACTGTAATCCACTAGGCCCAAAGGCTACGCCCACACTGTAATCCACTAGCCCAAAAGCTAACTCCCCACACTAATCCCTAGGCCCAAAGGCTACTCCCACACTAATCCACTAGGCCAAAAGGCTACTCCACACTGTAATCCACTAGGCCTAAAGGCTACGCCCCACACTGTAATACCACTAGCCCAAAGCTACGCCCACACTGTAATCCACTAGCCCAAAGGCTACTCCCACACTGTAATCCACTAGGCCCAAAGGCTACGCCCACACACTAATCCACTAGGCCCAAAGGCTACGCCCACACTTAATCCACTAGGCCCAAAGGCTACGCCACACTGTAATCCACTAGGCCAAAGCTACTCCCACACTGTAATCCACTAGGCCCAAAGGCTACGCCCCACACTAATCCACTAGGCCCAAAGGCTACGCCCACACTGTAATCCACTAGCCCAAAGGCTACTCCCACACTGTAATCCACTAGGCCCAAAGGCTACGCCCACACACTAATCCACTAGGCCCAAAGGCTACTCCCACACTAAACACTAGGCCCAAAGGCTACGCCCACACTAATCCACTAGGCCCAAAGGCTACTCCCACACTAATCCACTAGGCCCAAAGGCTACTCCCACACTAATCCACTAGCCTAAAGGCTACGCCCACACTGTAATCCACTAGGCCTAAAGGCTACGCCTACACTAATCCACTAGGCAAAGGCTACTCCCACACTAATCCACTAGGCCTAAAGGCTACGCCCACACTAATCCACTAGGCCTAAAGCTACTCCCACACTAATCCACTAGGCCTAAAGGCTACGCCACACTGTAAACCACTAGGCCCAAAGGCTACTCCCACACTAATCCACTAGGCCTAAAGGCTACGCCTACACTGTAAACCACTAGGCCCAAAGGCTACTCCCACACTAATCCACTAGGCCTAAAGGCTACGCCCACACTGTAATCCACTAGGCCCAAAGGCTACTCCCACACTAATCCACTAGGCCTAAAGGCTACTCCCACACTAATCCACTAGGCCTAAAGGCTACGCCCACACTGTAATCCACTAGGCCAAAGGCTACTCCCACACTGCGTTTTATGCCTCGAGTAAATCTGAGCTGAAAAAACATTGTAGGGTATTCCGCTAAAAACGACTAATTGGCGCATTTCAAACTATGCTTTTGTGAGGCGCAGCCGGGGAACTAGTTCTGTACGATAGCACGTGGTGGGGGGCGATAACCCAGAACTGGAGGATCCTCCATTGTTGTTTAAAGCTCCCAGTAGAAGCAAAAATGTATTGAACTTAGTAAGAAATCAACTAAATGTATTGAATTAATTTGGTATGTTCCTTTAACTTTCTGAAAAGGCAACGGTGTGGGAATTGCCCCTCTCTCTCTCTCTCTCTCTCTGTGTGTGTCTACCACTTTGTGTAGCCGTTAGCGATGATGCTAATGACAACAGGCTTCTGGTAGAAGAAAAGGCTTCTCAATTGAAAATATTAAACTACAAAGTAGACGACACATACCTGGCAGAATAATATGATGATTAAAGGGTATCTACACCCAAAAATGCCTTACATTTTGTCCCCCAGACCTCAGAAATGGCTCCCTGGTGGTTTAAGCGTTGTTGTAGATGTAGAACCCACAATGATGCTGTTTTTATATTTTTAAAACGTGTGATTTTAAGAGATTATTGATTTTGGAGAGTGAAAACCAGGGAAAAAAACAGACACCTGTGTAAAAAAATATATAAAAAAAATGGCAAAACATTATATAGCTCAAGATCCTGGGGTTAGTTTGAAATATTTWGTCAAATCAAAAATTAACTACATTGACAGTTGGCATTTCATTTTCCCGCTGTACCGAAACAGAACCTTAACCCCAAAAACCGCAATTCGTACCGAACCCTGGGTTTGGTGAACAATTACACCCCTAATAATGAGTTCATTTTCTTGCGAGGAGCGCCTGAGTGGTTGTTTTGTGGTTTAAAAAAGGTACTTGCTCCCCTGATCCATAAACAATGTCACAAAGCACTGAATCAAAGCTGTGTGTATTGTCTTCCTATTGGAGTGATCTCTGAAGCAGCCTGGAGACTATGGAGAGTACAATAAGAAGAGCACCCTTTCTTAATTTATTCATTATTACGCACGTGGCCAACTTACTGGTAGATGGTGATATGTGGCGACATGGGTCGGTTCAATTTGTTGTTTTTGGCCGAGAACTTGTTCATTTCCTCCTTTGCTGTGGTTCCCATTGGAACAGCACTAAAGAAATAGAGAAATMGTACATTAAGAACACGTAATATGCTAGAGAAAACATACACATTCAATTCCAWCATAACATGTAATTACATTAAAGAATAACAGAGACAAGTGGGCAGGCACATACACCAAGAGTTGGAACCGGTTCAGGGAACAGAACCGAAAACAGGAAAATAATGAAATTATTTAAGGAACAGAACTGAAAGTGATTTATACTCTTCCAGAACAGAACCTTAATTCTAAAAGCATGGGAAACCGTTATTTTACATTCTAGGCATTTTTTTCCCAGTCCCACAAAAATCATAACACATTTGCTTATGCAAAGCCCTCCCGCTGTCACTCGGAAACYTATTCCAGAGTCTGCCCACCAGCTGGAAATCTTTGCCAGAGGGTGTGCAGGCTACCTGCCCTTCCCTCTGAAGCATAGGTTACTGTAGCCTACTGACGATGTTACGAGCGTAATTCAGAAATTAGGGAGATATTTAATTAGAGAAGAATGAATTGACTATTTCCAATGCTAGTTAAGGATACTARAGTGATCACGTTTCACATTGGATTTATTAACTACAAAAACGTAAGAAGTGTTTTTAAGCAATGGCGAAGCTCTAACAAGACACATCTGCATAGCATCCTCGAACTTTGGAAAAATGTTGAGGCATTTTGACACGGTTTACCAGTTCAATAATAATTGGAAGTTAATACATCTTTTATCGCCCTAAACAAAAGACGSCAAATCTTGCAAAGCCTCAGAAGAGGCATGGAAAAGTGCCCCCTTCTGACAGCCCTTCTTCGGCCTCGGAGGATGATTGCTCTGAAGTAGCACCAGCATGGTTCAGAAAGGGTAGAAGAAAAATCRAAGAGACAATTTATGAACGCCTCATAAAAATGTATGTGCTGGTCGATAAACTACACGAAGACCACAAAGGGACGAGTGACAAAGTTAGAAAGAGACCATGCTGACCACCAGGCTGCCATCCTGGAAATCCGCAAGGACGTGGATCAAAAGTACAAGAAGCTGGAAGACGCCACTTCTAAACTCGAGGAGAAATTAGATTATGAAAATTATCAAAAGCCCATCAATTTCAGATTTCAAGGTTTCCCCAGAGGCCGTAGAGGGAAGAGACGCCATCTCTTTTCGACGGGAATGGATTCCCCAAGTCTACCTCCTTGCTCGCACCCACTGGAAATGGAGAGGACCCAGCGCACCCTACGGAGGCAGCTGCCTGGCCAGGTTGCACCCAGGGCATTTGTCATTACATGTCTATGGTACCAGGACAAAGTCTGCATCCTCTCAGCTGCCAGAGCAAAGGAAGAGCTCAAGTACAGAGATGACAGAATAATGATCATTCCGGATCTTTCTCCCACACAACACAAGAGGATGGCTTTCTCCCCACTAAAGAGGATTCATATAGTAACCAAAAAAAGTGTTTAACAAATCAAAATATATTTTATATTTGTGATTCTTCAAAGTAGCCACCCTTTGCCTTGATGACAGCTTTACACACTCTTGGCATTCTCTCAACCAGCTTCATGAGGAATGCCTTTCCAACAGTCTTGAAGGAGACCCCACATATTCTGAGCACTTGTTGTCTGCTTTTCCTTCACTCTGCAGTCCAACTCACCCCTAACCATCTCAATTGGGTTGAGGTCGGGTGATTGTGGAGGCCAGGTCATCTGATGCAGCATTCTCCTTGGTCAAATAGCCCTTACACACCCAGGAGGTGTGTTGTGAGTCATTGTCCTGTTGAAAAACAAATTATAGTCCCACTAAGGGCAAACCAGATGGGATGGCAAATCGCTGCAGTGTCACCAGCAAAGCACCCCTACACCATCTCCTTCATGGTGGGAACCACACATGCAGAGATCATCCGTTCACCTACACTGCATCTCACAAAGGGTAAGGGTAACAAAACATGTCTGCAGCATTGAAGGTCCCCAAGAACAGTGGCCTCCATCATTCTTAAATGGAAGAAGTTCGGAACCACCAAGACACTTCCTAGAGCTGGCCGCCAGGCCAAACTGAGCAATCGGGAGAGAAGGGCCTTGGTCAGGGAGGTGACAAGAACCCGGTGGTCACTCTGACAGAGCTCCAGAGTTCCTCTGTGGAGATGAAAGAACCTTCCAGAAGGACAACCATCTCTGCAGCACTCCCCCAATCAGGCCTTTATGTTAGAGTGGTCAGATGGAAGCCACTCTTCAGTAAAAGGCACATGAAAGCCCACTTGGAGTTTGCCAAAAGGCACCTAAAGGACTCAGACCATGAGAAACAAAATTCTCTGGTCTTATGAAAACAAGATTAAACTCTTTGGCCTGAATGCCAAGTGTCAAGTCTGGCGGAAACCTGGCACCATCCCTACACTGAAGCATGGTGGTGGGAGCATCGTGCAGTGGCGATGTTTTTCAGCGGCAGGGACTGGAAGACTAGTCAGGATCGAGGCAAAGATGAACGGAGCAAAGTACAGAGAGATCCTTGATAAAAACCTGCTCCAGAGCGCTCAGGACCACAGACTGGGGTGAAGGTTCACCTTCCATCAGGACAGCAACCCTAAGCACACAGCGAAGATGCACAAGTCTTTAAGATAGATGTACCTGCTATGCATAGCGTCGCCCGAATTAGGTTAATTGTAAATTACACGTATATTGACTGTTCCCTGTAACATGAAATTGTTTTCAGTCACAAAATAAAATTTGAATTAAAGCGACAAACATCGGCAACAATAATGACCGGACTATTTAGCCCCACTTGAGCATGTAAAAAAAAAAAGAAAACAGAGGATGTGTTCACGGTCACCAGCCGCACACTCAAAATGTCAACCAATCGGCATTCCCCAAAGCTCCCTTGAAACCTGGAAGAAAGACAAGCTATGACCTTTACCAGACGATAACTAATCATCCCTCAACAATGAAATGGGGACAATTAGGGAATCATCACCATCATCCTGAGTTCACAACCAAAAAGGTTAAAAGAACACTCCTTTTACTTCCCTGTCCATAACAGTTAGTCTAGAATCGACTTCTCTCTTATTCCTGCAGGCAAGGGAAGTTTAACTACTGGGTGTAAGCACTTACCAAGATCTATATCAGATCATTCTGCCCTGCTGGCTTCATTACCCGTCAGTAAAACACAGCCACCCTCAAGAAGGTGGAGGTTTGGCACATATTTACTATCAGATCATTCTGCCCTGCTGGCTTCCTTACCCGTCAGTAAAACACAGCCACCCTCAAGAAGGTGGAGGTTTGGCACATATTTACTATCAGATCATTCTGCCCTGCTGGCTTCCTTACCCGTCAGTAAAACACAGCCACCCTCAAGAAGGTGGAGGTTTGCCACATATTCACTAAATAATCCCACACATGTAACATTTCTGAACACTCATATCAACATATTTTTTTAGCACCAATAACAACTCTGCACCACCCCCCCCCCCCCTAATTTTATGGGAAGCTGTCGTTGCATATGTGAGGGGGCTAATCATTTTGTTTACCTCATGTGTTCGTAAGACGTAGAAGGCTAAGTAGATTTGTTGGAGATAGGCATTTCTTGAAAATGAACATTTGAGTCTAATTTTTGTATAGTTGAGTCATCAATGAGATTGGAATACAACAACCTGACGACCCACAAAGCAGAAAACGTTCTTAGGAGAAAAACAAAACTACTACGAACATGGAGATCAAGCAGGAAAGTTGCTTGCTTGGCAGATAAGGAGAGAGGAAGCTATTAGAGTTATTGGCTCCATTAAGCTGCCCAATAACACAGTTGTTCAGGGTCCTGAGGAAATGAATCTAGTCTTTAGGGAGTTTTATGAAAACATTGTACAAGTCTAAAGTGGATGCCCCTACTACAATGCATGAGTTTTTGAACAAACTCAATTGACAAGCTTTAACTGATGAGGATAGAGAGTACTTGGAGAAAGAGATCACATCTGAGGAAATTAGAGAATCCATTTTCAACACTGCAGGGGYAAAATCACCAGGGTTAGACGGATTTCCTATTGAATTCTATAGACCCTTTTTACGCAAACTAATTGAGCCTCTTCGCAATATATTTAACCTTGCCACAGAGACAGAAAAGCTCCCAGACGCACTTGAACAAGCACTGATCACAGTTTTGTTAAAACCTGGGAAAGATCTTTTGCTTTGTGGGTCACATAGACCAATATCTTATTGAACACTTCATATAAGATTCTTGCAAAAAATCATAGCTCTTAAGACTAGATAAGGTTCTTCCTGACTTGGTTGAAAGGGAACAAACTGGCTTTGTAAGAAACCGATCATCTCCTGATAATATGAGAAGATTATTTAARATRATGCATTATGTAGAGAATGACCAAGAACCTGTAGTGGCGGCTTCATTAGAAGCGGAAAAYGCTTTTGACTACATAGAATGGAACGYCCTGTTTGAAGTTTTACAGAGGATGAATATTGGACCTCAGTATGTAGGGTCTGATTAGATTACTGTACAAATGTCTGGGGGCTCAGATCATAACTAATGGAAACGTTTCCTCACAGTTCTCCCTATCACGTGGCACAA
Organism: Salvelinus sp. IW2-2015; assembly: GCF_002910315.2. Taxonomy (NCBI): domain Eukaryota; kingdom Metazoa; phylum Chordata; class Actinopteri; order Salmoniformes; family Salmonidae; genus Salvelinus; species Salvelinus sp. IW2-2015. The sequence continues at coordinate 26,750,258 of NC_036855.1, read as the reverse complement.
GACAGGGTTGTCCCGCTAGTCATCTTTTTCTTTGGCTATAGAGCCACTGGCAGAAGCTTCTAGATCTCATCCATCCATGGTTTCCATATAGGTGGYCYTGAACATCTGGTCTCACTATATCAAATCAAATTTKAAATCAAATGRATTTATAWAGCCCTTCGTACATCAGCTGATATCTCAAAGTGCTGTACAGAAACCCAACCTAAAACCCCAAACAGCAAGCAGTGCAGGTGTAGAAGCACGGTGGCTAGGAAAAACTCCCTAGAAAGGCCAAAACCTAGGAAGAAACCTAGAGAGGAACCAGGCTATGAGGGGTGGCCAGTCCTCTTCTGGCTGTGCCGGGTGGAGATTATAACAGAACATGGCCAAGATGTTCAAATGTTCATAAATGACCAGCATGGTCAAATAATAGTAATCACAGTAGTTGCTGATGACATTCTGCTTTACCTCACCAAAACAGAAATGTCACTCCAGGAATTAGTTGACATCCTGAAAGAATGTGACCTTTTCAGGATATTAAATTAAAATATTGAAGAGTATAATTGTGCCTTTTAACAGGGCAGCTATMCAGAACCCAATCTTAGACCAGCCATTTTCTTTGGAGACTTCAGAAAATGACATATCTGGGATTGCAAATTCCTTCTGAAATTATTAAGACATCTCAACAGAACTATTCTCCACTTCTCAAAAAGGTTGGAGAAGAATTAGATAGATGGCGGGATTGACCAAGTTCTCTTATTGGGCAGGTCAATTGTGTAAAGATGAATATATTACCACAATTCTTGTATCTTTTTAAAACCTAAACCTTTCCTATTGCCAAAGTTTTTTTCGTACAACTTAATAGGAAGGTGTCTTCATTTCTATGGAAAGGGAACCCCCAGAGTGAAACACACAACTCTATTCAAACCATACTCAGAAGGAGGACTTACTCTACCTGAATTCCAGTGGTATTACTGGGCATCTCAGCTAAAAGGCTGTGTGGGTATGGCACACAAGTTCCCCCTCTTGGGAYACAGAGGAAGAGCGTCTTTCCCCGGTTTCATTGGCATCTATACCTTATATWAGCCCCACCTTAAGCTTTGCTAGGTCTCATAAACAACCGTTTAATTAAAAACACTTTAAATATATTGATTGAAGTCTGTAAACAGAGGGGGAATCGATCTATATATGAATAAACACCTTTCTATAAGAACCCCATCTTACCCAAACCCCTGAGACATGGTATTACATGTTGGTTCAACAAAGGAATGAAAACATTTGGTCATCTATATAGAGACGGTGAACTACTATCCTTTCAACAACTGGCATTTCATTTTCAGTTACCTCAAACTCATTTCTTCAAGTACCTACAGGTTAGGCATTATGTTGCCACTCAACAGGGAGGTGAGGATTCAGTCCATGAGTAAATCTATACCTGATAAACTGTGGCTGGAAAGGAAAGAGGTAAAAAGGTTTCATTTGTTACATGTACTCTGGTCTTCAAGCTCTGTTGGGGAACGATGAAGCGGCACGATGACCTTGGTCTCATTGTTGAGGATGAGAAATGGGGAGAGTTCTTTTTAGATGCTCAGCATCTTTCATTTAACACAAGGCTCAAGTTGATGCATCAGCAGTCAATGCAMCCAATAAATGCACAGCTTTTATATGGAAAAGTGACACTCTGCCAAGCAGATGTGGCTAAAATAACTTTCTATATTCCATCTGAAAAAATAACATACAATTTACGTAATAACCCCTGTGAATTGACTGATGTCTGGGGGGACTGTCAAGCAGTTCGAGTCATCACTTTAGCTGCCTCATTTTCTTAATGTATTATTTGTTTTTGCATTGAATAATATATTTTCTAGCATTGGATGTGAAGGTCATTCTGTTTCGTTTTATTGTTGTTAATCATTGAAGCCAATACCAGATGAGGGGAGGTGTGTTCATGTGTRGGGGAAGGAAGGCTTTGGCACGAAGTGCTCCCATTTAGCATGCTATTTTGTGTAGGTGGGAGGAATAACGGGGAATTATCTGTGTCCCATTTTGTTGATTGTTAAATCGTAAAATGGAAATAAATATATTGTAAAAAAATATATAATTAAATCTAGTGCTGCTCTACAAGCGTGTTAGCTAGAGAACATTAAACCAACTCAGAAGTTCAAAGATATTCAAAGTTCCTCTATAGAAGCCACTCCTCTGTAGGTATAACTCTGTGGGCCATAACTCAGATAGTGCATGTCATAAGACGCTCAGCGCTTCAAGGCAAGCTTCCTCCATCCTCACCCTCAAAATGTCAGTTGCATCTCACACCCCTACACTGTGACTGTCAGCACACTGTGTGTGTGTTTGTCTTTCATTATGATTAAACCARGCTGTTACGGCAAAATACAATTTGCTCTAAACGACTTTCCTAAACAAATTAAAGCGCTTCCCCACTCCACACCAAGCTGCTCTACGTGCCCTGATTGGTCTGGTAACTTAATGTCGAGCTAAATGTAAAAATATATACACTACCGTTCAAAAGTGTGCGSTCACTTAAATGTCCTTGTTTTTTGTCCATTAAAATAACATCAAATTGATCAGAAATACAGTGTAGACATTGTTAATGTTGTAAATTACTATTGTAGCTGGAAACTGCTGATTTTTAATGGAATATCCACATAGGCATACAGAGGCCCATTATCAGCAATCATCACTCCTGTGTTCCAATGCCACGTTGTGTTAGCTAATCCAAGTTTATCATTTTAAAAAGGCTAATTGATCATTAGAAAACCCTTTTGCAATTATGTAAGCACAGCTGATAACTGTTGTTCTGATTAAAGAAGCAATAAAACTGGCCTTCTTTAGACTAGTTGAGTATCTGGAGCATCAGCATTTGTGGGTTCGATTACAGGCTCAAAATGGCCAGAAACAAAGAACTTTCTTCTGAAACTCGTCAGTCTATTCTTGTTCTGAGAAATGAAGGCTATTCCATGCGAGAAATTGCCAAAAAACTGAAGATCTCATGTGTACTACTCCCTTCACAGGACAGCGCACACTGGCCCTAACCATTATTTATAACCTTGTCAACATCTCGACTATATTTCCTGTTCATTTTACAACTAATTTCCTGTATGTTTTCATGGAAAACAAGGAAATGTCTAAGTGACCCCAAACTTTTGAACAGTAGTGTATATTTCAGAGGTTTAAAAAGGAACGGAAAGGAATGATATAAAGCAGTATTTTGGGGGTTTGAACCAGTTCAGAAATGTATTTTGCTGGTCGGAACATTGCAACAGAAAAAAAAAAAAAGAATGGTTCTGTTCAGAACGAAACGATTGGAAAATAATTTCAGTTCCAACACCTGACACACACACACACACACACACACACACAAAATCTACTCACTGTCTGTAGAAAACACCAAACTGAGGGCGGGACAAACAAGTGCCCTGTCGGGCTAGTGTCCTGTGAGAGAGATCAAACAACATACATTTAGTAATGTTAGTAAAAACATGGTTTAGTAGAAACAACAAGCCACTTCCTACTTCTTACTTCTTCAGAGGAGATTAGAGCCTACACTTATAACTCCCAGCTTGATATTGGTGAAACCATGTTGAGCAACAGCTGAAATAATAATATGCACAAGCAAATCAGAGTTCAACATTTTCAAGGATGTTCATGTTCAAACTAGAGCTCTGCTACCCGACTCAGGGCCTGTTTTTCCATCAATAACTAGGGTAGGGCCTGTTTTTCCACCAATAACTAGGGTAGGGCCTGTTTTTCCACCAATAACTAGGGTAGGGCCTGTTTTTCCACCAATAACTAGGGTAGGGCCTGTTTTTCATCATTAACTAGGGTAGGGCCTGTTTTTCCATCATTAACTAGGGTAGGGCCTGTTTTTCCATCATTAACTAGGGTAGGGCCTGTTTTTCCATCAATATAACATAGCGGTAGGGCTGTTTCCATCCATTAACTAGGGTAGGCCTGTTTTTTCATCATTAACTAGGGTAGGGCCTGTTTTCCATCATTAACTAGGGTAGGGCCTGTTTTTCCATATCAATAACTAGGGGATAGGGCCTGTTTTTCCATCTCTAACTAGGGTAGGGCCTGTTTTCCATCATTAACTAATGGGTAGGGCCTGTTTTCCATCAATTAACTAGGGTAGGGCCTGTTTTTCCATCTATTAAC
>NC_036855.1:26735427-26746081 GCF_002910315.2 Salvelinus sp. IW2-2015 | reverse complement strand
CGAACATGCCCAGCAGAAAGAAAAAAAAAAATGTTTCTGTTCACAGACGAAACGATTGGAAAATAATTTCAGTTCCAACACCTGACACACACACACACACACACACAAAATCTACATCACTGTCTGTAGAAAACACCAAACTGAGGGCGGGACAAACAAGTGCCCTGTCGGGCTAGTGTTCCTGTGAAGAGAGATCAAACAACACTACAATTTAGTAATGTTAGTAAAAACATGGTTTAGTAGAAACAACAAGCCACTTCCTACTTCTTACTTCTTTCAGAGGAGATGAGCCTACACTTATAACTCCCAGCTTGATATTGGTGAAACCATGTTGAGCAACAGCTTAAATAATAATATGCACAAGCAAATCAGAGTTCAACATTTCAAGATGTTCATGTTCAAACTAGAGCTCTGCTACCGACCAGGCCTGTTTTTCCATCAATAACTGGTAGGGCCTGTTTTTCACCATAACTAGGTAGGGCCTGTTTTTCATCTATTAGGCGTCATAACAGTAGGGCCTGTTTTTCATCATTAACTAGGTAGGGCCTGTTTTTCCATCATTAACTAGTAGGCCTGTTTTTCATCATTAACTAGGGTAGGCTGTTTTTCCATCATTAACTAGGGTAGGGCCTGTTTTTCATCATTAACTAGGGTAGGCCTGTTTTTCATCATTAACTAGGTAGGGCCTGTTTTTCATCAATAACTAGGGTAGGGCCTGTTTTTTCCATCATAACTAGGGTAGGGCCTGTTTTTCATCATTAACTAGGGTAGGCCTGTTTCATCATTAACTAGGGTAGGGCCTGTTTTTCCATCATAACTAGGGTAGGGCCTGTTTTCCATCAATTAACTAGGGTAGGGCCTGTTTCATCATTAAACTAGGGTAGGGCCTGTTTTCCATCATTAACATGGGTAGGGCCTTTTTTCCATCATTAACTAGGGTAGGCCTGTTTTTCCATCATTAACTAGGGTAGGGCCTGTTCCATCATTAACTAGGGTAGGCCTGTTTTTCCATCAAATAACTAGGTAGGCCTGTTTTCCATCAATTAACTAGGGTAGGGCCTGTTTTTCCATCATAACAATGGGTAGGGCCTGTTTTCCATCATTAACTAGGGATAGGCCTTGTTTTCCATCATTAACTAGGGTAGGGCCTGTTTCCATCATTAACTAGGGTAGGGGCCTGTTTTTCCATCATAACTAGGGTAGGGCCTGTTTTCATCAATAAACTAGGGTAGGGCCTGTTTTTCCATCATAACTAGGGTAGGGCCTGTTTTTCCATCCATAACTAGGGTAGGGCCTGTTTTCCATCATTAACTAGGTAGGGCCTGTTTCTCCATCATTAACTAGGGTTAGGGCCTTTGTTCCATCAATAACTAGGGTAGGGCCTGTTTTTCATCAATAACTAGGTTAGGGCCTTTTTCATCATTAACTAGGGTTAGGGCCTGTTCCATCATTAACTAGGGTAGGCCTGTTTTCATCAATAACATTGGTAGGCCTGTTTTTCCATCAAATTAACTAGGGTAGGGCCTGTTTTTCCATCAATAACTAGGGTAGGGCCTGTTTTTCCATCAATAACTAGGGTAGGGCCTGTTTTTCATCAATAACTAGGGTAGGGCAGGGCTCTGGTATCACCAAATTGATCACTAATATTTAAAAGCTGAGCCATTTTCCTCGTGCTCTGCTACGCAGTACAGTCATATGACTAAGATAATAAGAGATGGTGTCAGAAGTGCTTCAACCTCGGTCAAATATAAGACAGGAGAGATTATTTCACTTAGTCTAAGTGACGAGAAGTTGCTAATAGCTCTCTAATGTCTGGTCATTGAGAAGAGCAGCCCAAGTGCAGTCGTTACTGTAGGTATTCAAAGACCGAGCTGCCATGGACAGAGAAGAGCAGCCCAAGTGCAGTCGTTACGTTAGGTACTCACAGACCGAGCTGCATGGACAGAGAAGAGCAGCCCAAGTGCAGTCGTTACTGTAGGTACTCACAGACCGAGCTGCCATGGACAGGAAGAGCAGCCCAAGTGCAGTCGTTACTGTAGGTACTCACAGACCGAGCTGCCATGGACAGAGAAGAGCAGCCCAAGTGCAGTCGTTACTGTAGGTACTCACAGACCGAGCTGCCATGACAGAGAAGAGCAGCCCAAGTGCAGTCGTTACTGTAGGTACTCACAGACCGAGCTGCCATGGACAGAGAAGAGCAGCCCAAGTCAGTCGTTACTCGTAGGTACTCACAGACCGAGCTGCCATGGACAGAGAAGAGCAGCCCATGCATTTACTAACGGAGGAAGTTTGTCAAGGTTTGAAATAATTACAGTATGTTTTTGTCAAATACTATATTGGTTTGGGCTTACAGTCAATTTGCAGTGAACATTTCTTTCTTGAGCGGTTAGTTGGGGGGCTGGAAATCAATCAATTAACTTAGACTAATTGATTTCCAGCCCCCCAACTAACCYCTCAAGAAAGAGATTGTCCATCAGCTGAAGGTAGTTGGGTACTCATGCTCTAAAATGTGAACACGGATCGCCTGTGGTGCGGTTATGGAGACATAAGGAACGTATCTTCCATATCAGCGAAAAACATTTGTTTAATTACTACACACATTTATAGGGTCAGTGGTCGCATTGGCTTTCAGAAATCAGAATTATCAAAACGCAGACCATCAAAAAAAAATCACCTGCGTATTATATTGAAAGTCAGCGGTCTTTTTGTTGCTTCAATAGAGTGAGATGGGGCATGAACTATAGTTTTTCTTCACACAAAATACATTTGTGCAACACATTCGACAGAAAATAGTTTATCACATGACAACAGAAGTGCAACGCTATTTGGCTAGCAGCCACACAAGTAAATTAGCTTCCAATGAAAAAGCAAGYTATTTTTTGCAAAAACAATGCATGGTCATCATATATCTAATATTTATCATAGAAAGAATGTAGCCAGTTACATAATTTAAATCTTGCAAKCGGAGAAAAACTACACAGGAGGAAAGTACCGGAGAAAAGTAGCTTAAACAAAGAGGAAGAGGTGAAGCGAGAGGCATAACTTGGCCCAAAACCTGTCTTCTTCAGCAGGTGTCATATACATTAAAAAAAGGTTTTGTATGGCGGTCAATAAGAGTGTGTCGAATTTGGTTAACAAAAAAATGTAATGCTTATTTGTTACYTGTGGCTTATTTGATCGCGTATACATTTTCGTAATTATTAGATTAGGCAACAGAGAAAATACACTTTACATCGGAGTTGTACCTGTTGTTCACACGCGTCTATCTGCTCTCTCATTGGCCCGAATGGTCCCACCTGATCTTGCCTCCTCCCTACTGCCTTCCATTTTTAAAATACATTTATTTTAGGTTCCGGAGAGGCCACTTCAGTATCCGGTCAATATAACGGATAATCTGTTGCTACACATCAGTCCGAGCGCGGTCTGGCGATCCAGTGACAAGAGCAAAGTAAATATCTCATCTGACTTGAGAAGTGCAAATGAAGCACGAAATTAGTACTTTTACATTCATGATATGGAACGAACCCTGCCCGAATCCGAGCAGAATTTACAATTAGAAGCATTTTAGATGTACGTGTACAAAACGCAGCAAGATATTTTTTCTACGTTTAATCTTTATTTTCTGTTAGAAAAATGCTAAATTCTGCGTTAATTAACGCACCCCCAGGGGGTGAGGGTTGTTGTCTACACAGCCATATTTCCATGTTACAGCGATTGTTTACAGGAAACAGGCGGAAGACAGAGGCTTACCTGTGATAATTAACTATCTGAGTCCCCAAACACGTGCGTATAAATGGAAGACTGACGCCACAAARGTGTTGTCACTGAAAAATACTATCGGCTGCAACTGGAGTATTGGCTGTTTTGGCTGCCAGACCCAATTCACCTCTAAACAGAACATCTAAGGTTCTTGGAATAGAAAGTAAAGTTAGGCTCAATTTAACTTTATTTTATTTTATTATTATTTCTCACTAATATGAAAGATTAGGTCCTTATGCTTCCAAAACCACAAGTGACGTGTATTAATGTTCAGATTGAGCATCAGGTCTCTTAACTAAACTCACCTATACAYAKGTTTGGACACACCTACTCATTCAAGGGTTTTTCTTTATTTTMACTATTTTCTACWTTGTAGAATAATAYTGAAGACATCAAAACCACGAAATATTACTTTCAAGAAATGTTAGATTCTCCAAAGTAGCCACCCTTTGCCTTGACAGCTTTGCACACTCCTGGCATTCTCTCAACCAGCTTCACCTGGAATGCTTTTCCAACAGTCTTGGAGTTCCACACATATGCTGAGCACTTGTTGGCTGCTTTTCTTTCACTCTGCGGTCCAACTCATCCCAAACCGTCTCAATTGGGTTGAGGTCGGGTGATTGTGGAGGCCAGGTCATCTGATGCAGCACTCCATCACTCTCCTTCTTGGTCAAATAGCCCTTACACAGCCCGGAGGTGTGTTAGGTCATTGTCCTGTTATAAAACAAATGATAGGCCCACTACGAGCAAACCAGATGGGATGGTGTATCGATGCAGAATGCTGTGGTAGCCATGCTGGTTAAGTGTGCCTTAAATTCTAAATACTTTTTTTTTTAATTACTGATAAGTGTCACCAGCAAAGCAGCCCGACACCATCACACCTCCTCCTCCATGCTTCACTGTGGGAACCACACATGCAGAGATCATCCGTCCCCTTACTCTGCGTCCCACAAAGACACGGCGGTTGGAACCAAAATTCTCAAATTTGGACTCATCCGACCAAAGGACAAATTTCCACCGGTCTAATGTCCATTGCTCGTGTTTCTTGGCCCAAGCCGGTCTCTTCTTATTATTGGTGTCCTTTAGTGGCTTCTTTYCAGCAATTCCACCATTAAGGCCTGATTCACTCAGTCTCCTCTGAACAGTTGATGTTGAGATGTGTCTGTTAACTGAACTCTGAAGCATTTATTTGGGCTGCAATTTCTGAGGCTTGTAACTCGAATGAATTTATGCTCAGCAGCAGAGGTAACTCTGTCTTTCTTTCCTGTGGCGGTCCTCATGAGAGCCAGCTTCATCATAGCGCTTGATGGTTTTTGCGACTGCACTTTAACTTTTAAAGTTCTTGAAATTTTCCAGATTGACTGACCTTCATGTCTTAAAGTAATGATGGACTGTCGTTTCTCTTTGCTTATTTGAGCTGTTCTTGCCATAATATGGACTTGGTCTTTTACCAAATAAGGCCATCTTCTGTATACCACCCCTACCTTGTCACAACACAACTGATTGGCTCAAATGCAATAAGATGGAAAGAAAATCCACAAATTAATTTTTAACAAGGCACACCTGTTAATTGAAATGCATTCCAGGTGACTACCTCATGAAGCTGGTTGAGAGAATGCCAAGCGTGTGCAAAGCTGTCATCAAGGCAAAGGGTGGCTACTTTCAATTATCTCAAATATAAAATATATTTTGATTTGTTCAACACTTTACTACATGATTCCATATGTGTTATTTCATAGTTTTGATGTCTTCACTATTATTCTACAATGTAGAAAATAGTAAAAAGAAAAATCCTTGAATGAGTAGGCYTGTCCAYACTTTTGATTGGTACTGTACGTGTAATGTAATGGAACTGAGTCTCATTATCAAGGGCTAGCTCCSAACACCTGTGTGTAACTTTAGAATGTGATATAAAAGGGGCTTTGTTCAAGAACCGTATCACAATTGTGAATTAATTGACGTRTAGATGGGGTATTTGGCTGCCGGAGTGTCTAACGTTACCTCTAAAAATAACATACAATGTCCTTGGACCTTAAGGACTAAAGGTAGGCTCCTTAAGAGTACATATGGTGTTAGCTAGCTAGAATACTACACAAGTAATCTAGCTAACTAGTTATATACATGAAACTTAGAAGCATTGCTTCCATGGGAATGTAAAGCTCATTGTAGCGTGCATAGCTATCAAAATAACTTGGTGTAAATCTAAAATCTTGTCACAGGAGCTAACATTAGCTAGCTAACTAAGCATGCTAACGTTAGTATGTGTAGCAAGCAACAATGTTACGACGATAGTAGGGTGAAGCAAGCTCTCTGGCTAAATAAATCTATTTGAACACCACTCTAAGACAAATTAATAAGTATTACACATATGTCTAACAAACAAACGAAATGTGAACATAAATAAACTGTCTCAAAGTTAGATAAAGCACAGGTAACTACTGACCTTAGAAGCAACGCCATTGTTTCTTTAAAAGCTGAAACAGGATATGGCGTAAACGGATGTTATTATATTTTTCCTGACGGTCCGATTAGTGCTAGACGGGATATCAAATACCCTGATTGTCCCCGTGAGAAGGTCAGAATGGAAGGTCAAAAGGCCTAAGGAAAAAATTATCTACACCAAAGATTATCTATTACATTGACAAAATTGAAATACATGTCCTCAATTATTGCAGGCAAGCGAGATCAGGTGGGACCATTCTAGCCAAGCAGAGGGCAGATATGCATGTGAACAACAGACATACATAGTTTTCCTCAAAGCTCCGGAATGCCAAGTGCATCCACTTATATCAGTACATTTGTAACAGCCTAAACATGACAAAACTTKTATTAGATCAAATAAGCTTTGTGTAATTCGACACTCTCTCATAGACCTCCATACAAAAAAAGGGTTTATCTCATGGGAACAAATTTTGGGTTGAGTAAATCCTCTTCTCCTTTTCCTCTCTGTCTACACTAAAACTGATTTTAGTCTATTTGAAATGCTTTTGTCAAAACTTGTTGAGATTTCCCTGAACCCTGCAGCTGTTAGAATGATTATTTTTGCCAGATTGCAACCATTTTAGGTTTATACACCCCATCCATGGTAGATAATCATAGGTTAAATTATCCCAATAATGAACTAAAGGAGACTGACATTACTCCTTATAGTCCAAAGATCTTACCTGTTCTGTTTAGAGGTGAATTGGCTCTGGAAGGCAAAACAGCCAAATACTACATCTAAATGTGAATTGATTCTCAATTTTTAGATTTTTTTTTWWWKCRTTWWTTWAKRWYGSKAYMRKYMTWAYYAKKAKRTRRTWWTTTRKAWMYKKYSCRWYGYAKKYYYYYMRWWRMMRRWMGMMCAGYYSSASAYKMWRWYKRTTMWCKMRMTSYGSWTMSSYWRTRSKWKWRMRWKYSTTWCMYMTKCWASMCKWWKYCKKCWAGGCTACCTGCCTCCCCAATTGTGGTACAGTTCTAGCAACATAAATCCCTCTACTTTCATATCACATCAAAATTATTTCACAAATGCTAAATACACTGCATACAATGTTTATAGTGGTATTTATCACAGTTGCAAGCAACAGTATTTTTCAGTGACAATACAGGTGTTCGGAGACGCAGATAGCTAATTAGCACAGGTACAGTGCATTCGGAAAGTATTCAGACCCCTTGACTTTTTCTACATTTTGTTACGTTACAGCCTTAAACGGATTAAATAAATAAAAATGTCCTCATCAATATACACACAATACCCCATAATTACAAAGCAAAAAAGGTTTTTCAACATTTTTGAAAATGTATTGAAAATTAAAAACAGAAATACCTTATTTACGTAAGTACTCAGGCCCTTTGCTATGAGACTCGAAATTGAGCCCATTGATCATCCTTGAGATGTTAATACAACTTGATTGGAGTCCACCTGTGGTAAATTAAATTGATTGGACATGATGTGGAAAGGCACACACCTGTCTACAGTGTATATAAGGTCCAACAATTGACAGTGTATGTCAGAGCAAAAACCAAGCCATGAGATCGAAGGAATTGTCCGTAGAGCTCCGAGACAGGATTGTGTCAAGGCACAGATCTGGGAAAGGGTAACAAAACATTTCTGCAGCATTGAAGGTCCCCAAGAACACAGTGGCCTCCATAATTCTTAAATGGAAGAAGTTTGGAACCACCAAGACACTTCCTAGAGCTGGCCACCAGGRCAAACTGAGCAATCAGGGGAGAAGGGACTTGGTCAGGGTGGTGACCAAGAACCCGATGGTCACTCTGACAGAGCTCCAGAGTTCCTCTGTGGAGATGAAAGAACCTTCCAGAAGGACAACCATCTCTGCAGCACTCCCCCAATCAGGCCTTTATGGTAGAGTTGCCAGATGGAAGCAACTCCTCAGCAAAAGGCACATGAAAGCCTGCTTGGAGTTTGCCAAAAGGCACCTAAAGGACTGACTATGCGAAACAAGATTCTCTGGTCTGATGAAACCAAGATTAAACTCTTTGGCCTGAATGCCAAGCATCACATCTGGAGGAAACCTGGCACCATCCCTACGGTGAAGCATGGTGGTGGCAGCATCATGCTGTAGGGATGTTTTTCAGCGGCAGAGACTGAGAGACTAGTCAGTATAGAGGGAAAGATGACTGGAGCAAGGTATAGAGAGATCCTTGATGAAAACTTGCTCCAGAGTGCTCAGGACCTTAGACTGGGTTGAAGGTTCACCTTCCAACAGGACAACAACCCAAAGCACACAGCCAAGACAACGCAGGAGTGGCTTCGGGACAAGTCTCTGAATGTACTTGAGTGGCCCAGCCAGAGCCCGGACTTGAACCCGATCGAACATCTCTGGAGAGATCTGAAAATAGCTGTGCATTGACGCTCCCCATCCAACCTGACAGAGCTTGAGAGGATCTGCAGAGAAGAATGGGAGAAACTCCCCAAATACAGGTGTGCCCAGTCTGTAATGTCATACCCAAGAAGACTCAAGGCTGTAATCGTTGCCAAAGGTGATTCAACCGAGTACTGAGTAAAGGGTCTGAATATTTATGTAAATATGATATTTCTGTTTTTTTTTATTTTATAAATTTGCAAAAATGTATAAAACCTGTTTTTTCTTTGTAATTGAGGTATTGTGTGTAGATTGACGAAGGAACAAAAAACAACAATAATTTAATAAATTGTAGAAAAAGGCTGTAACATAACAAAATGTGGAAAAGTTTAAGGGGTCTGAATACTTTCCGGATGCAGTGTAGTCGCAGCTCTGTCTTCCATAAACAAGCCGCTGTAACATCCGGATGCAGTGTAGTCCACTCTGTCTTCCATAAACAAGCGCTGTAACATCCGGATGCAGTGTAGTCCACTCTGTCTTCCATAAACAAGCGCTGTAACATCCGGATGCAGTGTAGTCCACTCTGTCTTCCATAAACAAGCGCTGTAACATCCGGATGCAGTGTAGTCCACTCTGTCTTCCATAAACAAGCGCTTTAACATGGAGATATGGCCGTATGGGAACACTAACCCCATAAAGGTGTGTATCAATTTAACCTTGAGATTTAAAAAAAATTCTCCCTGATATGAAAGATAAGGTCGTTTTGCTACCAAAACCGTACGTCAAACGGTGTGTGTTAATGTTCAGACAGAGCGTCGCTGCTCAACAAAAGACGCCTTCGTCCAAAGACTCTTATGTGTGATGTAATGGAACTGAGAGTCATGATCAAGGGCTAAGGTCATACAGGCTGTTTATTGACCTAGGTAGTGGATGCGCTTATCATTCATGACCTAATAGTACTAATGTTGTAATAATATATTTGGTAATAGGGTTACAAAAAAGGACAAACATCATCAACCGCTTTGTTCAGATTAACTTTATTTCATATCGAGACACATTTCAGAGCAATTTATTTTCACACAACACCCCATCTCTCATTTCGTGTGTCCCAATGGTACCCTATATTCCCTGTATAGGGCACTACGTTTGACCAGTGCCCATATGGCTCTGGTCAAAAGTAGTGCACTGCGTATGGGATAGGGTGCCATTTGGAACGGAACCCTAGCCTTCAGGACTGATGATTGATGCAATTCATGTTTTGCTTTTGAAGTACATTTTATTTGGTGAAGCAAAAAACAATTTAGGGTGCATTTTTATGCTACAGTCYTTTTGCAACATCTTGTTTGTTTGACATTTGGGTTTTGGAAAGTCCTTCCAGTGTAGTTATTGTCAAAACTCAGTAATATCAATCACAATTACAGGCTTTCTTTGCAGCAGTATTCTCTATGATAACCAGAATGGTGTACTGCTCCTTGCAATAACAGACCAATTGTCTGACGGACAAACACAAAGCACACACACATAATGTAAAAACACACATACTCTGAGTATACAAAACATTATGAACACCTGCTCTTTCCATGACATAGAATGACCAGGTGAATCCATGTTAAAGCTATGATCCCTTATTAATGTCACTTGTTAAATTGACTTCAATCAGTGTAGATGAAGGTGAGGAGACAGGTTAAAGAACGATTGTTAAGCRTTGAGACATTTGAGACATGGATTGTGTATGTGTGCCATTGAGGGTGAATGGACAAGACAAATCATTTAAGTGCCTTTAAACAGGGTATGGTAGTAGGTGCCAGTCACACCGGTTTGTGTCAAGAACTGCAACGCTGCTGGGGTTTTCACGCTCAACAGTTTCCCGTGTGCATCAAGAATGTWCCACCACCCAAAGGACATCCAGCCAATTTGACACAACTGTGGGAAGCATTGGAGTCAACATGGGCCAGCATCCCTGTGGAACGCTTTCGACACCTTGTAGAGTCCATGCCCTGAATAATTGAGGCTGTACTGAGGGTAAAAGGGGGTGCAACTCAATATTAGGAAGGTGTTCCTAATGTTTTGTACACTTAGTGTACACGCAC
>NC_036855.1:26717475-26729572 GCF_002910315.2 Salvelinus sp. IW2-2015 | reverse complement strand
TACACTTAGTGTACACGCACGCACGCACACACACACACACACACACACAGCAGCATTTACAGTGGTAATATAGGCTTATTTTCAGTGGTAATGTAGGCTGATTTTCAGTGGTAATGTAGGCTGATTTCCAGTGGTAATGTAGGCTGATTTTTCATGGTAATGTAGGTGATTATGTAGGCTTGTTTGTTATTTTCAAAGACAAAAATGCAAATTGTAAGGTAGTTTTGCTGTTCTTTGCTTAGCTAGACCTTGCATACACACGTACTCACTCATTCACATACACACAGACTCACAGAAATTCAGACTCACAATAATACTTTTCTGAAGGTTAGTAATATGTCTCCAGTTCCACCCAACCTGTAACAGAGAAAGATTAAAATGCGTCAGACAAGAATGATTGGATTAGTCATCATTACATACCATTATCTCTTCCCCTTAGTGCTTTAATATGACAAAACCCTTTTAACTCAGTGACTCTCTGATCCCCACCACATCATCATCATGACTGATTAACATGGAGCAAATAACTGTCATGATGAATGATCTTTTGTGAATCTCTCTTATTAGTCTCTTCCTTACAGAACAGACACTCGGTGACAGACAACTGGCATCTTCTGTGACTCTCTGTGTCCCTCTCTCTATGTCATTCTATGTCACTATGTCACCCACCTCCAGGATACCTCCTGATGATGAGCTTGCGGACCTCATCGTAGATGAAGATGAGAAGACTGTAGGGGAGGGCACAGAACCACCAGGAGACCCTGAAGGAGAGATAGGGAGAGGGAGACAGAGCGGGAGAGAGAGATAGAGAGGGAGACAGAGAGGGGGAGAGATACAGAGAGGGGGAGAGAGACAGAGAGGGAGAGAGAGACAGAGGGAGAGAGAGACAGAGAGAGACAGAGAGGGAGAGAGAGAAATCAGGGAGGAGTGTTTGATGGAGTTCATTGTAAAATCTATTCAGGTACATGCTGAATCCTTGAGATGATATGAGGGTGTGATCTGAGCAAGGCGTGTGAGGGACTTGTTTGGGGTATTGCAGAGTGGAGACGTGTGTCGTTCTGACTTCAGAGGATACAGTTCATTGTAAAATCCACAGAGTTGAGGGTGTGATATGAGAAAAGCGTGCGAGGGACTTGGGGGTAGAATTAAAGACAAGGGGTATCGGGGATGGGATATCCTTGTGTTTAGGGTGGTGTGTGGTACTGACTTCAGGGGATACATGCGGAGAGCGATGTCCATTCCTGGGCAGTAGGATAAAAATGCAGCCAAAGCTGTCTCAGCAAACAGGCCGAAGATCAGGATACGATTCCTGTTGAGGAAATGGAGATGGCAGAGTTGGCCAAGACACATTTAGAGTTTTAACAAATTAAAATATATATATTTGTTATTTATTTAACCTTTATTTAACTAGGGAAGTCAGTTAAGAGCAAATTCTTATTTACAATGACGGCCTACACCGGCCAAACCCAGACGACGCTGGGCCAATTGTGCGCCGCCCTATGGGACTTCCAATCACGGCCGGTTGTGATACAGCCTGGATAAATACAGTATATACTTATACAAAGTAAAAAATCCTATTCCCTATATACAACAGTACACTACTTTTGAACAGAGTCCAATGGGCAGTGCACTAGTGTGCCATTTGAGACTTTTCCACCCACTTCATGCCCTGCTGAAAGACAGAGTTCCTCCTGGTCTTGCAGATAATCACATCGGCCCACTGCACCACCACGATGCTCACAAAGAACGAGGTGTGACACGTGAACTCAATGATCTTCCGTTGCTCGTAGGTCTGTGAAAGGAAAACACGTCTACAATTGAAAACCTGTTGTAGTTGTGACTAAAAAGAAACACATACTAACGTTGTGACAGCGTAGAAGAATTAACCTATACTTTTACAGACAGAAGCAACAGTGTTTAGGACCAATATGTGAACTCTTGATGCTTCCAACAGTTTAGATTTTGTATTGACTATACTTTTGTATTTTGTATTTATGACAGTAGTATGTCAAGGTGTGCGAGTTTACTTTCTAAAAAAATATTGCTGTGGATCTGATAAATATAGCTACTGACTATATGGATATGTTAAACCCTCTCAGTCTCACCCATTGCTGTCCATAGCTGTCCTCCACCTCGTTGTTAGCACGGTCGTCCCATTTCAGACGGATGCCCAGCAGGGTCTCTGGCCAGAAGCCATTCTCAGCCAGGATCACAAAGTAGGTGAAAAAACCAGCCAGAGCCTGAATCATACCTGGAGAGAGAGAGAGACAAGTCCATCAGCACAATATAATACCTGTTTCAATAACTGGCATGAACAACAGAGGGAAAAAAGACAAAWAWGCATCCCAAGTGGCAACCTATTCTCTATTTGGTGCACTACTTCTGACCACTACCACTATGGGCCCTGGTCAAAAGTAGTGCACTATATAGGGAATAGTGTACCATTTAGGACGTACCCAAATAATTTGTAACAGTACATCATAATACTTATGTGCAAACATTGATGTGTGCTTTAGTTCTGTGGTGGACAGACACAAGGCTAGCATCCCAAATGGAGCCCTATTCCCTATATATTGCACTACTTCTGACCAGGGCCCATAAAGGGGTTAAATTTTAGGCCACAGAAACATGGATGAGCCTGTCAGGTATTCTGACCTATCTGTCCGTAGGCCATGCTGATCAGTCTGTCGTTCACCAGCTTGTCTGTCTTTGGGCACCTGGGCTGACGCTTCATAATGTCACTCTCAGCCGTCTCATAGGCCAATGAGATAGCAGGAACCTGTAACAAGAGATAGGGGTGAGAGGAGAGGGAGTTAAAGAATAGAGATGGAGAGAGGGAGAGAGAGAGCGAGAGGGAATTTTGAGACAATGTATGACAGACAGAACAATGTGACAAAGTTATAGGTTCCGTAATAAGAAAAAGCCTTGACTATTGGTTGAAGGTATTACCAGTGAGGCAACAACAGGGCAATGTGTGAGTTGAAGTGGAAAATGGACATAACCCAGTGTGACACTAGAGTCCTCACAGCAGTGGATACAAATCCAGTTTGCTTTACAAGATTTAGTAGCTCTCACTCTGACCCAGGGCAGGGTAGTGGTGAGTTATAGATTGAAAGGTAATGTACGATCAAGCTGAGAGAATGTCTGCTTGTGACTGAGTGTCGAGAAGTAGAAATATGACCTGTGCATATAAAGTGGAAAAGGGAAACCTGCACTCACTGAAATAGTCTTTAAGATGTAATGTTATTTAGCAGCAGAAGAAAAGTTCAAACAAATGAACTGCTAAAGAACCAAGGACCGATTAAGTAGTCCTGGACTAAAAAGCACTTTCAATGGTGATCCTCCATTGAGCTTTAAAGTCCAAGACTAATGCTTAATCTGTGTCCGGGAAACCGCCCCAAAGACTATTTCAGTGTGCAGGTTTTCCAGTCAGTAAGGCGGGTTCTCACCATGTCTGTGCCCAAGTCGATACAGAGGATGGTGACGGTGCCCAGGGGCAGGGGAATGCTGGCAAGGATGAAGAGGAGGAAGGGGCTGATCTCTGGAATGTTACTTGTCAGTGTGTAGGCGATAGACTTCTTCAAGTTATCAAAGATCAGACGACCTGTTTGGGATTTAAGAAGAACAGATAGATTACGTTMTTTTCACTTTCGTTCTTCCTTCTTTCCTTCTTTCTTTCTTTCTTTCTTTTTTTCTTTCTTACCTTCCTCCACTCCTGTGACAATAGATGCGAAATTGTCATCCAGGAGGATCATGTCTGCAGCCTGCTTGGAGACGTCAGACCCTGCAATCCCCATAGCAACCCCAATGTCAGCCTTCTTCAGGGCAGGCGAGTCGTTCACTCCGTCCCCAGTAACCGCCACGATTGCCCCCTAGAACAAGAGAATTCAGAGTCAGTAAATAAGACCAGACACCAGTCTCAACGTCAACAGTGAAGAGGCGACTCCAGCATGCTGGACTTCCAGGCAGAGTTGCAAAGAAAAAGCCGTATCTCAGACTGGCCAATAAAAATACAAGATTAAGATGGGCAAAAGAACACAGACACTGGACAGAGGAACTCTGCCTAGAAGGCCAGCATCCCGGAGTCGCCTCTTCACTGTTGACGTTGAGAATGGTGTTTTGCGGGTACTATTTAATAAAGCTGCCAGTTGAGGACTTGTGAGGCGTCTGTTTCTCAAACRAGACACTCTAATGTACTTGTCCTCTTGCTCAGTTGTGCACCGGGGCCTCCCACTCGTCTTTCTATTCTGGTTAGAGCCAGTTTGCGCTGTTCTGTGAAGGGAGTAGTACACAGCATGGAATAGCCTTCATTTCTTAGAACAAGAATAGACTGACGAGTTTCAGAAGAAAGTTCTTTGTTTCTGGCCATTTTGAGCCTGTAATCAAACCCACAAATGCTGATGCTCCAGATACTCAACTAGTCTAAAGAAGGCCAGTTTTATTGCTTCTTTAATCAGAACAACAGTTATCAGCTGTGCTAACATAATTGCTAAAGGGTTTTCTAATGGTCAATTAGCCTTTTAAAATTATGAACTTGGATTAGCTAACACAACGTGCCATTGGAACACAGGAGTGATGGTTGCTGATAATGGGCCTCTGTACACATATGTAGATATTCCATGAAAAATCTGCAGTTTCCAACTACAATAGTAATTTACAACATTAACAATGTCTGCACTGTATTTCTGATCAATTTGATGTTATTTTAATGGACAATTTTTTTTGCTTTTTCTTTCAAAAACAAAGACATTTCTAAGTGACCCTAAACTTTTGAACGGTAGTGTAAGTTTTATGGTATGTCCATTTTGGGACAGTTTTCCCATCAAATATMTTTCTATAGGGATAATAGCTTCCCAGTATCTAACTGCACAGGAGAATAGATTGAGAATCCCTGACTCATGCTTTAATTATAGAGAACTCAAACACACACACCCGCACACACACACACAAGCGCATARACACACAGACATCCTTTCACCGTTCTCTGGCAGCCCTCTACGATTATGAGTTTCTGCTGAGGTGATGTGCGGGCGAACACTATCTCCGTGTGGTTCCTGAGTAGGTCATCCAGGTACTCTGCGCTCATGTCCTTCAGGTCCCCTCCATGCACCACACAGGCCTTGGCATCCCTGGAAGAGACACACAGACACCAGGCCCCCAGTGAAAAACCACACAAATACACAGATACACACACACACACACAGGCGTGAACAGTCACACACACAAGCCCTCACATATGCACGGACGCACGCACACACACAGGCACACACACAGTCTCTGGGAGAGAGACACAGATACAAGCCAACAGTGTTTTTTTTTTTTTTAAATGTAAAACAAGGTACACATATAACATTATGCACGTGATTAAGGATAATCTAGGATAAACACAGAAAAGTAAACAGCTTTTTTCCAATGTGGTCTTCTTTCATGGTCGCATTTGTCAAGTTTGGCATATGTGGCACGGTAAAAAAAACAGACGCAAAAATGTAATGACATATGAGAACAACACACATGCGCAGACGTGGAAAGTCACACACGCACACACACACACACATACACACAGCGCACACACACYCACGCACGCATGTACAAACACCTGGGGTTGACTTGACTCAGGGGAATATTCAGTCTTTCAGCGATGTCCTCCACAGTCTCGTTGCCCTCGGAGATGATGCCCACGCCTTTAGCGATGGCTTTGGCAGTGATGGGATGGTCGCGCAGTTCACCATGATGACCTGACGGCCATAGAGAATCATAAACATCATCACAACTATAAACACGTCATATGTCATCTATACCTGTCACCGTGACGACCTGACGGCATAGAGAAATCATGAACATCATCACAACTATAAACACATCATATGTCATCTATACCTGTCACCGTGACGACCTGACGGCATAGAGAATCATGAACATCATCACAACTATAACACGTCATATGTCATCTATACCTGTCACCGTGACGACCTGACGGCATAGAGAATCATGAACATCATCACAACTATAAACACATCATATGTCATCTATACCTGTCACCGTGACGACCTGACGGCATAGAGAAATCATAAACATCATCACAACTATAAACACGTCATATGTCATCTATACCTGTCACCGTGACGACCTGACGGCATAGAGAATCATAAACATCATCACAACTATAAACACGTCATATGTCATCTATACCTGTCACCGTGACGACCTGACGGCATAGAGAATCATGAACATCATCACAACTATAAACACAGTCATATGTCATAATACCTGTCACCGTGACGACCTGACGGCATAGAGAATCATAAACATCATCACAGCTATAAACACGTCATATGTCATCTATACCTGTCACCGTGACGACCTGACGGCATAGAGAATCATGAACATCATCACAACTATAAACACGTCATATGTCATCTATACCTGTCACCGTGACGACCTGACGGCATAGAGAATCATAAACATCATCACAACTATAAACAGTCATATGTCATCTATACCTGTCACCGTGACGACCTGACGGCATAGAGAATCATAAACATATCACAACTATAAACACATCATATGTCATATATACCTGTCACCGTGACGATCTAAACGGCATAGAGAATCATAAACATCATCACAACTATAAACACGTCATAATGTCATCTATACCTGTCACCGTGACGACCTGACGGCATAGAGAATCATGAACATCATCACAACTATAAACACGTCATATGTCATCTATACCTGTCACCGTGACGACCTGACGGCATAGAGAATCATAAACATTCATCACAACTATAAACACGTCATATGTCATCTATACCTGTCACCGTGACGACCTGACGGCATAGAGAATCATGAACATCATCACAACTATAAACACGTCATATGTCATCTATACTGTCACCATGACGACCTGACGGCATAGAGAATCATGAACATCATCACAACTATAACACGTCATATGTCATCTATACCTGTCACCGTGACGACCTGACGGCATAGAGAATCATAAACATCATCACAACTATAAACACGTCATATGTCATCTATACCTGTCACCACATGAACTGTACTTCTGCTTGTTCCTTGTTTAGCTCATTTATAGACTTCCAGGAGATTAATATATATACATATGTAGTATGTCATTTCTATTTTCATTTTACTCTAGTAACTCTCAAAATGCCCAGGTTTTCCAGAAATTCCAGTTGGAAGATTCCCGAATCTCCTAATTACTCCTCCTGATTCCTAATTACTCCCTCCTGATTCCTAATTACTCCCTCCTGATTCCTAATTACTCCCTCCTGATTCCTAATTACTCCCTCCTGATTCCAAGAAACCTCCAACCATGATTTCTGGAAAACCTGGGAATTTGGGAAAGTATTTTTTGTTGTTGTGTTTGTTAGATTGGTTAATTGATTGATTGGTTGGTTGATTAATTGATTAGTTGGTTGGTTGATTAATTTATTCCTTAGTTGGTTGGTTGGTTGGTTGATTAATTGGTTAGTTAGTTAGTTGGTTGGTTGATTAATGTATTTGTTCGTTGGTTGATTGATTGATTAATTGAATAGTTAGTTGGTTGGTTGTTTAATTGATTTGTTGGTTGGTTTATTCATTGATTAGTTGGTTGGTTGGTTGGTTGGTTGATTAATTAATTGATTAGTTGGTTGGTTGGTGAATTGATTAATTAGTTGGTTGTTGGTTGATTAATTGATTAGTTGGTTGGTTGAGTCATTTATTTGTTGGTTAGTTGATTAATTGATTTGTTGGTTGGTTGGTTGGTTGGTTGGTTGATTAATTAATTGATTGATTAAGTAGTTAGTTGGTTGGTTGGTTGATTTATTTATTGGTTGATTAATTAATTAATTTGTTGGTTGGTTGGTTGGTTGGTTGGTTGGTTGGTTGGTTGGTTGGTTGGTTGGTGAATTGATTAATTAGTTGGTTGTTGGTTGATTGATTGATTGATTGATTGATTGATTAGTTGGTGGGTTGATTAATTGATTAATTAGTTGGTTGTTGATTAAGTCATTGATTAATTGATTAGGTGGTTGAATGGTTTGTTGGTGGTTTATTGATTAGGTGATTGGTTGAATGATTTGTAGGTTGGTTTATTGATTAGGTGGTTGGTGGAATGGTTTGTTGGTTGGTTTATTGTGCCACTCACCTTGATCCCTGCGGATCGACATTTCCCCACAGCGTCGGGGACGGCGGCGCGAGGAGGGTCGATCATGGACATGAGACCAACGAAGCACAGCCCTTTTATAGGGAAGTTGACTTCCTCACAGTCAAAGGAGAAGCCCCGAGGGAACTGGGCCGGAGACAGTGTTAAGTGGCAGAACCCTGATGGAGAGAGAAACACAACAAACATACAGGAACTCTTTTATTTTTGTAAATTTTGGGTGGAAGGAGATCAAGATTCTGATGCTCTTTTGTATTTTATTGAGTGTTTATGATGGTACAGATGTAAGGAACAGATCAGGAGATGGGACGTGAAGAGGAAAGGCACAGATAATAGCCAGGTGGTATGTGTGGTCCGGATAGAGCAAACATAGTGCCATTTGGGWCTCAACCTGTGTGCTGTAGTGTACGTACCTAGAACTCMCTCTCCCAGCCCTCCCAGCTCCATGTAGGCACTCTGGAAAGCTTCGTTCCAGTTGGCGTCCATTGGAACCTCCTGGCCGTGGATCAAGATGGTGCTACACCTGAGAGACGCACAATAGCGGTTATTATTCACCTGTTGCTGTCAATCAGTGAGATACAGTCCCTTCAGAAAMAATTAATTCCTGTTGACTTATTCCACATGTTGTTGTGTTACAGCCTGAATTCAAAATGGATTAAATAAATAAAAATATTTCCCTTCTAAACACAATACCCCATAATGACAAAGTGAAAATGTGTTTTTAGAAATGTTAGCAAATTTTATGAAAATTAAATACAGAAAGATATAATTTACATAAATATTCAAACACCTGTGTCAAATGTTAGAATCACCTTAGGCAGTGATTACAATCTAAGAGCTTTGCATGCTCTTTATTGTACAATATTTGCACATTACTATATAAAATTCAAAAAATTCAGACTCTGTTAAGTTGGTTGTTGATCATTGCTATACAGCCATTTTAAAGTCTTGTCATAGATTTTCAAGCCGATTTAAGTCAAAACTGTAACTAGGCCACTCAGGAYCATTCAATGTTGTCTTGGTCAGCAACTACAGTATTTATTTGGCCATGTGTTTTAGGTTATTGTTCTGCTGAAAGGTGAATTTGTCTCCAGGGCCTGTTGGAAAGCAGACTGAACCAAGTTTTCCTCTAGGATTTTGACRATGCTTAGCTAAATTCKTTTTCTTTTTATCCTAAAAAACTCCCTATTCATTGTCGATGACAAGCACATCCATAACATGATGCAGCCACCACCATGCTTGACAATATGAAGAGTGYTACTCAGTGATGTGTTGGATTTGCCCCAAACATAATGCTTTGTATTCAGGACATAAAGTTAATTTCTTTGCCACATTTTTTGCAGTATTACTTTAGTGCCTTATTGCAAACAGGATGCATGTTTTGGAATATTTTTTATTCTGTACAGGCTTCCTTCTCRGTCASTTAGGTTAGTATTGTGGAGTAACTACAATGTTGTGGATCCATCCTCCGTGTTCTCCTATCACAGCCGTTAAAGTCTGTAACTGTTTTAAAGACACAATTGATCTCATGCTGAAATCCCTGAGCGGTTTCCTTCCTCTCCGGAAACTGAGTTAGGCAGGACGCCTGTATCTTTGTAGTGACTGGGTCTATTGATACACCATCCAAAGTGTCATTAATAACTTCACCATGCTCAAAGGGATATTAAACGTTWGCTTTTTTTAGTTTTATCCATCTACCAATAGGTGACCTTCTTTACGAGGCAATGGAAAACCTCCCTTGTCTTTGTAGTTGAATCTGTGTTTGAAATTCACTGCTCGACTGCGGGACCTTACAGATAATTGTATGTGTGGGGTACAGAGGTAGTCATTCAAAAATCATGTTAAACACTATTATTGCACACAGAGTGAGTCCACGCAATTTGTTAAGCACATTTTTACTCCTGAACTTATTTAGGCTTGCCATAACTAAGGGGTTGAACACTTATTGACTCAAGACATTTCAGCTTTTCATTTAGTATTAATTTGTAAACATTTCTAAAAACATACATTGAACAAAAATGTAAACYTAACATGTTGGTCCCATGCTTCATGAGCTGAAATAAAAGATCCCAGAAATTTTCCGTAAGCACAACAAGCTTATTTCTCTCAAATGTTGTGCACAAATGTGTTTACATCCCTGTTAGTGAGCAAGTCTCATTTGCCAAGATAATCCATTCACCTGACAGGTGTGGCATATCAAAAAGCTAATTAAATAGCATGATCATTACACAGGTGCYCCTTGTGCCGTGGACAAAAAAAGGCCAGTCTAAAATGTGCAGTTTTGTCACACAACACAATGCCACAGATATATACGTTTTTATGGAGCGTACAATTGACAGATAATTGAATGTTCATTTTTCTACCATAAGCCGCCTCCAACATTGTTTTAGAGAACTTGGCAGTGCATCCAACCAGCCTCACAACCGCAAACCACATATAACCACATCAGCCCAGGACCTCCACATCTGGCTTCTTAACCTGCGGGATCATCGGAGACCAGCCACCCGGACAGCTGATGACACTGTGCGTTTGCCAACTGAAGAATTTCTGTACAAACTGTCAGAAACCGTCTCAGGGAAGATCATCCACGTGGTCGTCGTTCTCACCAGGGTCTTGACCTGACTGCAGTTCGGCGTTGTAACCGACTTCAGTGGGAAAATGCTCTCCTTTGATGGCAACTGGCAGACTGGAGAAGTGTGCTATTCACGGATGAATCCCGGTTTCAAATGTACCGGACAGATGGCAGACAGCATGTGCGTCGTGTAATTTGCTGATGTCAACAATGTGAACAGGGTGCCCCATGGTGGCGGTGGGGTTATGGTATGGGCAGGCATAAGTTATAGACAATGAACACAATACGACAGCGTGTTCCAGTTCCCGCCAATATCCAGCAACTTCGCACAGCCATTGAAGGGGATTGGGACAACATTCCACAGGCCACAATCAACAGCCTAATCAAGTCAATGCGAAGGAGATGTGTCACGCTGCATGAGGCAAATGGTGGTCACAGCCAGATACTGACTGGTTTTCTGATCCACGCCCCTACCTGTTTTTTTTAAGGTATCTGTGACCAACAGATGCATATCTGTATTCCCAGTCATGTGAAGTCCATAGATTAGGACCTAATGAATTCATTTAAATTGACTGATTTACTTATATGAACTGTAACTCAGAAAAATCTTTCAAATTGTTGCATGTTGCGTTTATATTTATTTCGGTGTAATTCCATTATGAGGTATTGTGTGTAGACCAATGACACATAATCGTAATTTAATCCATTTTAAATGCAGGCCGTAACACAACAAAATGTGGAAACAGTCAAGGGGTGTGAATACTTTCTGAAAGCGCTGTATGATCTGCCACGCTGATCACTGTAAAGTGGTATTCGGTGCATGTGACAAATAAAATATGTATCTACCATAGAGTTGGATAGAGGGCTATGTATCTACCATTGAGTTGGATAGAGGGCTATGTATCTTTGGCATTGTGGTTTCTTTGACAGCATGGGCAGCACCATTGAGCACTATATCCAAATATCTCTATCCAACTCTTTGGTATCTACACATTGAGAGACACATTGGTTAGTCAGGTTTGATGTAAATAAATACCGGTCCAATATTCTTTCAGGTGCTCCCTTCATAACGAGTAGGTGGCCATTTTCATTGTCCTCTTGTTCATGAATGGAAAGCTTTAAAAGGAGAGAGATGGTAGAAGATAAGAGTATATATTAGTGGGAAGTGGTTTTTACATTTTCAACTTTTTATCTTTGCTGTCATTACATATTTGGTGGTTCAAAGGACTTGGATAGTTCTGTAGGTGTTTTTTTTTTTACAACAAATAAATACATTTTGGTTTCTGCAGTTGTTTCTTTGATGTATATGTTTGTGTAGTAATTATATACCTGGTACTTGTTGGTCGAGTTGAAGG
>NC_036855.1:26706895-26711210 GCF_002910315.2 Salvelinus sp. IW2-2015 | reverse complement strand
GTTTCTGTTTCTCATGGAGCGGACACAGCCACAGGAGAGCTCAATACATTTCAACAGAGCAGATTCCGACGCATCGCCCGCGGTGTCCCTCTAAGAAACGCACAGCATCAAACAGTCAGGAGGAGACCGTCTATTCACATTGTCAGAATGGTTTGCTGGCTGGGAAAATGTTGTCAGTATTTTCAGTATGGAACTCTGCTGTTATTGTAGCAGTAATGAAGGGATTTTATTCGATTCAATGTCTGCTTCCCCAAAATGCTTTTTTAATTTTTTTTTAAAGCAAACGCTTTTATCCAGAGCAACTTACTGTAGTGAGTGTTTACATTTTCATATTTGTTTTACTGGTCCCTCGTGGGAATTGAACCCACAARGCTYGCATTGRAAGCACAAATGCTCTACCAACTGAGCTACACTATCTCCTATTAAGTGCACTAAATAGGCGCCATTTGGAATTCAGGCAGTGGGTGTGTCTAAATTATGTTTAGTCACATGGGTATAGGTGTAAAGTGGCCCTTCATAGAGTTGGATAGAGCGTGCCCTTGCTACAAAGCYTGTTTTATGTGCCATCTAGCCAACTCTATGTGAACATTCCCTACCTTCAGAATGGGGAAGTTTTCCTGCCCAGCTTTGAACTCAGCACGGTTACAGAGTCCAGCCACGCGGGACAGAGCATGCCATGTAGCCGAGCTCTTATCAAAGGTAGCACCTGAGAGAGAGAACACATGAGAAGCATTCGACTTTACAGAGGGAGGATGTACTGTATCAATGTGATTGGTTGCAAAATTCTGGTTACTTTCCCCACATTCCCAGGTTTTCAAGAAATTCCCMGTTGAAGGATTCCCAGATTTCCTGTGTTTTTCATCCTGATTCTGGGAATCTTCCAACTGGGATCTTTGCAACCCTAGACTTAGAGGATTGATGCACTGTGTCATTGTGAATGAGCTCTATCAGTARCAGCATTCATATTATGATTCAGCTCATTTTTCAGAGCAGAGTAGTCCACTAATTCAATGTGTCTGGTCGAGTGTAGGAAAGACAGATGATGTCTGTGGGTGGTCTCACCAGACTGGTCCTCCGTAGTGTCGGCCTCATGGATCATGTTGTCGAACCACATGTGGGCCACGGTCATGCGGTTCTGGGTCAGAGTGCCTGTCTTGTCGGAACAGATGGTAGAGGTAGAACCCAGGGTCTCCACAGCTTCCAGATTCTTGACCAGGCAGTTCTTCTTGGCCATACGCTTGGCAGTGAGGGTGAGACATACCTGAGAGAGAGGGGGGGGGGGGGGGTGGGGGGGATTGGGGATGGAGAGAGAAGAAGAGGAAAAAGGAAGAAAAAGGAAAAGCGAGATGGATGGAGAGAATGGATGGAATGGAGAGAGAGAGACAGAGAGAATGGATGGAGAGATATACGGAGAGAGAGAGATGGTGGAGAGATGGATGGATGGGATATGGATGATGGATTGGGATGGATGGATTGGATGGATGGATGGCATGGATGGATGGATGGAATGAGGAGAGGAGAGGAGAGAGAGGACGTAGAGAGTGGAGGAAGATGAGATGAGAGGGAAGGAGTGGATGAGAGATGACGAAGAGCAGATGATGAGCAGAGGATGGATTGGAGAGAAGAGAAGATGGATGGATGATGAGAGAGAGAGATGAGTGGATGGAGAGAGAGAGAGGAGTTTGGGTTTGAATCTGGCCCACTGCTCTTAAGGGCTCCACACAGTCTATGCAATGGATTCTCAATGGATCCTCAATGAATCCTCAATGGATCCTCAATAGATCCTCAATGGATCCTCAATGGATCCTCAATAGATCCTCAATAGATCCTCAATGGATCCGACGGAGCTTTGTTTGCGTAGTTCTATGTACTTTTCTGCAGCTGAATTTTTTTGCAACGCGACGCAAACGGAGCTCCGTAGCGTAGATGGTGATATCCCTCTCCACCTCTCTGTCTTATCCAATAAATAAAACATACGTAAGGAGAAGGACTTCCCCACTCCTTATTTAAAAAAATAATTTGGCCCATATAACAGTCGGACTCACAGTGACGGTCGCTTTGACAGACTAGCATCCTGTCCAGGGMTGTACAGGAGATGGGCTCCTGCACTATGGGTCATTCTGGCTCGGACATACAAGGCTTAACTCACAGTGACTGTGGCCAGCAGGCCCTCGGGGACGTTGGCGACGATGATGCC
The DNA here is from genome assembly GCF_002910315.2 of Salvelinus sp. IW2-2015. NCBI lineage: Eukaryota > Metazoa > Chordata > Actinopteri > Salmoniformes > Salmonidae > Salvelinus > Salvelinus sp. IW2-2015. The sequence goes on along the minus strand of NC_036855.1, from coordinate 26,709,013 downwards.
AATGAGGAAGATGACGGCCTCCAGCCAGGTGTACCCCAGGATGATGGCCAGGATGAAGAAGCTGACCCCCAGGAATACAGCCACGGCCGTGATCAGTTGAATGAAGTGTTCGATCTCCATGTTGATGGGAGTTTGGCCCGTCTCCAGCCCAGAGGCCAGGGTGGCAATACGACCCATCACTGTATGGTCTCCAGTCCCTACTACTACACCATGGGCTGTACCTGAGGGAGGGAGTGATGGGAGGGTCAGGTCAGGTCTCCCTTGTAAAACAAGTCTTCTGACTTCAATGGGACTTCCTATATAAATAAAGGTTAAATACAAATAAATGAATAAAAAGACAGGAAAGGATTTGTCCTACTGACCCTCCACACAGTTGGTTGAGAAGAAGGCGATGTTTCGAGTCTCCAGGGGGTTCTCATGGGTGAACTCCGGTGTGCGTGTCTGAGGCTCTGATTCTCCAGTCAGAGAGGAGTTATCCACCTTCACACACAGACAGAAAAAAGTTATTGAGAGAGAGAGAAAGAGAGAAAGAGAGAAAGAGAGCAACAACATGATCCAGCCTTCTTGGACTCCCTCCCATCTCCTCCTCTCCTCTTCTCTTCTCTCCTCCCCTCTCCTCTTCTCTTCTCTTCTCTCCTCCCCTCCCCTCACCTCCCCTCCATTCCCTTCCCTCTCTATCTCTCTCTCTCGATTGTTGTCTCTCTCTCTCTCTCTCTCTCATTGTGTCTCTCTCTGTCTCTCCTGTCCTTCTCACCTCTCTTTCCCTCCCTTCCACCTTTCCCATATATAGGTTGCCTGGGTGTGGTCTTGTCAGACTGTGGTATCATAACTGGCTGTTTCTCGCTACTACCAAGAGGCCAAGAGCTCGTTCTCTTACCGAGCCAGACTCCGTCATGGGCTCCTTCAAGACACATGGTTCCTCAGGTGAGCTGAGACTGCACAGTGTTACATTGTGAATCCCAAACGGCACCCTATTTCCTTTATAGGCACTACTTGTGACCAGGGCCCGCAGGTGCTGGTTAGAGGTAATGCACTATTAGGGTGTAGGGTGCCATTGGGCACGCCTGCACGTTCGTAAAGACTAGAACAGGCTAAAAATCACTTGTATAGTCTTAGATTTAGACTCATTTTCTCTAATATAATAACAATATATGCCATTTAGCAGACGTTTTTATCCAAAAGCGATTTACATTTGCTCGTGCATACAATTCATGTATGGTGTCCTGGGAATTGAATCCGCTTATGGCTGGCGTTGTAAGTCCGACGCTCTTACTATACTGAAGCTTCAGAGAACCATTTCTTTCCTTTGATGCCTCGAGTGGGCCTTACACATGACTTGATAAGCAACATAAGCTTAACCAACATAACAAGCTAATAATTGAGCACTTTGGATTTGCAAATGAATGTTTGCCAAAAAACATTTAATTATCTTTGTTTCATTCCTCCCCTTGTCTTTTCTCTTCATCCCTCCTCTCCCTTATCCATCACGTCATCCCTCCATCCCTCCATCCCTCCATCCCTTCCATTCCGCTCCATCCCTGGCAGCAAGGCCCTTGAGGGTGATCCAGGGAAGGAGAGAAGATGACGCATCAAATGCAAGAGCTAGGTGGTGAGGGAAGACCTGGTGGAGATCAAAAGGAGAGACAGGAATCCCTGCGCGACCTCCGAGTCGTCTCAGCGCGCGGGCTGCAAAGGTAAGGAGAGGAGAGGGGAGTGGGAGGAGAGGAGATGGAGAAGGAGAAGGGGGAAGGAGAGGAGAGGAGAGGGAGAGAGGAGAGGCGAGGAGAGGAGAGAGGAGAGGAGAGAGAGAGAGGAGAGGAGAGGAGAGGAGGGAAGAGGAGAGGAGAGGAGAGAGATTTTAGAAGAGAGGTGAGGGGGAGGGGAGGAGAAGGGGAGGGGAGGAGGAGAGGATGAGGAGAGGAGAGGAAGAGAGGAGAGGAGAGGAGCAGGAGAGGAGAGGAGCAGGAGAGGAGAGGAGAGGGGAGTTGGGGGGAGGGTTTGGGGAGAGGGGTAGAGGGAAGGGGAAGGAGGGAGAGGTGGCAGCGAGGAGAGGGAGAAGAGAGAGGGAGAGAGAGGAAAGAGAAGAGAAGAGAGGGGTGGAGAGGGGAGGAGAGGAAA
>NC_036855.1:26700229-26706870 GCF_002910315.2 Salvelinus sp. IW2-2015 | reverse complement strand
GAGAGAGAGAGAGAGAGAGAGAGAGAGAGAGAGAGAGAGAGAGAGAGAAACATTTCACTTGCTTTGGCAATGTAAACATGTTTCCCATGCCAATAAGGCCCTTTGAATTGTATTTAATTGAAAGAGAGAGGGGGAGAGAGAGAGACAATTAGAGAAAGAGAGAGAGACAATTAGACCCAACCAAATCATTTGAAAATAAAAAGACACCCACAGAGGACATATACAAGCCACAGATTGTACACCTTATGGACTCAAACGGGAAATATATACAAGAAAATAAACTTTTTCCCAAACACACAGTGTCTAAACTCCCTAGAATCCCTATACTTTAATGAAGACAGCTTCTCCACCCTGGAGGGGGAAATCAATCATTTCCAGGCCCAGGGACATGTACTAGTCTGRGGCGARCTAAATGCCAGAACTGGACAAGAACCTGACACCCTCAGCACACAGGGGGACAAACACCTACCTGGAGGTGAAAGCATTACCACCCCCAACTACGACAACATAACCAACAAAAAACGGGTCACAACTCCTGCAGCACTGTCGCACACTGGGTATGTACAGTACATAGTCATTGGTAGGCTTCGAGAGGACTCCTACGGTAGGTACACTTATAGCTCATCTATTGGCAGTACTACTGTAGACTAATATCACTGACTTCAACCCAGAGTCTCTCAGAGCGTTCACAGTCAGCCCACTGACACCCCTATCAGATCACAGCAAAATCACAGGCTACTTGAACAGAACAATCCTCAATCATGAGGCATCAAAGCCAAAYGAACTGAATAATATTAAGAAATGCTATAGATGGAAGGAAAGTAGTGTGGAAACCTACCCAAAAAACAATTAGGCAAKAACACATTAAATCKCTTTTAGACAACTTCCTGGACAAAACTTTTCACTGTAATAGTGAAGGTATAGTCTTGGCAGTAGAAAACCTAAACAGTCTATTTGACCTCTTAACTTCCCTGTCAAATCTAAAAACGTCAAACAGAAATCCGAAGAAAATGAACAACAATGACAAATGGTTTGATGAAGAATGCAAAAACCGAAGAAAGAAATTGAGAAACCAATCCAACCAAAAATATAGAGACCCAATAAACCTGATTCTACACCTTCACTATGGTGAATCACTAAAACAATACAGAAATACACAACGGAAAAAGAAGGAACAGCACATCAGAAATCAGCTCAATGTAATTGAAGAATCCATAGACTTGAACCACTTTTGGGAAAATTGGAAAACACTAAACAAACAACAACACGAAGAGTTATCTATCCAAAACGGAGATGTGTGGGTAAACCACTCCTCCAATCTTTTCGGGCCATATAACATAGAACAAACAGCAAAAACATAAACATGATCAAATACAAATCTTAGAAGCAACTATTAAAGACTACCAGAACCCACTGGATTCTCCAATTACATTGAATGAACTACAGGACAAAATACAAAACCTCCAACTTAAAATGGCCTGTGGTGTTGATGGTATCCTCAATGAAATTATACAATATAGAGACCACAATATAGAGACTATACTTAAACTCTTTAACATCGTCCTTAGCTCTGGCATCTTCGCCAATATTTGCAACCAAGGACTGATCACCCCAAACCACAAAAGTGGAGATAAATTTGACCGCAATATATACTGTGGGATATGCGTCAACATCAACCTTGGGAAATTCCTCTGTATTATCATTAACAGCACACTCCTATATTTACTCAGGGAAAACAATGTACTGAGAAAATGTCAAATTGGCTTTATAGCAAATTACCATACGACAGACCACGTATTCACCCTGCACACCCTAATTGACAAACAAACAAACCAAGACAAAGGCAAAGTCTTCTCATGCTTTGTTGATTTCAAAAAAGCTTTTGACTCAATTTGGCATGAGGGTCTGCTAAACAAATTGATGTTAAGTGGTGTCGGGGGAACAGCATATAACATTATAAAATCCATGTACACAAACAACAAGTGTGCGGTTAAAATTGGCAAAAAACACACACATTTCTTTCCACAGGCCCGGGGGGTGAGACAGGGATGCAGCTTAAGCTCCTCCCTCTTCAACATATATATATCAACGAATTGGCGAGGGCTCTAGAATAGTCTGCAGCACCCGGCCTCACAATACTAGAATCTGAAGTCAAATGTCTACTGTTTGCTAAGGATCTGGTGCTTCTGTCCCCAACCATGGAGGGACTACAGCAGCACCTAGATCTTCTGCACAGATTCTGTCAGACCTGGGACCTGACAGTAAAATCTCAGTAAGGATAAAATAATGGTGTTCCAAAAAAGGTCCCGTTGCCAGGACCACAAATATAAATTCCATCTTGACACCGTTGCCCTAGAGCACACAAAAGAACTATGCATGCCTCGGGCCTAAACTAAAATCAGCGCCACAGATAACTTCCACAAAGCTGTGAACGATCTTCCAACTATTATTTGTTATGTTTGAAATGTGAAACGGCCACACAGAGCAACAGAGATAATTACAGACACCTGTAATAATCTGAAGTACCCCAAAATACCACTAGATGTCATCTGATAAAATAAAAAATAAAAGTAAATAAAAGTAAAATAAAGTTACCAAAATTCTGYTAGTTTACTGGTAAACGTCAAAAGATTCTAGTAATATAGTTTACAACCTTAATCCAAAGCGATTTACAGTCATGTATGCAAAAAAAATGTATGTATAGGTTATTGGCTTTGCACTACACAGTATATGACATAATAACAACATATTAGTCTGTGAAGTGAAGTTGATGTTGATGATGACGATGACGATGGTTGTTTGTAGTATGTAATATGTAATATGTTTGCAGTCAGGTGTGCACTGATTACAATAGACAGTGTTCGCTAATTACTGTACTGTGACTATATAGCCTGAGTGCCAGTCTGTGACTATATAGCCTGAGTGCCAGTCTGTGACTATATAGCCTGAGTGCCAGTCTGTGACTATATAGCCTGAGTGCCAGTCTGTTTGTGCTATATCGTACATCTCCTTGTCACTCAGTCCCATTACAAAAGGCCAGAGCACACYCAGATCTGGGACTCAGGCTAGTAACTGACAAATGTAACATGAACATATAACGTACCATAGTCTGGCTGATAGACCATGTTAGACGCAAAGAAGGGTTGTAGTGTATAGACTGCTATACTGTAGGGAATCTGGAGTGATTGATAGCCACCGAATGGGATCAAAAGGGCCGTGGCTGTGCAAAGGACTGGAGTGTTATCGTGTAGTGAACAGATGTTATGTTGTCTAGCCTTGTGGTGGTTCTTACGTTGTCATTGGCTGGCTCGTCCTCTGTGGCCACCTGGATGCTGTAGGCCAGGAAGCAGAGGATGGCACCGATCCAGAGGAGCAAGGAGAAACCCCCGAACAGCTGGCGGCAGAACTTCACCCACTCTGGGGTGGTGGGAGGAGGAGTCAACACGTTGGGCCCCTCCCTGGCCAGCACCTCRAGAGCCTTGGCATTGGTCAGACCCTGGAACACAAGTACCGTCCGTCAAGGAATAAGTCAATAGATACACCATCACTACGGAGACGCTACAAATTCACAACAACAGAATCAGGTTTTTTTATTTGTAGTTGCCCTTTGTGATAGAAGCAGCACATTTCACATCACAACTATGACATGTCTAAAGAAGTATTTTTGACTATAGTCCCATCATTGATTTTGTCTCTGGCGTCCATTTCCAATATGGCCACTGAACAACATTGCGGTTCTGTGTGAGATAAGGTCAGTAGGATTACAGATGTGATATACAGACCTCTGTTACTTCACTGATATTCACTATAATACCACTGAACACGACTAATAAAGATCCCGTGGCTGCGTTCCCATGTGGGACAGGGATGAGAACCCTGTGGACTCAATTTGGACCACCAATGGACCAAAGTAACAGTTGTGTGTGTGTGTGTGGTGTGTGTGTGTTAGCGAGGACAGGGGCAATAGCTATGTAGAGATTAGATCAGGCCTGGGAGACTAAAGTTATTAATAGTCAGAGCAGAAGGAAGAGAGAGAGAGTGTGTGTGTGTGTGTGTGTGTGTGTGTTGTGTGTGTGTGTGTGTGTGTGTTTGTGTGTGTGTGTGTGTGTGTGTGTGGTGTGTGTGTGTGTGTGTGTGTGTGGTGTGTGTGGTTTGTGTGTGTGTGTGTGTGTGTGTGTGTGTGTGTGTGTATGTGTGTGTGTGTGTACGTGCATGCTGTTTACCCGAGTCAAGTCGACTCCGTAGCGTCTTCCCAGATCGTCCAATGATATCTTGTGATCATCCTGTGAAGAACAGCAGAATAACTGACTTCCTCAAATGTATTGTCACGCCAGGTCACTATTAAAATTAAATTTAGCACAATCACGTTTTGACACACGTGACAGCCAGATGGCACCCCTATTCCCTGTTGGTGCTAGTCCGGTCCTTATCTGTTGGTGCTAGTCTGGCCTTATCGTTGAGTGCTAGTCCGGTCCTTATCTGTTTGGTGCTAGTCTGGTCCCTTATTGTTGGTGCTAGTCTGGTCCCTTATCTGTTAGGTGCTAGTCTGGTCCCTTATCTGTTTGGTGCTAGTCTGGTCCTTATCTGTTAGGTGCTAGTCTGGTCCCTTATCTCTTGGTGCTAGTCTGGTCCCTTACTGTTTGGTGCTAGTCTGGTCCCTTATCTGTTGGTGCTAGTCTGGTCCTTATCTGTTTGTTGCTAGTCTGGTCCCTATCTGTTTGGTGCTAGTCTGGTCCCTTATCAGTTTGGGGCTAGTCTGGTCCCTTACTGTTTGGTGCTAGTCTGGTCCCTTATCTGTTTGGTGCTAGTCTGGTCCCTATCTGTTTGGTGCTAGTCTGGTCCCTTATCTGTTAGGTGCTAGTCTGGTCCCTTATCTGTTAGGTGCTAGTCCGGTCCCTTATCTGTTTGTGCTAGTCCGGTCCCTTATCGTGTTGTGCTAGTCTGGTCCTTATTGTTAGGTGCTAGTCCGGTCCCTTATCTGTTAGGTGCTAGTCTGGTCCTTATGTGTGTGCTAGTCTGGTCCTTATCTGTTTGTGCTAGTCGGGTCCCTTATCTGTTTGTGCTAGTCCGGCTCCTTATCTGTTTGTGCTAGTCCGGTCCCTTATCTGTTTGTGCTAGTCCGGTCCCTTATCTTTTTTGTGCTAGTCCGGTCCCTTATCGTGTTGGTGCTAGTCTGGTCCCTTATCTGTTGGTGCTAGTCTGGTCCCTTATCTGTTAGGTGCTAGTCTGGTCCTTATCTGTTTGGTGCTAGTCTGGTCCCTTATCAGTTTGTGCTAGTCCGGTCCCTTATCTGTTTGTGCTAGTCTGGTCCCTTATCTGTTAGGTGCTAGTCCGGTCCCTTATCTGTTTGTGCTAGTCTGGTCCTTATCTGTTGTTGCTAGTCCGGTCCCTTATCTGTTTGTGCTAGTCCGGTCCCTTATCTGTTTGTGCTAGTCCGGTCCCTTTATCTGTTTGTGCTAGTCCGGTCCCCTATCTTTGTGCTAGTCTGGTCCCTTATCTGTTTTGTGCTGACCAGTCCCTTATCTGTTTGTGCTAGTCTGGTCCTTATCTGTTTGTGCTAGTCTGGTCCCTTTATCTGTTAGGTGCTAGTCTGGTCCCTTATCTGTTAGGTGCTAGTCCGGTCCCTTATCTGTTTGTGCTAGTCTGGTCCCTTATCTGTTGTTGTGCTAGTCCGGTCCCTTATCTGTTTGTGCTAGTCTGGTCCCTTATCTGTTTGTGTGTCCGGTCTAGCTGTCTAGTCCGGTCCCTATCTGTTTTGTGCTAGTCCGGTCCCTAATCTGTTTGTGCTAGTCCGGTCCCTTATTGTTTTGGCTAGTCTGGTCCCTTATCTGTTTGTGCTAGTCTGGTCCCTATCTGTTAGGTGCTAGTCTGGTCCCTCATCTGTTTGTGCTAGTCTGGTCCCTTATCTGTTTGTGCTAGTCCGGTCCCTTATCTGTTTGTGCTAGTCTGGTCCCTTATCTGTTTGTTGCATCATACCAAATATGTTTGACATGACAAGGAGTGGCTTGATGGCACTAACAGACTGGTACCCAGACTAATTTGGTGCACTACTGCTCTGGTCAACAGTAGTGCAGTACATAGATTGTCTTCAGAAAGTWTTCATACCCCTTGACTTATTCCACATTGTGTTGTGTTACAGCCTGAAGTCCTGCCATCCAGGACCTCTARACCAGGCSGTGTCAGAGGAAGGCCCTAAAAATTGTCAAAGACTAGAGCCACGCTAGTCATAGAYTGTTCTCTCTGCTARCGCACAGCAAGCTGTACCGGAGTGCCAWGTCTAGGTCCAAGAGGCTTCTAAACAGCTTCTACCCCCAAGCCATAAGACTCCTGAACATCTAGTCAAATGGCTACCCAGACTGCTGCTCTTTAATTATTTGTTCCTTTTATTTCTTATTTATTTTAGGTATTTTTCTTAAAACTGCATTGTTGTTTAAAGGCTTGTAAGTAAGCATTTCACTGTAAGGTCTACAACTTCGGCGATTGTGGCAAAATTGATTAAATKGATTTTTTGCTCACCCATCTATATACACACAATGCCCCATAATGACAAAGTGAAAACATAAGTATTCACACCCCTGAGTCAATACATGTTAGAATCACCTTTGGCAGCGATTACATAGATCGTGTCATAGATTTTCAAG
>NC_036855.1:26698023-26699349 GCF_002910315.2 Salvelinus sp. IW2-2015 | reverse complement strand
AAGCAGACTGAACCAGGTTTTCTTCTAGGATTTTGTCCATGCTTAGTTAAATTCTGTTTCTTTTTATTTAAAAAAATCTCCCTAGTCCTTGCCGCTGACAAGCATACCCATAACYTGATGCAGCCACCACCATGCTTGACAATATGAAGAGTGGTACTCAGTGATGTGTTTGATTTGCCCCAAYCATAACGCTTTGTATTCAGAACATAAAGTTAATTTCTTTTCAGAATATTTTTTATTCTGTAAAGGCTTCTTTCTTCTCATTCTGACATTTAGGTTAGTATTGCGGAGTAACTACAATGTTGTTTAATGGCTGTGTTTTAGTCACCATTGGCCTCATGGTGAAATCTCTGAGGGGTTTCCCTCCTCTCTGGCAACTGTTAGGAAGGATGCCTGCATCTTGGTAGTGACTGGGTGTATTGATACAKCATCCAGAGTGTCATTAATAACTTCAACATGCTCAAAGGGATATTCAATGTCTGCTTTTTATATTTTTTACTAATCTACCAATYGGTGCTCTTCTTTGTGAGGCATTGTAAATTGTAAATGAGAACTTGTTCTCAACTTGCCTACCTGGTTAAATAAAGGAAAAAAATTGGAAAACCTCCCTGGTCTTTGTGGTTGAATTTGTGTTTGAAATTCACTGCTTGACTGAGGGACCTTACAGATAATTGTATGTGTTGGGTACAGATATTAAGTAGTCATTCAATAATRATGTTAAACACTATTATTGCACACAGAGTGAGTCCATGCAACTTATTATATTACTTTTTAAGCAAATTTGTACTCCTGAATGTATTTAGGCTTGCCATAACAAAGGGGTTGAATACTTATTGACTCAAGACATTTTAGCTTTTCATTTTTAATTAAATTGTAAAAKTGTCTGAAAACATAATTCCACTTTGGCATTATGGGGTATTGTGTGTAGGCCAGTGACCCCAAAAAATCTCAATTGAATCCATTTTGAATTCAGGCTGTAACACAACAAAATGTGMAATAAGTCAAGGGGTGGGAATACTTTCTCCAAAAGGCGCTGGGTGCCATTTGGGACTTAGCAAGGGGTGTGAATACTTTCTGAAGACGCTGTAGGTAACAGGGTGCCATTTGGGACTCAGACCGTTACTCTCACCATGGACACCTCCTTCTTGAGCTCATCCAGTTCCTTCTCCTTCTTCTTCTTCTTCCCTCCTCCATTTTCAGCACCACTCTGAGGAAATGATTATCACATTAAACTCAAGCACTTCCCACATACTGACCGTCTGAGTGTGTGTGTGTGTGTGTGTGTGTGTGTGTGTGTGTGTGTGTGTGTGTGTGTGTGTGTGTGTG
>NC_036855.1:26695108-26696607 GCF_002910315.2 Salvelinus sp. IW2-2015 | reverse complement strand
GAGGACAGACAGACAGACAGACCAGACAGTCCTATCTTTAACACATGGAAAAAGCGACACGGGTGGCTTTTTTTGGGACTGGGACTGGGACTGACACCCACTCCTTCCCCCTTACCCTTGCCATTTGCCCCCTGTCAGGGTAACCTGAACCTTCCCAGCACCCCTCCCCCTGACCCCTGGGTACACAGAGGGGGCTGTGTGCTGGAACCTGCACCTGTTGTTTCCCTGCCCCCTGTGTGAGGAACCACCCTCATTAGAGCACTGTTAGGCTAGCCCCTCTCTCACCACTACAAACAATAACAACYACAATACAAACAACAACACTATATCAACCTCATGTGTACCATTAAATAACAASCCTATTTTACACGGATCATTTAGGACTAAATAAACCGGGCACAGACCAGGGCTAGGGACCACTGTATACAATCTGACCCACATTTACCAAAGAACCAAAGTCACGACCAAACCCAAGTGATTCATCTCAGTAAATCTAACACCACACGGAAGAGTTACGGAGAAACACTAGTACACTGTATAGTTCGAATGTAATCTACTATGACTTCCAGAGCAGTTATATTGTGTTACTTGCCACCAAAAAGGGATTGCAAAAGATTAGAAAAGTACTTATACTAGGCCTTCTCCCATTATTCAAAACCATTGCCAAATAATAGAACAAGTAGATCAGCAGTTTTTCTCTTGTTATGTCAGTCACTGACAGTCACTGACAGTCACTCAATTAGCCCTTGTCAGCTACCATTTTTTAGATAGGTAAATTAGTCTGTAGTAATCATGGTCCAATTACTGACCGGGGAGCCTCCACGTATTTTGTTAATCACTCTCACTCAGAAATCATATAAAAAAACTGCAAATATTTCTCTCCATCCTATGGCAAGATGTGTAGCYCTGCAGGACATTAGCCTAGCAGTTAGAGTGTTGGACCAGTAACCGAAAGGTCACTGGCTCGAATGTCAGAGCCYACAAAGTAAAAAATCTGTTGGTGCCCTTGAGCAAGGCACTTAACCCTAATTTGCTTCAGGACCTCCGTACTACTATGGCTGACCCTGTAAAACAACACATTTTACTCCACCTATCCGGTCTACGTGACGAAAACAAAACATTTTACGCCCTTGCATAGCCTATCAAGCCTTCAGAACTACACTAACCACCTTGCATAGCCTATCAAGGACATGTATCAGAGCCGGCCTTAGACTTTTGGAGGCCCTAAGTGACATGCTGTTGGCCCCCATCTTGCCAGCAGAGAGAAACATTCATAGTTTTTAGAGTTTCATTTCCTTCTATTCTGCATATTTTGCCATGGGAGTAGAGAAAATGTTGCAGTTTTAAGCAAATTTACTGCAATTCTACAAATTTTGCAATCGAGGACGGAGAAAAAGTGCAGTTTTATAGCTAATTTCCTGCAATTCTACACATGTTGCTATAGGGTGGAGCAAACTGTTTGACACACATTTCTACCGCTTGTACATGGAGAGGGATTC
>NC_036855.1:26687845-26688506 GCF_002910315.2 Salvelinus sp. IW2-2015 | reverse complement strand
TGGGTATGCAGACCCGGGAGCCACTGCGGCCCCCTCATGATGCGCTCAGATTTTTTGTGGCCCCCACCTCGATCCCTGAAATAAATGATCCAATGCCTTATCATAATATATTTGACTCAAACAGACATGGAGAATAGACACTTTAATTTGAGTTTATTTATTTCTTCTTATACAACCGAGATGTGTTTGATGCTTTAATTTTTATTTACCTTCCCGTTACAACACATTTTACATGACTGTAGAATTTATATTACTAGTACACTTCAATTATAAGCATAAAAAAACATAAAGAATGTAAGACGCTTAAAATGTCTAAGAAAGGAATGTTATCTAACAACCTAAACTAATGCAGTACACAATACATCCAACAAACAGTGTGAAGACATTTGAATGCAGTTTGTAGTATTGTATCAGGAGTCTGTGTGGCCATACTGGAAGAGGAATGAAAGAAACATTCGAACTACTCACATCTGATGATGGATAGTTGGTTAAACAGCGTAGGGGGTAAACAGAGATATCTAGTTCCTGTTGCCTTAATGAACCGTGGTGTGCTTCACACTAGCTCACTCCCTATGACCACAGCTAAAAGAACAGAACGCATTCAGAACTACACTAACCACCATACATAGCCTATCAATCATTCAGAACTACACTAACCACC
>NC_036855.1:26680066-26681510 GCF_002910315.2 Salvelinus sp. IW2-2015 | reverse complement strand
CTACGTCCCAGTCTGATGATGGATAGTTGTGTTAACCAGCGTCGGGGGTAAACAGAGATATCTAGTTCTTTGCCTTAATGACCGTGGTGTGCTTCACACTAGCCCCCCTCATGACCACAGCTAAAAGAACAGAACGCATTCAGAACTACCTAACCACCTACATCACCTATCATAATCATTCAGACTACACTAACCCCAGCAACCCTATCAATCTTCAGAACTCACTAACCCCATGCTAACCCTACTCTCACGCTTATAACACCATGCATACCTAACAAGCTTCAGAACTACACTAACCACCATGTCACCTAACATCATTAAACTACCTAACCACCATGCATAGCCCTATCAAGCCTTCGAACTACACTACACCAGGATAGCTAACAATCATTCAGAACTCACTAACCACATGCATAGCCCTACCCAAGTATTCAAATTCAGAACTACACTAACCACCATGCATACCCTAACAATCCTTCAGAACAGAAGCTCAGGGTAAGGATCTTGAAAGAGAGAGCTGAGGCCTTATCTTTACTGATACATATGGACTTTGGTTTGGCTTAACACACAAGATAAGTCTCTCTCTCGCCAAAGTATTTTCATCCCAGCAACCACCTTCTTTTTTTCCAATCACATTACCACGGGCAACATCTGAAGTTTCCCTCCCTTGTCCTCCCCATAATCTCCCCCTCACTGTGCCAGTGCCTCCTGTAGCCCCATGCAGCTTACAAACACCTGAAATGAAACATTATTTTATTTTKCGCCCCTGGAAAATATGCACCAAAAAAAATGAACAGCCACACAGAATCCCTCTCCAGATACAAGAGCAGAAATGTGATCAAATGTCATAAGAAGATCTATCACATGTCTGCCTCTCGTAAACAAAACATGGTCTCCATGTGTTTTCGTGCACATGTAAAGTAAAATGTAATGTATATCTATTTACTTTAGGGTGACATACATATACACAGTTTTCCCTCATCTTTTGTTTGACATGACAGTCTGACTAGACACATAGACACATAAAACACACACTTTTGCCACCGGCAGAGAGCTATAGCTAAATTAAAGTCTTCAATGAGAACTAATGAGGATGATTCTGCCCAGTTTCCATCCTTGGCCAATAGTTGGGCAGAAGACAGCGACGTGGCATTCCAACCAGCAGAAATGGTGGGTGAATGAACGTGCAGGGGTGTGGTGGCATTGGTGGGGGAGTGAGAGGGGTGTTGGTGATCAGGGGGGTGGAGGAGAGGAGAGGTGTCCATCACTGAGTTTGAAAAAGCGAGAAGAGGAGGAAGAAGAGGAAGAGGAAGAAGAAGAAAGAATTTGTTTGAGATGGGTCTGCCTTTGTCTGATACAGTCTGTATCTATACAGATAGAAGAGGTCTGATACAGTCTATATCTATACAGATAGAAGAGGTCTGATACAGTCTATATCTATACA
>NC_036855.1:26671418-26673297 GCF_002910315.2 Salvelinus sp. IW2-2015 | reverse complement strand
GATAGAAGAGGTGCTGATTACCAGTCTGTATCTATCAGATAGAGAGAGAGAGAGAGAGAGAGAGAGAGAGAGAGAGAGAGATCCAGTTGCCAGCAAGTGCTAACATAATGATCTGAGTGGGGGAGACACATGCAGGAGGGATTAACGGGACCAACATAACCAGGAGGAGTATAAGGATGAATCACTTGTTGGTATCCCTCTGTTGTCATTGCCTGAGAATGTCCACTGGCTGGCAACGTAACATAATTTCAAGGACTCAGTCACAACAACAGAGAGAGTGCCATTCAGGACATACTCTCAGTCACAACAACAGAGAGAATAGAGTGCCATTCAGGACATACTCTCAGTCACAACAACAGAGAGAGTGCCATTCAGGACATACTCTCAGTCACAACAACAGAGAGAACAGAATGATATTCGGGACATACTCTCAGTCACAAACAAACAAGTATTTTCCTGTTTTGCAGCTGTTACAGTAATCCTGTATACACCCTTATGGAGCCCAAAATAACCTAACCTTCAGCATGCACTGACAGCCAAGCAGCAGAGCACAGCCCAGTGTAGAACTATGTTCTCCATTAGCTCAAATGTGAAGGGATTGAATCACCCGGTGAAAAGAACTACGGATTGAACCCATCGACACAAGCTGAGAGCTTGGAATCATATTTCTCTGACTCGTCTGACTCGTCAGCGCAGGGTGCACTCACACTCTCTTTCCGCACCACTCTCATCTGATCTGATTGAGCCATTGAGCTAAGCAACCAGCAGCAGGAAACATTAATAGACATTTCAGGAACTATTTGACCCCTCCCTGAAGTCATTAGTATCTCGACATTAGCAGGGTCCATAAATTACACTGCATGTCTATACTGGGTCAGCTCTACTTGATGCTAGCTGGAGGGGTTATATGTTGTATATTCTGCAGAGGAGACGCTGAGTTTGATAGGACTACTCTTTCATAGGGCTTAATGAGATAGGACAAGTGCATCAGGAGGTGGAGCAGATGGAAAGGGGTGTGGCCTGAAGGGGTGTGGTCTAAATTTGTGTGGTCTAAATGGGTGTGGTCTAAAGGGGTGTGGTCTATGGAAGCTGAAGCAGTCAGGTGGAAGGAAATCAAGACCATGAGAAATAAGATTCAGAAAATTTATTGGAGACAGAGAGAGATGAACATAGACACAGTATAAACTGATTCCAAAGTATGACAGTAGATGAAGCCTCCAATACTAATCTGTTATGTGTCAGGTCATGAAAAAAACTGCCTCTGGATCGGCATCAATCTAGCTGCGGTTGGAATAACAACATCTGACGTGCTTGGTTGGAGTAAGCATCTGAAAAGCTTTTGTTCCATCCTGTCTTTAGATTTAGATGCCAAGGCAGTATTTCTCACCTATGTCTGTTCTGACACTCATCACAAGGGTCACTGGATCACGGGACAACCTAATTTTGTTATTCACATCAAGCTGTGTCCAATGGCATCTTGTTCCGATACAGTAGTGCCACTCTGGCCTTAGGTCAAAAGTTAGTTGCCACTAATGTCAAAGGATAGGGTGCCATGTGAAGACATGAGTTCTGACTTTCCCCCTCACACTGGCGTTCTTCTCTTTCCCTTTCCTCCTTCTCATGTGGAACACTTGTTCAAGCTCTTCAGTATTGAAACTGTTCAAAGTGGTTTTAAAAACTTTAAAATGCCCTAACTTCTTTCACATCCTCTCTCTTCCTATTTATCTCCCCCTCCTCTCGCTCTCTCTCTTTCCCCCTCTCTCTCTCCCCTTCTCTCTCGCCTCTCTCCCCCCCATCGCTCTCTCTCCCCCTGTCTTTTCTCTCTCTCCCCTCTCTCTCTCTCTCCCCCCTATCTCATTTCCTATCTCTTTTTTCCCCA
>NC_036855.1:26669263-26671161 GCF_002910315.2 Salvelinus sp. IW2-2015 | reverse complement strand
CACTACTGAGGAGAAACATAGACCACAATACTGAGGAGAGACATAGACACAATACTGAGGAGAACATAGACACAATACTGAGAGAACATAGACACAATACTGAGGAGAACATAGACACAATACTGAGGAGAACCATTGTCTATGTTCTCCTCAGTATTGTGTCTATGTTCTCCTCAGTATTGTGTCTATGTTCTCCTCAGTGTGGCATTAAGATCCTAATGATGATCGTTTCAGTTGTAAAGGCTTAGATCTCGTGGGAAGGAATATACTGTACTAGACAGACTTACTCTGCCTCCCAAACGGCACCCTATTCCCTATATAGTGCACTACTACCTATAGGGCTCTGGTCTAAAGTAGTGTACTATATAAGGAATAGGGTACTATTTGAGACGTAGCCTTTTAGTTCATTAGGACCGCCTCTCTAAGACCCTCCTCTGCCTCTCTCTCCAGTATGATTTTGAATAGTATCGTCCTCCGTGTAAAACCCCTGTCTGTCTCATTCACTTATTTCAGGGTCAGTTTTTTGGCGAGCTGGGACAGGAAGCTGGCTGATTTGGCTGAGGCGGACCCACCCCCATTCCCCTCCCCCTCTTTGTCCCCCTTGGAGAGCTCCAGCTCAATGGTCATCAGCACCCTGTCAGGCCTCTCCCCCTTGGGTGAGTCCCCTCCCCCTGTTCCTGCTCTCCCTGGCTGTCTCAGTGCTTTGTGCTGGGCTGTGTGGGCTGTGTGTTGGGGCTCTAGCTCTCTGCTCTCCGTATCCTATTTCTTATCCTTGCGTGACTCCTGCTTCTTCTTTTCTGAGGCGGCGGCCTTCAGCTTGGACGGGTCCCCGATGGAGAGAACTGGGACCTGTGGAGAGGAGGAGGGAAGAGGGGAGGAGAGGAGTCACTTCAGCAGGAAAGGAAGAGTGTGAGAAAGGAGAGAGGGGGAAAGGGGGGAGAGGGGAGGAGAGAGAGGGGGAGAGGAGCGAGGAGAGATGTGTTAGCACGGGGGACATGGGGGAGAGATGGCCGTGTTAAAAATGAGGAAACAGATGGATTAGGATTGAAGGTAGGAGGGAGGTATTTACATCAGAGAAGAGAGGTACATTTAGGAGGAAAAGAGACAGAGAGAGGTACATTTAGGAGGTAAGGGGTAGGCAAGTGATGGGGGGAGGTCTCCAGAGCTGCAGGGGGTGACAAAACAAGCATCCTTGAGTTAGAGACAGGACTGCTACATACAGATCTAACATCTAACACAGGACTGCTACGCATCTCACATTCAGCTTGTCACTGAATCAGAACTGAATCAACACATCTCACCTGCTACCCATCTCACATTCAGCTTGTCACTGAATCAAAACTGAATCAACACTGAATCAACTGAATCAAATTGACACGTGCATCAGTTCACTCACTCATTCATCAGCACTATAGAATGGACTGTGATAATGATAGAAAAATAACATATTTCTGCAAACCCTCATCTTGCTGCAGCTAAAGACATGTGAGTGGCTGGGAAGGTAAGGCCACAGGAGAGAGAGAGGCCACCCACAGGTGGTTACTATTTAAAGGGGTATATTGTAAGTAAGAGGAAGCTCAAGGGGTAAGGGCTTACGGTATATCCCAAATGCCCCCCTATTCTCTATATACTGCACTGCTTTTGGCCCTATGGGCCCTGGTTTACAATTAATACACACTAAATAGAATAGGGCTGCCATTGAGGACTCAGCCACGGTCTGTACGGAAAATACAACGGAGGAAAGTGGCTTCTGAGTTGGTGAAAGGAAAAGGTCAGAGGAATCTAATTGACTAAAAAAGAAACGCAAGTAGAAATATATACTGGGCTGCTATGGACAGGGTACAGGGTAGGTACATGGCTCTACAGTGGCTATGGACAGGGTACAGGGTAGGTACATG
>NC_036855.1:26643710-26667380 GCF_002910315.2 Salvelinus sp. IW2-2015 | reverse complement strand
GACGCCAGGTCAGCGGAGTCAATCACCACCTTCCGGAGACACCTGAAACCCCACCTCTTTAAGGAATACCTAGGATAGGAATAAGTAATCCTTCTAACCCCCCCCCCCTTAAAAGAGTTAGATGCACTATTGTAAAGTGGTTGTTCCACTGGATATCATAAGGTGAATGCACCAATTTGTAAGTCGCTCTGGATAAGAGCGTCTGCTAAATGACTTAAATGTAAATGTAAATGTACAGGGTAGGTACATGGCTCTAGTTACAGTGGCTATGGACAGGGTAACGGGTAGGTACATGGCTCTAGTTACAGGGGCTATGGACAGGGTACAGGGTAGGTACATGGCTCTAGTTACAGTGGCTACAGACAGATTTTGCATCCTAAATGGCACCCTATTCCCTATACCCTATTCCCTAAAACCTATTCCCTATACCCTATTCATTATACACTATTCCCTATACCCTATTCCCTGCTACTGCACAACAAAGGCTAAATCTGACTTCAAAGTATTTTTCTGTCTAGACAGACAGCAATTTCTGACACTATGATATATTTTGATCAACTGGCTTGTTCTTGTGTCATTACAACAGATCAAAGACATTTTACCAAATTCGTAGTTAGTGAGTTTTGCATTTGCAGTATACAGTGCACTACTTTTGACCAGGGCCCGTACCTATATAGTGCACTACTTTTGACCAGGGCCCGTACCTATATAGTGCACTACTTTTGACCAGGCCCATAGGGAACAGGGTGCCATTTTGGACGCAGCCAGATAAATCAGTCAGAAGGTGACTAGGGAGGGGTGTAAGAGCTAAGTCCCTGCCTGAATACTAACACAGCTCACTGACAGACAGAGAAATTAGTTAGAAGGTGACTAGGGAAGGGTTTAGGAGCTAAGCCCCTGCCTGAATACTAACACAGCTCACTGACAAACAGAGAGACAGGCAGAGAGACATGTAGAGGTGGGTAGAGACAGGTAGAGAGACAGGTAGAGACAGGTAGAGACAGGTAGAGAGACAGGTAGAGAAGTAGAAACAGGTAGAGAGGTAGAGAGACAGGTAGAGAGGTAGAGACAGGTAGAGAGGTAGAGACAGGTAGAGAGGAAGAGAGACAGGTAGAAAGACAGGTAGAGAGGAAGAGAGACGGGTAGGGAGGTAGAGAGACAGGTAGAGAGGAAGAGGGACAGGTAGGGAGGTAGAGAGACAGGTAGAGAGGTAGAGGCAGGTAGAGAGGTAGAGGCAGTAGAGAAAGAAGGAGACAAGGTAGGGAGGTAGAAAGAGAGGTAGAGCGGTAGAAGAGAGGTAGAGAGGTAGAAGAGAGGTAGAGAGGTAGAAAGAGAGGTAGAAAGAGAGGTAGAACAGGTAGAAAGAGAGGTAGACAGGTAGAGAGTAGCATGTAGAGAGGTAGACAGGTAGAAAAGAGAGGTAGAAAGAGAGGTAGAGAGGTAGACAGGTAGAAATAGAGGTAGAGACAGGTAGAGAGGTAGAGAGTAGAAATAGAGGTAGAGAAGGTAGAGAGGTAGAGAAGGTAGAGAGAGGTAGAGACAGGTAAGAGAAGGTAGAGAGGTAGAGAGGTGAAGGTGAGAGACAGGTAGAGACAGGTAGAGAGGGTAGAGACATGTAGAGAACAGGTAGAGAGGTAGAAAGAGAGTTAGAGACGGGTAGAGACAGGTGAGAGGTAGAAAGACAGGTAGAAACAGGTAGAGACAGGTAGAGAGGTAGAGACAGGTAGAGAGGTAGAGACAGGTAGAGAGGTAGACAGAGAGGTAGAGACAGGTAGAGACAGGTAGAGAGATAGAGAGGTAGAGAACAGGTTAGAGGTAGAGACACGTAGAGACAGGTAGAGACAGGTAGAGAGGTAGAGACATGTGAGACAGGTAGAGAGGTAGAAATATAGTTAGAGAGGTAGAGACAGGTAGAGAGGTAGAGAAGACAGGTAGACGGTAGCAGGTAGAGACAGGTAGAGGTAGAAAGAGAGTAGAGACAGGTAGAGAGGTAGGACAGTAGAGACAGATAGAAGAGGTAGAGACAGGTAAGACAGTTAGAGGTAGAGACAGGTAGAGACAGGTAGAGGACAGGTAGAGAGGTAGAGACAGGTAGAGAGGTAGAGATTGATTAGAGGATGGATCAGTTAAACATAAACTGAGCCAAACGCTAACGACTAACCGTCACCTGTGGAGACAGAGACAGAGACAGAGACAGAGACAGAGACAGAGACAGAGAAGAGACAGAGACAGAAAGACAGGGCTTCTCACGGCCATCTGGAGAGAAAAGACAAAGGATAGACAGACAGGAGAAGGAGGGAGGTGTGACTGAAAGAAAGGGGAAGACAGCGCCTGGATAAAGAGAATGTGAATGAGTCAGTGAGAGAGAGGAAGGAGTGGAGGGATGGCGGGAGAGAATGGGTGGGGATGGTGCGTTAGCTGGGATTAATATTAAATGCACTGTATTATCATTCCAGTACAGCCTGATTGTGTGATGCTGCTTCAGCCTCCAGGGCAGTCAGATACTAGCTGTTCCCTCCCTCCCTCCCTCCCGCCCTCAGTAATGGTGAATGAAGAAGCCACACGATATCTGCATCCCAAATGGACGCTATTGCCTATATAATAGTGCATACTTTTGAATGGTACCCTATAATGGTGACTCCCTCCTAAAATAAAGGTAAAATAAAATAACTAAAATATCCTCATAGGGCCTGGTCAAAAGTAGTGCACTATAGAGGCTGGTCAAAGTAGTGCACTATAGAGGTTGGTCAAAAGTAGTGCACTATAGAGGCTCTGGTCAAAAGTAGTGCACTATAGAGGCTCTGGTCAAAAGTAGTGCACTATAGAGGCTCTGGTCAAAAGTAGTGCACTATAGAGGCTCTGGTCAAAAGTAGTGCACTATAGAGGCTCTGGTCAAAAGTAGTGCTATAGAGGCTCTGGTCAAAGTAGTGCACTATAGAGGCTCTGGTCAAAAGTAGTGCACTATAGAGGCTCTGGTCAAAAGTAGTGCCACTATAGAGGCTCTGGTCAAAAGTAGTGCACTATAGAGGCCTGGTCAAAAGTAGTGCACTATAGAGGCTCTGGTCAAAGTAGTGCACTTAGAGGGAATAGGGTGCATTTGGGACGCAGTTATCATTGTGCAAGCCCAGCAAACAGAAATAATGAAGATACAGTGTGGATAAACATTGTGGCGAGTCAGCGTAGCACTAAATAAGGCTGTTTTGATCAAACGGGACGTTTTACGACTGTAACTATATCTATATGAAAACCCTATTCGTGTCCAATGGACCTTATTCCTATACTGTATAGTGCACTATTTTGTCTAGGGGCCAAAGGACTCTGGTAAAAAGTAGTGCACTATGTACTGCATAGGATGACATTTGGATGTAGATAAGGCTGTTTTAAGTGTAAGTAAACCTACATTAGAAACCCTGTAAACGTGTTAACATACTGTAGGTTTAACCTATAACGTATTTACATACTGTAGGTTTAACTGTAAACGTATTTACATACTGTATGTTTAACCTGTAAACATACTGTAGGTTTAACCTGTACCTGTTTACATACTGTATGTTTAACCTATAAACGTATTTACATACTGTAGTTTAACCTGTAAACGTATTTACATACTGTATGTTTACCTGTAAACATGTTTACATACTGTATGTTTAACCTGTAAACATACTGTAGGTTTAACCTGTAAACTGTAAACATACTGTAGGTTTAACCTGTAAACCTGTTAACATACTGTAGGTTTAACCTGTAAACATGTTTACATACTGTATGTTTAACTGTAAACATACTGTAGGTTTACCTGTTAACATACTGTAGGTTTAACCTGTAAACCTGTAACATACTGTAGGTTTAACCTGTAAACGTGTAAACATACTGTAGTTAACCTGTAAACATGTTTACATACTGTTTGTTAACCTGTAAACATACTGTAGGTTTAACCTGTAAACCTGTAAACATACTGTAGGTTTAACCTGTAAACGTGTTTACATACTGTATGTTAACCTGTAAACATACTGTAGGTTTAACCTGTAAACGTGTTAACATACTGTGGTTTTAAACCTGTAAACATACTGTAGGTTTAACCTGTAAACATGTTACATACTGTATGTTTTAACCTGTAAACATGTTTACATACTGTAGGTTAACCTGTAAACATACTGTATGTTTAACCTGTAAACGTGTAAACATACTGTAGGTTTAACTGTAAACATACTGTAGGTTTAACCTGTAAACGTGTTAACATACTGTAGGTTTAACTGTAAACCTGTAACATACTGTATGTTTAACCTGTAAACGTGTTAACACACTGTAGGTTACCTGTAAACATGTTTACATACTGTATGTTTAACCTGTAACATACTGTAGGTTTAACTGTAAACTGTAAAATACTGTAGGTTTAACTGTAAAGTGTTAATACTGTAGGTTTACCTGTAACATGTTTACATACTGTATGTTTAACCTGTAAACTGTTACATAGCTGTAATGTTTAACTGTTAACATACTGTAGTTAACCTGTAACCATACTGTAGGTTTAACCTGTAAACTACTGTAGGTTTAACCTGTAAATGTGTTAACATACTGTAGGTTTAACCTGTAAACATGTTAACATACTGTATGTTTAACCTGTTAACATACTGTAGGTTTAACCTGTAACAAACTGTAGGTTTAACCTGTAAACGTGTTAACATACTGTAGTTTAACCTGTAAACATGTTTACATACTGTAGTTTAACCTGTAAACATACTGTAGGTTTAACCTGTAAACCTGTAAACATACTGTAGGTTTAACCTGTAAACCTGTTACATACTGTAGGTTAACCTGTAACATACTGTAGGTTTAACTGTAAACCTGTTAACATACTGTAGGTTTAACCTGTAAACGTGTAAACATACTGTAGGTTTAACCTGTAATACATGTTAACATACTGTAGGTTTAAACCTGTAAACATACTGTAGGTTTACCTGTAAACCTGTAAACATACTGTAGGTTTAACCTGTAAACATACTGTAGGTTTAACCTGTAAACGTGTTAACATACTGTATGTTTAACCTGTAAACCTGTTTACATACTGTAGGTTTAACCTGTTAACATACTGTATGTTTAACCTGTAAACGTGTTTACATACTGTAGGTTTAAAAGAGAGCAGCCATAGTGAGGAGAAATGAATCACACATGGGGAGACTTCAAGTTTATATTTCAGAAACCTTTGGCTTTGTGTTTTATTATTCATTTATGCAGCCAACCTCCGGGCGTTGTGTGACTGACTGCAACTCAAACTGACTGTCAGTCATGTGACAGTGTGTGCGTTCCAAGTAGCACTCAGTTCCCCATATAGTCGACTAGTTTTGACAAAAATCTATGTTTATTGTTCACATACACAGGATACAGAGGATTTAACACTATTACTAAAATAGTATTTTGCTTTTGACCAAGGCCCATAGAGTTCTGCTAGTAGTAGACTATATGGGTCAGTGGTCAGCAACAGGTGGCCCATGTCCAAAACTGACCAGCGAGTGATTTATTTATTTATTTATTTTCTTCGTTTTTTGTCAATAAAGACTGTAAAATTACCAGGAATTCAACAAAAAAATGTGTCTAATGTAGGAAATATGTTCCCAAGTATTCTCACGGATAAAAAAAGAGATATGTGATCGTGTCTCAATGTAATCAAGGTATGAATTTTTATATATTTTCAAATACAATATCTTTCTGGGCTTAGTTGTGGTCAATTAACAGTGTACATATTGTTATAATTCTGTTCCGGCCCCCAGACCATCCGTTCCAACAAAAATCAGCCCGCAGCTGAATCTAGTTGCCTACCCCTGATATATAGGGAATAGGATTCCATTTGGGAGGCAGCCAGTGAGCTGTGTAAAGATGAGAATTAGAGATCCCTCTGGTACTGAGGTAGACAGAAGGACCCCTGCCTCTAACCCCTGATACTGTACTGACCTCCAGCCGCAAGCCCACCACACAGTGCTACAGTTTATTCGCTAGCTGCATACTTGCTTTAATATGTATGTTTCTGAACAATGCTATAAGAAAGTGACTACATGCCACACTTTCCCTTGGTAGGGTTGTATAATTCTGTAAAAGGTCACAAAATGTACAGGTTTTCCCCAAATTCCTGCTTCAGGAAATCCTGGATATTTTTTTCAAGTTACCCGAATTTTGCAAACCTATTCCTTTGACTACTTCCATTAAGATGTCTTAGTTCATTTCATTTTTAGACGGAGCTGAACTGATCGATAGGATGGAATAATAGGTCTTTAGGTGTTTGTAGTTTAACAGCATGTCATACATCATCATCTATTTAACAAGAAATCTCTCTCCCAAAATAATACAACTTGATTCGCCCTGGAGGAACTGCTGGTAATCCCAAAAGCACACAAGAAATAATGAGTGTTTTATTAATCCAATACTAAGGTCATGTCCCAAAATGGCACCCTATTCCCTATATAGTGCACTATTCTGGTCAAAAGTAGTGCAGTGTATAGGGAACAGGGTGCCATTTTGGGACGCAGCCTAAGAGCTATCCATCCCCAAGCCCTGCACTTATCCGCAGTGTGACTCTGTGTAATTTGGGATAACTGTGAGCCAATAATGGGCCAGTGATTTACATTTGGCTCAAAGGAGGTAGAATCAGCAGGTCTCCCTCGTATTCTCCTTTCTCTCCCACTGAGAGCAAATCAGTTCCATTCACAGGGAATTGAATTACTGTACAACAGGACCTTGCTGCAGCCATTTCACAGTGCTGCTCTTCTGTGTTATTATCATTATGCCTTAAAGCTATTTACCCATTGTGTTTGTCTGGCCTTTGAGGAGGTTTAAAATGAAGGGGGGGGAGGGATAAGAGATGGGAGGGGTGGTACTTTAGCTTGAGTGTTTCTGGGACTGTGTGGTTCTGGGACTGTGTGGTTCTGGGACTGTGTGGTTCTGGGACTGTGTGTAACCATGTTGTTATAGTATGAGCTGTTATATAGGTGCTGTACTCTGACATGACTTGTGTTGTATGGCACTTGTGTGCTGTAGTTGTGAGCTGTTGTTGTTGTGATTGAACTGCTGTTGTTGTGTAGTTGTTGTGAGTGAGGTACTGTCGATGTGTAGTTATTGTGAGTGAGGTACTGTCGTTGTGTAGTTGTTGTGAGTGAGGTACTGTCGTTGTGTAGTTGTTGTTGAGTGAGGTACTGTCGATGTGTAGTTTTTGTGAGTGAGGTACTGTCGTTGTGTAGTTGTTGTGAGTGAGGTCACTGTCGGTTGTGTAGTTTGTTGTGAGTGAGGTACTTCGATGTTGTGTTTGTTGTGAGTGCGGTTACTGTCGTGTGTAGTTTTGTGAGTGAGGTACTGTCGTTGTGTAGTTTTGTGAGTGGGTACTGTCGTTGTGTAGTTATTGTGAGTGAGGTACTGTCGTTGTGTAGTTATTGTTGAGTTGAGGTATGTGTGGTGTAGTTTGTGAGTGAGGTACTGTCGATGTAGTTATTGTGAGTGAGGTACTGTCGTTGTGTAGTTGTTTGTGAGTGAGGTACTGTCGGTTGTGTAGTTATTGTGAGTGAGGTACTGTCGTTGTGTAGTTTTTGAGTGGGTACTGTCGATGTGTAGTTTTGTGGAGTGAGGTACTGTCGTGTTGTAGTTGTTTTGTGAGTGAGGTACTGTCGTTGTGTAGTTATTGTGAGTGAGGTACTCGTGTTTGTAGTTTATTGTGAGTGAGGTACTGTCGATGTGTAGTTATTGTGAGTGAGGTACTGTCGGTTGTGTAGTTATTGTGAGTGAGGTACTGTCGTTGTGTAGTTATTGTGAGTGAGGTACTGTCGATGTGTAGTTTTGTGAGTGAGGTACTGTCGATGTGTAGTTATTTGTGAGTGAGGTACTGTCGTTGTGTAGTTATTGTGAGTGAGGTACTGTCGTTGTGTAGTTATTGTGAGTGAGGTACTGTCGATGTGTGTGTTTGTGAGTGAGTACTGTCGTGTGTAGTTATTGTGCGTGAGGTACTGTCGTTGTGTAGTTATTGTGAGTGAGGTACTGTTGTTGTGTAGTTATTTGTAGTGAGGTACTGTCGTTATGTGTAGTTGTCTTGTGAGTGAGTGAGGTACTGTCGTGGATTGTGTAGTTATTGTGAGTGAGGTACTGTCGTTGTGTAGTTATTGTGAGTGAGATGCTAACGTTGTGAAATCATTGTGATTGAGTCGACGCTGAGAGGACTTACCTGTCTCTGCTGTGATCCCTCTTTACCCTTCCCTTTCTTTCCATGTTTGCTGGAGGAAACAAAAGAGAACCAAGTTAGGAGGATGTAGAACCTCTGCCTCCGGTGGTCAAAGGGATGTACTGCTCCTGTAACCGTATAGTACTGCCTGCCTTATAGCTATCGCAAAGAACACAGCACTGTTTCTCCCGCTAGGTTATGAGACACAGCAACATAGATAGACTGTAAAGTATCAATAGAGGTCAACTTCTTTCCTGTGCAGAGGGCTGGTCTAGGGGTAATGCCTCAGCCTCTGACACACATGGCTAGCTTTGACACAACCTGTCCCTAACTTTCTGCACTTCCATCCTCTCTCTCTATCTGTTCAATCAGAAAAAGACGACCCAGTGACAGCTAAGCCATACAGAAGGAGCTCAAGCTTGGGCCTCAGACCCAGGCACAGGGACACTGACCTGACACTGAGGTTGAAGACTCTGCGGGCCACCAGGAACCTCATGAGATAGTAGATGACCACGACGAGCACCAACAGACCCAGCACCGCACCGATGATGGACCCCGTGATCACTCCGGCCTGGATGGGAACTGAGAGAGTGAAGGGAAGGGGGGTGGAGAAAGAGAGAGCGAGAGAGAGAGAGAAACAAAGAAAGAAGGAAAGAAAGAAGGAAAGAAAGAAGGAAAGAAAGAAGGAAAGAAAGAAGGAAAGAAAGAAGGAAAGAAAGAAGGAAAGAAAGAAAGAAAGAAAGAAAGAAAGAAAGAAAGAAATTGTCAAATATAGCAAGAGCAATGAGGATGAAAAGAGAGAGGGAGGGATGGAGAGAAATATGAAGAAGACAAGAAAACACTTTGACATTAAACAACATATTAGCACAAATCAGGGCTTGCTTAAGTGTGCAGTCTGATTTAGAATTCTGATCATGATTCTGGATGATTGTGGCACTGCGCTGCTTCTGATTGTGATGACGGACCCTTTAATTCACTACAGTGGTTGATGAAATAGACCTGTCTGTATAAACCTAGATATAATTTGATCCATTTCTAGAATTGAAGTTTTCCTGACCAAGATGGCAGATGGATTTATTAGGCATGTTACTAGGATGCCAATATCTATTCCTAGGAACTGTATATATGTAATTCTATAACCCGTTCCCAGATCTGTTGGTGCCTTCATGCCGTTCCTTTGTCACGACTTGTCATACCAAAGCAGGGAGTGTGACATCAGACTGATCCTCAGGCTAGTAATGCTCTCACCTTTTTCAAAGACCAGCAGTCTGACACTGGAGGCGCGTCCCACTATGTCAGGCGGGTTCTTGGCATCACAGGTGAAGGTGCCGTTGTCTCCGTAGTCCAGGTTCTTGAGTAGGATGGATCCATCCCGGCGACCGGGGTTCCCCACAAACTCCAGCCTGTCTCTGAACTGTCCCTTGTTGTCCACATAGGGGGCTCCACCAGTGTAGTGAAAGACCTGGAGCACGGAACAGGGAAGGTATTCAGTTTCTTTCTTGTGTGGTTTTACATCTAGGCTAAGGTTGAATCCAAAATGGCATGCTATTCCCTATGTAGTGAAGTACTTTTGTATTGGTAAAGGTTCAAAT
Source organism: Salvelinus sp. IW2-2015 (assembly GCF_002910315.2). NCBI lineage: Eukaryota > Metazoa > Chordata > Actinopteri > Salmoniformes > Salmonidae > Salvelinus > Salvelinus sp. IW2-2015. The sequence goes on along the minus strand of NC_036855.1, from coordinate 26,657,594 downwards.
GAGGGAATACTAAGGGGCCATTTTAGACCAGCCCATACAGCAGTGTGAGATGAAATGTGTTAAAAGAAGAGACTTGTAAGTTCATTAACTGTTTTTTGGAGAGGAGTAAGAAGGAAGGAAGTGATATCATTTCAGAGGGAGGCAAGAGGTAGATGAAAGCGGAGGAGAGAAGGAGATAGATAATGAGAGTAGGAGAGAGAGAGACGGGGGGATAAAAGGGGGAGATTGGGAGCCATGGAGGGCAAATCACAACGAGGAGAGAGACATAATAAGATGGAAACAGTCAGATAAGGTGAGAGAGACTGAAATGAAAGAGCTGGCACCAGGTGAGAGGACGGGAATGAGGAGGAGATGAGAACCGAGTGAGAGTCTGCATCCTAAATAGCACCCTATTCCCTATTTAGTGTACTACTTTTGACCAGGGCTCTAGTCAGGGTGATATGGGGAGATGAGTACAATGAGAAGGAGATGAGGACTGAGTGATAGAGAAAGATAAAAAAGGATAATGGAATGATAGAGAATGAACCTGTTAGAGAAAGATAAAGGAGGATAATGGAATGATAGAGAATGGAGTGATAGAGGATGGAGTGATAGAGAATGGAGTGATAGAGAATGATAGAGGAGGATAATGGAGTGATAGAGAATGGAGTGATAGAGGATGGAGTGATAGAGAATGGAGTGTTAGAGTAGGATAGAGGAGGATAATGGATTGATAGAGAATGGAGTGATAAAAAATGGAGTGATAGAGAAGGATATAGGAGGATAATGGAGTGATAGAGAATGGAGTGACAGAGGATGGAGTGATAGAGAATGGAGTGTTAGAGAATGGAGTGTTAGAGAAGGATAGAGGAGGATAATGGATTGATAGAGAAGGGAGTGATAGAGAAGGATATAGGAGGATAATGGAGTGATATAGAATGGAGTGATAGAGAATGGATAGAGGAGGATAATGGAGTGATAGAGAATGAATTGATAGAGGATGGAGTGATATAGGAGGATAATGGATTGATAGAGAATGGATTGATAAAGAAGAGGTGGTTATATACAGAGATGGTGTCCCTGGATCCGTCGGCCCGGTAGCTCCAGGAGAAGGTGACGTCATCGGAAGTCCAGCGCCAGGAGAAGAATGAACATGACAGACGAATGTCTGACCCCACTAGGGCGTGACGCTCCCAGCCCGTGTAGATGACGATGGCCTCCGACTGCTGGGGCACTATAGGGGTTAAAGACGGGGTTAAATGAGAAAGATGAACACTCATGTGGTTCATAATAACCTCTTTTCACTCTTCCTTTTTTACCCCATCACCATTGTAGCATTCTATCTATGTGTGTATGTTTCCACCATTGTTCATTTTTATGGCGCTTTCAATAAAAAAATATAAACACGAAAGATCAGCACGGTCCAAAACTATTTTTCTGGGGATATAAAAGGACAATACTTTAAAAACAGACAAGATGATACAGTGGACTGCGGCACGCAGGGTTAAATAAGAAAAATCTAAGCTGCACATGCCAAAACTTTGTCCCTGGGTAATAAGACAGAGACAACGGGATAGAGTYGAGTAGAGAATGTTTTTGAGTTGCAAGGTGTTTTTTTCAAGAGGATCCTTCCAAGACTATTGTCGAGTCTATCGTTCTAACCCCTTTTATTCACATCAATAAACCAACACAACCTTCAAAACTAGTATGGTGTGGATGGACCATTTCATTTACTTTGACAAGACGGACAAGTAGACCTAGTGGAACAGACATGTTATTTTCAACGTTTTTCTTCGGTTTCAAAACCTTTTATATACACTTCAACATCCATACACACACAACCCCTGTTTATCCAAGGGCAAAAGGCCCTATGAACACAAGTTATGATGGCAGGCAACAAAGATTGGAGTTGATTGATACTAACTAAAAAGCGCAACATAACAAAAACGATCCACAGAATAGAAATATCCATAGCTTATTTTTCTATGTTGTGTCCTTGAAATATGAATGTAAATTCTGTATTTGCAATAAAATCTATATAAAACTAATATAGTAAATGTTAATATCTACATAGGTGTACAGAGGCCCATTATCAGCAACCATCACTCCTGTGTTCCAATGGCACGTTGTGTTAGCTAATCCAAGTTTATTATTTTAAAAGGCTAATTGATCATTAGAAAAGAGGAGTGGGAGTACATTAGAGTGTCTAGTTTGAGAAACAGACGCCTCACAAGTCCTCAACTGGCAGCTTCATTAAATAGTACCCGCAAAACACCAGTCTCAACGTCAACAGTGAAGAGGCGACTCCGGGATGCTGGCCTTCTAGGCAGAGTTGCAAAGAAAACGCCATATCTCAGACTGGCCAATAAAAGAAAAGATTAAGACGGGCAAAAGAACACAGACACTGGACAGAGGAACTCTGCCTAGAAGGCCAGCATCCCGAAGTCGCCTCTTCACTGTTGACGTTGAGACTGGTGTTTTGTGGGTACTATTTAATGAAGCTGCCAGTTGAGGACTTGTGAGGCGTCTGTTTCTCAAACTAGACACTCTAATGTACTTGTCCTCTTGCTCAGTTGTGCACCGGGGCCTCCCACTCCTCTTTCTATTCTGGTTAGAGCCAGTTTGGGCTGTTCTGTGAAGGGAGTAGTACACAGCGTTGTACGAGATCTTCAGTTTCTTGGCACGGAATAGCATTAATTTCTCAGAACAAGAATAGACTGACGAGTTTCAGAAGAAAGTTCTTTGTTTCTGGACATTTTGAGCCTGTAATCGAACCCACAATTGCTGATGCTCCAGATATTCAACTAGTCTAAAGAAGGCCAGTTTTATTGCTTCTTTAATCAGAACAACAGATTTCAGCTGTGCTAACATAATTGCAAAAGGGTTTTCTAATGATCAATTTCTAATGATCAATAAACTTGGATTAGCTAACACAATGTGCCACTGGAACACAGGAGTGATGTTTGCTGATAATGGGCCTCTGTACGCCTGTGTAGATATTCCATTAAAAATCAGCCGTTTCCAGCTACAATAGTCATTTACAACATTAACAATGTCTACACTGTATATCGGATCAATTTGATGTTATTTTAATGGACAGAAAATGTGCATTTGTTTCAAAAACAAGGACATTTCTAAGTGACCACAAACTTTTGAACGGTAGTGGATATATAAAAAATGCACATTAAAAATGTTCACAGGCTGAAACTCTCAGCAGATCACAACTCCAGCGTCCTTGAATAACTGATGTCAGCCAGCAGAGAACATGTCAATGGAATAAGACTTGACGTTTTTAATAAACATTTTGACAAAGCTGTAAAAAATCAGGGAAAAGAAAAAGGATCTCTGCTCAAGTGTAAAAATGCTGTCAACACACTGTCTCAGAGTGAGTCCCAATATTGATACCCTCACTCTGACTTTGTGAGCCTTATGGAATTCCGTCACAACAATATAACATCCGCATAACAATGTATTACAAGACCAACCAATCATCTGACAGGTTTCCTTTACTTGCCTTCCCTTTAATTAATATCTAACAATATCAGTCGCCCAGAGTCACCCAGAGTCACCCAGAGACACCCAGAGTCACCCAGAGTCACCCAGAGTCAGCGACCGACGGGATGAATTCAATGTACAGCTGAGAATGAAATACCAAGCCTGTGTAAAGCATAGGAGATCATTCATCATATCTGTTATTTATTCAAATTGTGTAACTGACCCTATGTGCTCTTCGACCTTTAACCCAGATGTTGATAAAGGTCTGGCAGCACTATTCACCAATCAAATTAGAAGGTTTAGTCATAGAATTAACATATTAGAAGGAACTTTTTTTTAACCATAAATCACATAAATTGAACGCAGTTACACTTCACATTARTGTGGCCTTATAATTGTGAAAATAATTAGGGTTAGGGCTGAGWTTAAGAATATATAAAGACAAAATCAAATACAATTTTTACCTATTCCAAGCAGTATGACCGATGCCAGCGCCAAAATGGTCAGCATGGTTCCTGACTCTTTGGGTTCCTGAAGGGATGTTGCAGATGGAGGAGTCCCGCTATGGAGCGATGGAGAGAGAGGACAGAGTGATGCAGGGTGCCAGGACAGAGGACAACAACAGAACCCTACTGTCCCAGGGTTTATACCCAACCACACCCCTCTCTCTCTCCACGGCCCGGCCCATTCCTCCCTCTCTCCCTCTCTCCACCTACACCTCAAATGTATAACAATCTACACCGTCACTCTTTAACACATCATGTATTGTCCCAGAATGATGTCATTTCCTGTGTGTTATGGGACAGMACAGGGGTATTCAAATTTGAGTCTGGAGGCCGTGAGTACTTAAGGTTTTCTGTTCTACCTGATAGTTAATTGCACCCACCTGGTGTCCCAGGTCTAAATCAGTCCTTGATTAGAAGGTTGGGGGAGCAGGTCTCTAACGAGGTCAGTGTAACCCTGTCCATCATCCCCCTGTTTTTCCACCGGGATGCGGAGAGAGGAATGGAAAACAAAGGTCCCAAGTCTTCCCTCTCTCCCTTTCTCTCTCCTCCCTCTCTCCGAATTCCTGCCTGTTTGCTGACGTCTAGCAGACAAACAATGGAGGGAGAGAGGGGCACAGGGGGAGACTGGCCTGTCTTTCAATGGAGAGAGGGACAGAGGCACAGGGGGAGACTGGCCTGTCTTTCAATGGCGCCTTCTTCCTCTCCAACCTCTCTCTCTCCTCTCTCTCTCCATCCAGACAAAGCGTTGTATTCTCCTCCTGCCTCCCTCTGCAGAGCTCCCACTCCGCTTATTCCTGTAAAACAGAGAGAGAGAGAGACCAGATATATATAGATGGGTTGACATGAGGACACTGGGACACACAGACATGAGAGCCAACGCAGACAGAGAGAGTGGGAAAGACGCAGAGAAAGGTTTTGTTTATAAGTACGAGAGCCATCCACTCCAGGAGGATGCACAATCCATCAACCTGTCATATGACATAAATATCAATTKGTTTAGCCGACGGTGACATCTACGGCGGGTCGATTGAATCTATGCGGAGACTATTGTTTAACATTACACTCCTGCTATCCGCTGACCCACTATTAGGTCGCTCTCCTCTCCCTATCAGAACATGTCATGTGGCTTCCCATTAGACCAGGGTTGCATCCCGAATGGCACCCTATTCCCTATATAGTGCACTTCTTTTGACCAGAGCCCATAGGGAGAACAACTAGTGGGCCAGAGGATAGATGGCTCTTGTCAAAAGTAGTGCACTATGTAAGGAGCAGGGTTCCGTTTCAACAACAGACCGACGGATCACTTCACTAGACCTGATGGCAGAGATCTAGCTCAGTGTGTGTTCTAAATGATTAAGCCTTGCCATAAGGCAGAGGAAACAGGAAATAGTTTATAAATCTGTCCACTGAAAGGAACGTGTGGCAAACTTCCAAAGTTTTCTGCAGTGGCAGAATGGAGATTGCCAAGGCAAACTACTGTATTAAGAGAGTAGAGACAGAGGAGAGACAGAGCCATGGAGACAAGGACAGAGAGCACAGAGACCGAGACAGAGACAGAGGACAGAGACAGAGAACAGAGGAACAGAGAGATGAGGAGAGAGGAGATGAGGAGAGGAGAGATGAGAGATGAGAGAGAGAGATGAGAGGGAAGGAGCGATTTGGTGCAGGGAGGGAGAGAGAGAGAGACGAGACAGAGACAGAGACAGAGACAGAGCAAGAGAGAGAGAGAGAGAGAGAGAAGAGAAGAGAGGAGGGAGAGAGAGAGAGAGACATGAGACAGAGACAGAGAGAGAGGACAGAGGAGAAGCAGAGAGAGCAGAGAGAGAGAGACAGGAGACAGAGACAGAGTAGAGACATGAGAGAACAGAGAGAGAGAGAGAGAGAGAGAGAGAGAGAGAGGAGATGAGAGAGAGAGAGAGAGAGGAGAGAGAGAGAGAAGAGAGATACAGAGACAGAGACACGAGAGAGGGAGAGAGAGAGAGCCCTTTATGGTTGTGAGGTCTGGGGTCCGTTCACCAACCAATATGGCACTAGAACAGTCTGCAGCACCCTCACCCTACTAGAATCTGAAGTCAAATGTCTACTGTTTGCGGATGATCTGGTGCTTCTGTCCCCAACCAAGGAGGGCCTACAGCAGCACCTAGATCTTCTGCACAGATTCTGCCAGACCTGGGCCCTGACAGTAAGTCTCAGTAAGAGAAAAATAATGGTGTTCCAAAAAAGGTCRAGTRGCCAGGACCACGAATAAAAATTCCATCTAGACACCGTTGCCCTAGAGCACAAAAAAAACTATACATACCTCGGCRTAAACATCAGCGCCACGGGTAACTTCCACAAAGCTGTGAACGATCTGAGAGACAAGGCAAGAAGGGCCTTCTATGCCATCAAYAGGAACATAATATTCGACATACCAAATAGGATCTGGCTAAACATAAATGAATCAGTTATAGAACCCATTGCCCTTTATGGTTGTGAGGTCTGGGGTCCGCTCACCAACCACCCAGCTAGCATAGTGGATCTGGGCTGATTCCGGCTGAGAGTCGGAGCACTCGGCTGAGAGTCAGACTCGCCCGACGTCATGTGGCCCGAGTCTGGGCCGCCTTCCGCATTATTACTTATGTCTAGGATGCGGGGATTGAGCTCGGGCCGATTCCGGTGAGGGGTATCTGGCCCAAATGTATTACTTGGGGCTCGGGCCAATTGCGACGCACAATTGGCCCYGCYTCGTCCYAGTTAGGGAAGGGTTTGGCCGGCCGGGATGTCCTTGTCCCATCGCGCTGTAGCGACTCCTCTGGCGGGCCAGGCGCATGCACGCTGACACAGTCACCAAGTGTATGGTGTTTCCTCCGACACAATTTTTTRCCCGTGGATGGGTATAATTTTTATGTATAAAATGTAGATAGTAATATTTAAAATGACTAAATCGGGTAATTTTGAATAAATGTATTTAAWTTTGCATCGGGCCACTTCTGGGGGTTTCTGGTAAGATGCCGTCAAAGTCGGCTGAATTCCGGTAGATGGAAACGGCCCGATTCTGGGCAGTCATTCATTTTGATTCCGGGCCGGAGTCCGACACCCGATTCCAGGCCCATTAGTTCCGGCACCCCGGATGAGGGCCGATTCCTCATTGCTAGCTGGGCAAGAATTCACAAAATGGGACAAACACCAAATTGAGACTGCATGCAGAATTCWGCAAAAATATCCTCTGTGTACAACGTAAAACACCAAATAATGGATGTAGAGCAGAATTAGGCCGATACCCGCTAATTATCAAAATACAGAAAAGAGKSGTWAAATTCTWCAACCACCTAAAAGGAAGAGATTCCCAAACCTTCCATAACAAAGGCAAAACCTACAAAGAGATGAACCTGGGGAAGAGTCCCCTAAGCAAGCTGGTCCTGGGGCTCTGTTCACAAACACAAACAGACCCCACAGGACAGCAACACAATTAGACTCAACCAAATCATGAGAAAACAAAAAGATAATTACTTGACACATTGGAAAGAATTTACCAAAAAACAGAACAAACTAGAATGCTATTTGGCCCTAAACCGAGAGTACACAGTGGCAGAATACCTGACCACTGTGACTGACCCAAAATTAAGGAAATCTTTGACTATGTACAGACTCAGTGAGCATAGCCTTGCTATTGAGAAAGGCCGCCGTAGGCAGACCTGGCTCTCAAGAGAAGACAGGCTATGGGCACACTGCCCACAAAATTAAGTGGAAACTGAGCTGCACTTCCTAACCTCCTGCCAAATGTATGACCATATTAGAGAGACATATTTCCCTCAGATTACAAAGATCCACCAAAACTTCGAAAACAAACCCAATTTTGATAAACTCCAATATCTACTGGGTGAAATACCACAGTGTGTCATCACAGCAGCAAGATTTGTGACCTGTTGCCACAAGAAAAGGGCAACCAGTGAAGAACAAACACCATTGTAAATACAACCCATATTTATGTTTATTTATTTTCTCTTTTATACTTTAACCCTAGCCATAACAAGTTAACTATTTGCACATCATTACAACACTGTATATATACATAATATGATATTTGAAATGTCTTTTGGAACTTTTGTGAGTGTAATGTTTACTGTTAATTTTATATTGTTAATTTCACTTRTGTTAATTATCTATTTCGCTTGCTTTGGCAGTATAAACATACGTTTCCCATGCCAGTAAAGCCCTTATATTGAAATGAGAGGACAGAGAGAGAGAGAGAGAGAGAGAAGAACAGAGAGAGAGAGGAAAGAGAGCGAGAGAGAGAGAGAGAGAGAGAGAGAGGAAGAGAGAGAGAGAGAAGAGAGAGAGAGAGAAGAGAGAGAGGAGAAGAGAGAGAGAGAGGAAGAGAGAAAAGAGAGAAGGCACACGAAGAAAGACAGAGAGAGAGAGAAAGAGAGAGAGAGAGAGAGAAGCCGAGAGAGAGAGAGAGAGAGAGAGGAGGGCGAGAGAGAGAGCCCGAGAGAGAAGACAAAGAGAACAGAGAGAGAGATGAGAGAGAGAGAAGGACAGAGAGAGACAGAGAGAGAGACAGAGAGAGAGAGAGAGGAGAGAAGAGAGAGAGAGAGAAAGAGAGAGAGAGAGAGAGCAGAGAGAGAGAGAGAGAGAGAGAGAGAGAGAGAGAAGAAGAGAGAGAGAAGAGAGAGAGAGACCTTCTCACAGCAAGGCGTGATAAAACACGTCATGTGGTAAGTGCAAGAACCATCAAACAAAACACAGAGAGAAGAGGAAGGAGAACTCTCAGGCTGTTATCCCAAATTGCACGCCTATTCCCTCTATATTGCACTGTTGCAGAGGAAATAGGGAACAGGTGCCTTTGGGAGTCCACATCTTAGATCTCAGCCCCACGATACAAGAATGGAATTTCAGGAGCAATCCCCCTCCTGGGTTTTCACCGCTTTGTGAATAAAAACAGCTCAACAGGCCAGCCATGCTACACGTGCTGGTGTAACAGGCAGCTGTCTAACAGTGTCTGGGTGTAACAGAGCCAGCTGTCTTACAGTGGTCTGGGGTGTAACAGAGCCCGTGTCTACAGTGTCTGGGTGTACAGAGCCAGCTGTCACAGTGTCTGGGTGTAACAGAGCCAGCTGTCTACAGTGTCTGGGTGTAACAGAGCCAGCTGTCTAAGTGTCGGGTGTAACAGAGCCAGCTGTCTACAGTGTCTGGGTGTAACAGAGCCAGCTGTCTACAGTGTCCTGGGTGTAACAAGAGCCAGCTGTCTAACAGTGTCGGGTTGTAACAGAGCCAGCTGTCCCTCAGTGTCCTGGGTGTAACGGCCAGCTGTCTACAGTGTCTGGGTGTATACCGAGCCCAGCTGTCTAACAGTGTTTGGGTTAACGAGAGCCAGCTGTCTACAGTGTCTGGGTGTAGACAGAGCGCAGACTGTCTCACGTGTCTGGGTGTTAAACAGAGCCGCTGTCTACCACAGTGTCTGGGTGTAACAGGCCCAACAGCTGTCTACAGTGTCGGGGTGTAACAGACGGCCAGCTGCTTACAGTGTTTGGGTGTAAAGGCCAGCTGTCCTCAGTGTTTTGGGTTAACAGAGCCGCTGTCTACAGTGGTCTGGGTGTAACAGAGCCAAGCCTGTCTACAGTGTCTGGGTGTCAACAGGCCAGCTGTCACAGTGGTCCTGGGTGGTAACCGGAGCCCAGCTGTCTACAGTGTTTGGGTGTAACAGAGCCCAGCTGTCTACAGTGGGTTGGGTGTAAACCAGAGCCAGCTGTCATCAGTGTTTGGGTGTAAACAGAGCCGTGTCCTACAGTGTCCTGGGTGTCAACAGAGCCAGCTGTCTACAGTGTCCTGGGTGTAACAGAGCATAGCTGTCCTACAGTGGTCTGGGTGTAACAGGCCAGCTGCCCTACAGTGTCCCCGGGTGAACGAGAGGCCAGCTGTCTAAACAGTGCCGGCGTAAAACAGAGCCAAGCTGTCCTACAGTGTCTGGGTGTAACAGAGCCAGGCTGGTCTACAAGTGTCTGGGTGTAACAGAGCCCAGCTGTTACAGTGTCTGGGTGTAACAGAGCCAGCTGTCCACAGTGTTTGGGTGGTAAAGCAGAGCCAACTGTCTACAGTGTCTGCATGGGTGTAACATGAGCCAGCTGTCTACAGTGTTTGGGTGTAAACAGAGCCAAGCTGTCTAACATTCTGGGTGTAACAGAGCCAGCGTCCTACAGTGTCTGGGTGTCAACCGAGCAGCCTGTCTACAGGTCTGGGTGTACAGAAGCCAGCTGTCTAGCAGTGTCTGGGGTGTAACAGAGCCAGCTGTCTACAGTGGTCTGGTGTAAAACAGGCCAGCTGTCTAACAGTGTCCTGGGTGTAACAGAGCCCAGCTGTCTACAGTGTCCGGGTGTAACAAGAGAGCCAGCTGTCTAAGTGTCTGGTGTAACAGAGCCAGCTGTCTATACAGTGTCTGGGTGTAAACAGAGCCAGCTGTCTACAGTGTCTGGGTGGTAAACACAGAGCCAGCTGTCTACAGTGTCTGGGTGTAACAGTCAGCTGTCTACAGTGTCGGGTGTACAGGCCAGCTGTCTACAGTGTCCGGGTGTAACAGAGCCCGCTGTCTACCTGTGTCTGGGTGTAACAGGTCGCCTGTCCTACATGTGTCTGGGTGTAACAGAGCCAGCTGGTCTACAGTGTCTGGGTGTAACACGGTGTCAGCTGTCTACAGTGTCTGGGTGTAAGAGCCAGCTGTCTACAGTGTCTGGGTGTAACAGGTCAAGCTGTCTAACAGTGTCTGGGTGTAAACAAGAGCCAGCTGTCTACAGTGTCTGGGTGTAACAGGCCAGCTGTCCTACAGTGTCTGGGTGTAACAGAGCCAGCTGTCTACAGTGTCTGGGTGTACCACCAGGCCAGCTGTCTCCCAGTGTCTGGGTGTAACAGGCCCCAGCTGTCCTACAGTGTCTGGGTGTAACAAGGCCCCAGCTGTCTACAGTGTCCTGGGTGTAACAGTCCAGCTGTCTACAGTGTCTGGGTTAACAGGTCAGCTGTCTAAGTGTCTGGGTGTAACAGAGCCAGCTGTCTACAGTGTCGGGTGTAACACGAGCCAGCTGTTCTACAGTGTCTGGGTGTAAACAGGCCAGCTGTCTAACAGTGTCTGGGTGTAACAGGCCAGCTGTCTACAGTGTCCTGGGTGTAAAAGGCCAGCTGTCTACAGTGGTCTGGGTGTAAACCAGCCAGCTGTCTACAGTGTCTGGTGTACAGCAAATCAGCTTGTCTACAGTGTCTGGGTGTAACAGAGCCCAAGCCTGTCTACAGTGTTGGGTGGTAACAGAGCTAGCCTGTCACAGTGGTCTGGGGTGTAACAGGCCAGCCGTCCTACAGTGTCCTGGTGTAACAGGTCCAGCTTGTCTACAGTGTCCTGGTGTAACAGGTCCGAGCTGTTACAGTGTCTGGTGTAACAGGCCCAGCTGTCTACAGTGTCTGGGTGTAACAGGCGCAGCTGTCTACAGTGTCTTGGGTGTAAAGGCCAGACAAGTGGGATAATTAGCAATGCATGTGGTAAGAAGAGTACAGTGGGATATGTCTTTGGACTGGCCGGGTCGGAGGGTTGAGAGGGATCTTGGTTAGCGTCGTGAGGCCGGTGGGAGGTGGACGGGATGCATATTCCAAAGGCACACTGGCTTCTCCGTATGCTTTTCCGATGGGGCCAAGGTCAAAAGTAGTGCATTTACACAGGAATAGGGTGGCTATTTGGACACAGACAATACTCTGGTCGATGAGGAAAGACGGTAGGGACGAGGGAGAGGGAGGAGGGATGGGAGGGAGGGAGGGAGGGAGGGCGGGAGGGAGGGAGGGAGGGAGGAAGGGAGGGAGGGAGGAGGGAGGGAGGGAGCGGAGGGAGGGAGGGAGGGAGGGAGGGAGGGAGGGGAAGGGAGGGAGGGATGCCAGAGAGAGAGGTAGAAAGGAGAGGAACGAGGGAGGAGGCAGAGGGGAGAGACAGAGGGAACAAGAGACAGAGGGAGAAGACAAGAGGGAGAGAGAGAAAGAGGGACAAGAGAGACAGAGGGAGAGAGAGATAAGATGGGAGAGAGTAGAGGCCCAGAGAGAGATAACAGAGAGAGAGGCAAGAGGGGAGAGAGAGACAGAGGGAACAGAGAGACAAGGGAGAGAGAGAGGGCAGAGAGAGATACAGAGGGACAGAGACAGAGGGAGAGACAGAGGGAGAGAGAGACAGAGGGACAGAGAGACAGAGGGAGAGAGAGATAGAGGGACAGAGAGAGGCCAGAGACCAGAGTGACAGAGGCATCTGGTCATTTAGCTAATGTCCAAAGAAGTGATCCAAAGGAGTTGCCAGCCAGTCAGTCAGTCCCTCAGAGGAGCAGCAGTGTGGGCCTACGCCAAGCAGCACTGGGGAAAACAACCGCTGCTGTGGACTAATCACAACACAAACACCATCAACACCCTGGGCCAATATTAACAAAGCGTCTCAGTCAGAGTAGAATTGCTGATCTAGGATCAGTTTCGCCTTTTAGATCATAATGAATATGATTACARGGACAGGGGGGGGACCTGATCCTAGATCAGCACACCTACTCTGAGACACTTTATGAATACGGGCCAAGATTCTGCTCCCAAACTGGAGCTAACGGGGGGGAAAGAGATGTATCCATCCAAGCAGCCAAACCAGCCATGAGAACACAAAGTAGACAACTCCACAAGATCCTCCAGCTTGGGGACTGCAAATCAGGATTAAAAAAACAATTATTTCAATAATGGTAGAATATGAATAGAAATAGGATTTGGCTTAATATGGTCTTGGTAGATTGCATTGACGAGACATGCAGGTCTATTGTATTCAATAATATATTACAATAAAGTGCCAGTGGAGACTGTGGAAAGAACATGGGGCTGTCTGCATCCCAAATGGCACCCTATACACTATATAGTGCACTACTTTTGACTAGGACCCATAGTGAACTATGTAGTGGATGAGGCACCATTAGGTACTCAGCTAGGGTGATAAAGCTGGTCTGACATCATCAAGTCCGTTTATCTAAAGGTTATTGGCCAACGCTTGCTGGTCCTGTGCCTCAAGAAAAACACTCATATTCTGTGGGTTCAGATGAGGACAATGGTAGGGCCTGTCCCTCGCTCCCTCTCTCCCTCGTGCCCACGCATGGCCCGAGATGTCACAGAAAGCACCAAAGAAGGGATGGAGGGGTAGAGAGCGACACAGAGATGGAGGGGTGGAGAGAGAGGGAGCGATGGAAGAGAACAAACACATTGTTCTGGGTTGAGAAAAGGGGTATTGTGTGCAAGACAGATAGCCGTGGTGGGAGAAAGAGGAGAGGAGACAAAAGGACAGAGAGAGGTGAAAACCGTTATTTGTCAAACACCCCAAAAAATTCCTAACTGTTTGGGATAATCCATAAGAGTGTTTAGGGACTCTTGGAGCTCAGGAGGGAGGCTGTGCATTTCAGCCAATTTCTCAGCACTGTTACCAGGCCTTCCCACTATCCCTCTCTCTCTGAACCACAAGCTAGTGAAACAACATCTCCATTTCATTTGAGGTCTGTGAACAGAGCTGAGCAGTGATGTCATTTGATGTGTCAGTTGCTTTTTCTTTAAATTTACATGTAGCTACTCCATCAGGGATGTAGACATATAGCTACTCCATCAGGGATGTAGACATGTAGCTACTCCATCAGGACATGTAGCTACTCCATCAGGACATGTAGCTACTCCATCAGGGATGTAGACATATAGCTACTCCATCAGGGATGTAGACATGTAGCTATTCCATTAGGGATGTAGACATGTAGCTACTCCATCAGGGATGTAGACATGTAGCTACTCCATCAGGGATGTAGACATGTAGCTATTCCATCAGGGATGTAGACATGTAGCTACTCCATCAGGGATGTAGACATGTAGCTACTCCATCAGGGATGTAGACATG
>NC_036855.1:26624539-26636241 GCF_002910315.2 Salvelinus sp. IW2-2015 | reverse complement strand
TCCAACATCAGGTTAGTTAATCTGGTCCAACATCAGGTTAGTTAATCTGAACCAACATCAGGTTAGTTAATCTGGTCCACCATCAGGTTAGTTAATCTGGTCCAACATCAGACAGTCTATAGTGGAAACAGATTCTATAAATGGAAACCAGGTCTGCGTACCAAATGGAACATCAAGGCCCTGGTTGAAGGTAGTGCACTAGTCAGGGAGTTGGGTGCCATCGAGCACAAAACCAGAGCAGTACTCTGCCCTGCAGGCACATGTTCTGAGCCAGCTGCCCCTCAGTGAACACTGAACACCAGCTCCCTCTCCTCCCCCACCCTGCAACCCCACACCACTGTCCTGATACACTACCACAGAAGGAGGATATTCTACAGCTCACATTCTACTGTGCAAACATTAGCTGCTTCTTCATCTTCCTAGTTTCAGGTATTGTTTTATCAGAAGAGACAACCCAGAGACAGAGAGACAGATAACCCAGAGACAGAGAGACAGTCAACCCAGGGACAGAGAGACAGACAACCCAGGGACAGAGAGACAAATAACCCAGGGACAGAGAGACAGACAACCCAGGGACAGAGAGGACAGGACATCCAGGGACAGAGAGACAGACAACCCAGGGACAGAGAGACAAATAACCCAGGGACAGAGAGACAGACATCCCAGGGACAGAGAGACAGACAACCCAGGGACAGAGAGACAGACAACCCAGGGACAGACATCCCAGGGACAGATATAGTATGTGTATAAATATCTCACATTCTACTGTGCAAACATTAGCTGATTCTTTCTCGTTTCAGGTATGAATTAAATATCAAAAAGAATATGTATAAAATCTGCCACAATTTATTCATAATAGAAGTAGCAAGAAATGCTAGGAGAGGAAACCCACATGGTGAAATTTAGAGAGAGCAAGAAAAGCCCCTAATGAACAGATGGGAAAGGGTAAGACAATGTAAATGTCCAGGCTGGCACAATGGAGCCCTTCTCCTCCCCTGCAGAAGCAGACTGACGCCCCAGCACAGGTCGCATCACAACCCCCTCACTTCCAAATGCACGCCACAACACACGCTCACGTCGGGGTTTACGTCCCAAATAGCACACTATTTCCTTACATAGTGCACTACTATTGACCAAGTAGAAGCCACATACAAACGAAACAACCACCAAGTATGTCATCTTGACAAACACGTAACTAGAGCACACGCCACTCTGATTGTTATTACCGTGCACAGAACTCTAAAATCTATTTTACTCCCTGAAATGACCACGTGACCTTGGCTCTCTAAACTGACCTGCATCGTATTATAGTGGATGGAGTCCAGACTTCCGTCTACAGACTTTGTGGATTTTCATTGTCTAATGCAGGCTGGAAATGCATCTGTTTTGTTCTGCTCCATGAATTGTCAACCCTCTTTTGCATTTCATCACATCATACCAGGCGGCGTCCTTGTTTCGTCCTTGTTCTTCTGAATATACACAGAACATTGGAAATTGTATTACACCGATATTTTGCATAAATTCATGTCTTGAGGAAATCTCATCTCTTGTTGCATTGTTTTGTTGCTTTCTACAGGGAACTTGGATTTGTGTTCATTTAACTCTGGTGAACTGTTGAGATGTAACCATGTATGGTTTACACATTGTTACATTGTGTACAGTAATATTTGAATAGTCAATAATTATAACTGACTCGAGATAAGTTAATAATGCTTCGTGGGTTATTGGGTAAACTAGAATGGACCTCTTCAGTTCCAAGGATACAAACAATGTGAGCAGTGTTAGGAGTTGACCTTGCCTCACATTTCTGCAAATCAGCTTCAGACTTCGATGGTGTAAGTCTACAAGAGAATGAACTGAGAAGTATGGGACCATATTATCTACACAACACAAAAGTATGTGGACGCCTCTTCAAATRAGTGGATCCGGCTATTTCAGCCACAAACCATTGCTGACAGGTGTCTAAAATCGAGCACACAGCCATGCAATCTCCATAGACAAACATTGACAGTAGAATGGCCTTACTGAAGAGCTCAGTAACTTTAAATGTTTCCCAGTCATAGGATGCCACCTTCCCAAGTCAGTTCATCACATTTCTGCCCTGCTAGAGCTTCCCTGGTCAACCGTAAGTGCTGTTACAGTGAAGTGGAAACATCTAGGAGCAACAACAGCTAGACCTTAGTTCCAGTGAAGGGAAATCTTAACGCTACAACATACAATGACATTCTAGACGATTTTGTTCTTCCAACTTTGTAGCAAGTTAGGGGAAGGGTCTTTTGTTTCAGCATGACAATACCCCCGTGCACAAAGTGAGGTCCATACAGAAATGGCTTGTCGAGATCAGTGTGGAAGAACTTGACTGACCTCAAACCCAATGAAAACCTTTGGGATGAATTGGAACACAGACTGCGAGCCAGGCCTAATCTCAGTGCCGGACCTCACTAATGCTCTTGTGGCTGAATGGAAGCAAGTCTCTACAGAAATGTTCCAACATCTAGTGGAAAGCCTTCCCAGAAGAGTGGAGGCTTTTATAGCAGCAAAGGGGGGACCAACTCCATATTAATGCCCATGATTTTAAAATGTTGGATGAGCAGGTGTCCACATACTTCTGGTCATGTAGTGTATATAGTAGACTCATAGGGCTCAGGTTAAAAGTAGTGCACTATATAGGGAGTATGGCACCAATGACATTAAAGCAAGTAGTGCACTATAACGGGGTGCAATTTGGGACACATCTGTATGGTAATGAAGCTGTGAGTYAGAGGTACTGAGGGTAGAGCTTTTTGTTTACTCCTGTGGACTCTATTCAAGTCACTATGTACCGCAAATATTAAAGTGCCATTCAACTCATCTTCATTAGACTGGCTGGCACACAGGACAACAAAGGGAACAAAGTGGTATTCACTCACTGCCTGAATTATAAAACCTTAGAAGACATGAAAAGAGAAAACCTAGTCAGTTGTAGAGAATGCCTTCAGGCTCATAGATGCTTAGAACAAGTTAGAAAGCATACCTGCAAGTTCCAGGTAAAGCGTTAGCTAAATATGCATCGTAACAATCTGAACGATGGAAGCCACCAATAGTCTTGACMTTCTTTATACTGCATATGTTGAGAAAAATATGTTTAGTGGCTAAAATGAGCACACACACCATATTATAAAATTGGCAAAAGCCTTTATTCACATACATTATGGTGATTTGAGTCATTGACAACTGTACTTTATACTGCTGTGTATACAATCCCCCCCCCGCACACAAAAGCCTTAGGCTCAACAACAAAATGTTTAACGTCATAACATTGGCAGAGCCTTATTCAAGGTTCATCATTTAAAAAAACAATAATAATTATGTACACATTGAGATTTCACCCGAGTCATTGGCGACTGGACGGGCAGCTGATCAGGTCAGAGGTCAGTAGTAGTCCTCAAGGTCAGCTTTGTCGCCCTGATTCTGAACAACCTGCTGCTTCCTGTATAAATCAGCAATCTAAAATAGAAAAATAGAACGACAGAAATCAGTGACTTGATTTCAGAGAGATACAAACGGTTCTGAGGGAGACGTTAAAATACAGAGAAGGCGCTGTGAAAAAAAAGCATACAAATAACTCCCCTTGATTCCTTGCATCCTCTCCCCTTGACACCTCAAAACTCACCGGAGAAGGTCCAAGGGGCGGGACCTTGGACATTCTCCTCCAATACAGTTGAGAGGGAGGAGAGAAGAAAGGACGCGATGTGGCAACAAGACACACAACCCCAGTGTGTCACAGCAGTGTCTCAACGTACCTGTCCTCCTGAAGTGGCCTCCTCTGGCTTCTTATCATCTCTGATCCTCAGGAAGCGTGGGAACCGAAGAGAGATGCCCTTCTCTGGGTCACACTGGGAAACAGGAGAGAAAATACATGAATCATCGGCAACACTGTATTTGGATAGTCCCAAATTGTTTTGTAGACTGTCAACAACATTTCAACTAACTATGCCCGAACCATAACCCTAGCAAACGGTTGAAGCCATTCTCTGGGTCACAAAGAGAGAAGATACGAGGACCAGAGAAAATGCATTAAAACAGACACTCTCAGTGAGTGCAGGTTTTCCCTTCSCAGTTGATGCATTACTAACCAAGCACCCGAAGACTTGACCAGTAAAGCACTTTGAGACCTGGGCTCTGTCCCAAAATGGCACCCTCTTCCCTATGTAGTACACTACCCATAAAGCTCTGATCAAACMTTATGCACTATATAGGAAAGAGAGGGCCATTTGGGACACAACCCTGGTATAAATCACAGATTAGGGCCCGTATCGACAAAGAGCTTCAGAGTAGGAGTGCTGATATGAATAGGATTTATGGACAGCAGCACCGCTACTCATACTCTGGCCCTGAGATTTATTTCAACATTTATTTAAGTCAGTTAAGAACAAATMTTTTATTTTCAATGYCGGCCTACCCCAGCTAAACCCTAACCTGGACGACGCTGAGCCAATTGTGCGCCGCCCCATGGGACTCCCAATCACGGCCYGTTGTGATACAGCCTGGAATCGAACCAGGGTCTGTAGTGACGCCTCTAACACTGAGATGCGGCGRCCCTTGGGAGATATAGCCTAAATATTGGACCTAGGCCTATATGAGTGTGCATTGAAGTTGTGGGTAACATGGGTTCATGGTAAGTCTATTAAATAATATCAATCCCAAAGGAAACCAACAAGAGCCATGATCTCACAAGAAATTTGGGGGAACTTTTTAAATACTCAAATCTAGAGACGTAAACAYTTTGTTGAGAATCAACAACACATTTTAGATTTGCAGAGGGGATTAATGAGGTGAAGAGTCTGTGGCGGTTGCATCCCTGTCGGTCCTCAAAGATGAAATTGCATTGAATCGAATGAACAATTTCCAAATGACATTGMTTGTGTCCCAAATGGCACCCTATTCCCTATATAGTGAACTACTTTATTGGGACCTGGTCAAAAGTAGTGCACTACAAAAGGAATAGGGCCAGTCTTTATATTATTAGTATTGATGTGCCATTGTACAAACAAGAGTGGTACCAACCAATCCCATTCCAGCCTTGTAGATCGGCGACAGCGATAGGTCAGCACACTTCACTTCCCATACTTGCACGGCATCGAGCCACAAGTCGGGCTCAGTTGATTGGTCCACACGGTAATAGGGGCGTGGCTTTGGCAAAATATGCTCCTGGAAAAGACAATGGCTTCATAGTTAATTGGATCTAAAGACTTTTGGCAGCTTTGCAACAGAAACTCTGGGCTTTGCTTCACAAATGAGAATAGAACACAGCAACGGTCTCTGTATTGTACCTTTAAGAATTTATAATGTTGCTCCAAATCTTCATCCTTGAACCCTGTCCCAATCTGCAAAGACAAAAGAACCAGAAAAAGATAGTCCCCTGCGGTAAACCAGATGAGACCTTTAGCAGAGTAGAATAACACAACTGACAGAATTCCCTGTGTTAAATGCCTTTAGCCTAATTGGCCCGAGGCGCTGTCACCTTTCAAAACAGACAAACCAGCAGACAAAGAGAAAAAAAGTCACTTCGCAGGCAAGGCAGGCAGACAGGTACACACACACACACAGCCCACACAAAGAAGCCCCTCACACACACACACAGCCCACACAAAGAAGCCCCTCACACACACACACAGCCCACACAAAGAAGCCCCTCACACACACACACACACACACACACACCTTGCAGACCGACTGGAACTCTTCATTGTCCTCATCGTAGCAGGCGAGCAGAAAGCCTCCGTAGGTCCCTGTTCTCTTGCCCTTCCCCAGATACGCTCCGATCACACACAGATCCATCGTGTCCCCCACGCCATCCAGATAATCCTTCTTCAGCTAGACAGAGAGATAGGAAGGATTTATAGAAAACGTGTAACAAGTTCTTGTGTTTGTGCACGCGTGTGTAGTGCAGGGTTCGCCAAAGAATGTTAGAGGAGCTGCGCCACCTTGTGGACTGGCTGCGCCACTATATATATATATATAGTGGCGTGTATATATATATATATATATATAGTGCGTGTATAATATATATAGTGGCGTGTATATATATATATATAGATATATAATATATATAATATATATATATATATATACACAGTTACCAGTCACACGTTTGGACACACCTACTCATTCAAGGGTTTTCTTTATTTTTACTATTTTATACATTGTAGAATAATAGTGAAGACATGAAAAACTAATGCTAACCCAATTGAGATGGTTTGGGATGTTTGGACTGCAGAGTGAAGGAAAAGCAGCCAACAAGTGCTAAGCATATTTTGGGAAAGCATTCCAGGTGAATACCCCATGAAGCTGGTTAGAGAATGCTAAGAGTGTGCAAAGCTGTCATCAAGGCAAAGAGTGGCTATATCTCAAATATATTTAGATTTGTTTAACAGATTTTTGGTTACTACATGATTCCATGTGTGTTATTTTTAGTTTTATGTCTTCACTATTATTCCACAATGGTAGGAAAACAGTAAAAATAAAGAAAAACCCCTTGAATGAGTAGGTGTCCAAACTTTTGACTGGTACGTATGTATGTATGTGTTATGTAGTTGTTGTATGTAAATATTCATGCTGTATATATAAATAAAAAATGTAAATATATATTATTTTTACTTGTTATATAGAAGGCACTTTTTAGTTCTAGACAGCAGGAATGGCTGTTAATAACGATGTTCAAAAAACGCAAAACTGTCAGAGTCTTAAGGGGGGGCGCCCCTGTCAGAGTGTCCCCCAGCTGTACTCAGCAGCACCACCTTGTTAAATCCTGGGCAGAACCCTGTGGTGTGTCTGTACCTTGAGCCAGTTTGTGAGAGCGCTTGGCGATTCTATACGTGGCATCTTTCTCCAGAGTCTTCACCATGAGTCCCTCGCAGGAGTCTGATTGAACCCAGAATTACATTCAGGAAACCAACATTTTACAGTGCGTCCCAGATTTTATTTAAATGTATTTTAAAAACAGGAAATGGCAACCGATTCCTACATATAGTGCCACTACTTTTGACGAGGGCCCATAGAAACATAACACTTAATGTCCCCCAAATTGGCAGGCCAATCACGTTAGCGACGCGTGTCGATTCCACCTTTTAGTCCTTAGCCAGACAGCGTGATTCGATTCGCCACGGTCCTTAAGCCAGACAGCGTGTCCGATTCGCCACCGTCCTTAGCCCAGACAGCCGTGTCGATTCGGCCACCGTCCTTAGCCAAGACAGCGTGTCGATTCCGCCACCGTCCTTAGCCAGAACAGCGTGTCGATTCGCCACCGTCCTTAGCCAGACAGCGTGTCTGCCTACAACGTGCGATGCCACTGCTAAGAAATGCTCCATCTTAGCCAGACGTCAATACGTACGACAGCTAGCTAGCTTAGCTTACCACGTCAGTACGACCAGCTAGCTAGCTAGCCCTAACCACGTCAGTAGCGACAGCTAGCTAGCTAGCTAACCACGTCAGTACGACAGCTAGCTAACCACGTCAGTAACGTACAGCTGCTAACCACGTCAGTTACGACAGATAGCTAACCACGTCAGTACGATCAGGCTAGCTACCAACGTCAAGTCCGACAGCTAGCTACCACGTCAGTACGGACAGCTAGCTAAGCTAGCTAGCAACCACGTCAGTAACGAACAGCTAGCTAGCTAGCTAGCTTACCACGTCAGTACGACAGCTAGCAGCTAGCCTAGCTACCAGTCAGTAACGAACAGCTAGGCTAGCTAGCTAGCTACCCACGTCAGTACGACAAGCTAGTAGCTAGCTACTACAGTCAGTACGACAGCTAGCTAGCTAGCTAAGCTAGCTTACCACGTCAGTAGCGACAGCTAGCTAGCTAGCTAGCTAGCTTACCACGTCAAGAGGACAGCTAGCTAGCTAGCTAGCTAGCTACCACGTCAGTACGACAGCTACGCTAGCTAGCTACCACGTCAGACGACAGCTACTAGCTAAGCTTACCACGTCCAGTACGACAGCCTAGCTAGCTAGCTTACCACGTCAGTAGTAAAGCTACCTAGCTTACCAACGTCAAGTAACGACAGCACTAGCTAGCTTACCACGTCAGTACGACAGCTAGCTAGCTAGCTTACCACGTCAGTACGACAGCTAGCTAGCTTACCACGTCAGTACGACAGCTAGCTAGCTTACCACGTCAGTACGACAGCTAGCTAGCTTACCACGTTAGCTGTTCTAGCTAGCTGTCGTACTAAGCGGCTGATTAAGTCACTGCACTGGCGGCGGACATCTATGCAAAAATTTTGCAGGAGATAGTTTGAGAAAATTAAAACAAAAAGGTATTAAATCATTGTCACAACATTTGTATTACTTTAGCTTGTTATTCTGCCTGTTTCATGGAGAGRCATACAAGAGCGCATTGATATAACATTTTAGGAACCGTTTCCATTTTTGAATGGCGGATGTTCGGGAATCCCAACATTTTAGGATGAGTTCGACGTCCTACAAGACAGATTGATTGAGGGACGAGCGTTGTGTAGGTGTGACGCCATCTGACGTAAGACAACGACAATTCCCTTTCTGCCTCAAATGAGTCCTTCTGGAATGTTCTTGGTAAACCCATCGCTGTACAGTGCACAGCTTTTCTCTCTCTCAAACTTGTATGTTTTTTTTTAAAGGAGTGGGGCAGTCCCACTCCTCACATATGTGTTTATTGTACAGGATAGAGAGAGAGAGAGCTAGAGAGGAAAGACAGAGGGGGCTGAAATAGCAGTGGGCTGGATGGTGGCCTCTGCTGCAGTACTATACATGATCCAAGAGGAAGCGGCTTAGAATGCTACACCATCCCTGGCAACAACAGTGCGTGACCTTTGACCAGGGACCATAGAGAGCGCTCTGGTCTAAAGTAGTGCACTATATATGGAATAGGGTGTCATTTAGGACATAGCCTAAGACATGAATAAACAGGTCAAGGACAGAAGGAGATCAAAAGACAAGAGTGACCTCACAAACAAACACAGCGAACAGACTGGTCACACACGTTATAAAAAAAACACACTTATCCCACAAACCTCGAACCGATTGCTCCAGGAACTCAGCGATGACGTCTGTGTTGTCTGAGTCGATGGCACGGGCGAACACAAACTCTCCCTCCTTCTCCTGGAAGCTCTCCTTCAACAGAGCCCTGCGACATGACAAGGGCTTCTTCACTAGAGACTGACACACCCAGAGAGAGACCCAGAGAGAGCGAGACCACATTAGAGACATTCGACAYATCCACAAAGAATTTGAAAACAAATCAAACATTGATAAACTCCCATGTCCATTAGGCGAAGTATCAAGATTTGTGGCCGTTGCCATGAGAAAAGGACAACCAGTGGGGCACAAACAATGTGAATACACCGAGAGAGAAGAGAGACACCCAGACAGAGAGAGAAGAGAGAGACACCCAGACAGAGAGAGAAGAGAGACACACCCAGACAGAGAGAGAAGAGAGACACACCCAGACAGAGAGAGGAGACACCCAGAGAGGCACCCTATTCTCTACATAGTGCACTACTCTGGACCAGAAACCTACGGGCCCTGGTCAAAACTAGTGCACTAAATTGGAAAAAGTGTCCATGTCTAACAGACCTTATAATTCCTATTCTCATCCACTCACCTCTCCATTGAGATACAGCAGGTCGAAGGCGTACACACACACCTGGACCTTGATATCAGCTGCAGCCACATCCTACAGAATACACAGTACAGGTCATTGATATCAGCCACATCCTACAGAATAATTATGTAGGATGTGGCCTGATATTCACTGACTTGTACTGTATATTCTGTAGGATGTGGCTGATATCCAATGACCTGTACTGTGGTATTCCTGTAGGATGTGTGGCTGATATCAATGCCTGTACTGTGTATTCTGTAGGATGTGGCTGATATCAAATGACCTTACTGTGATTTCTGTAGGATGTGGCTGATATCAATGACCTGTACTGTAGTATTCTGTAGGATGTGGCTGATATCAATGACCTTGTACTGTGTATTCTGTAGGATGTGGCTGATAGCTGATATCAATGACCTGTACTGTGTATTCTGTAGATGTGGCTGATATCAATGACCTGTACTGTATATTCTGTA
This sequence comes from Salvelinus sp. IW2-2015, assembly GCF_002910315.2. NCBI lineage: Eukaryota > Metazoa > Chordata > Actinopteri > Salmoniformes > Salmonidae > Salvelinus > Salvelinus sp. IW2-2015. The sequence continues at coordinate 26,626,143 of NC_036855.1, read as the reverse complement.
GGATGTGGTGATATCATGACTGTACTGTATTCTGTAGGATGTGGCTGATATCATGGACCTGTACTGTGTATTTCTGTAGGCATGTGGCCTGATCTCATGACCTGGTACCTGTGTATCTGTAGGATTGTGGCTGATAGCTGATATCAATGACCTGTACTGTATATTCTGTAGGATGTGGCTGGTATCAATGACCTGTACTGTGTATTCTTGTAAGGATGTGGCTGTATCAGATGACCTGTACTGTGTCTTCTGTAGGATGTGGCGATGCATATCACATGACCTGTACTGTTATTCTGTACGGACGTGGCTTGGATATCAATGACCTGTACGTGTATATTCTGTAGGATGTGGCTTGATATCAATGAACCTGATACTGTGTAATTCTGTGGATGTGGCTGATATCAATGGACCTGTACTGTTGTATCTTCTGTAGAGCTGACTGATATCACATATGATTCAGAAAGTGAATATACTTACTGTGGTATATTCTTGAGTGGGATGTGGCCTGATACGCCTGATATCGATGACCCATTCTGCTACAGTTATTACATGGAGAGAGTTAGGTCATTGATATCAAGTAGAGTCATTTACTGTCCGTCAATTTCTGTAATGCAGAGATAGGTGGCTGATAATCAAATGCCAGCATGTACTGTGTATTCTGTAGTGAATATGAATGGATGGCTTATAATATCCCGATTTCAGCAAGTGAATATTATAAGAGTATCTTCCCGCATTATATCAGTAGAGACGAATACTATGAGTGTACATTTGCTCCCATTTCTAGAAGTGAATTTACTGTTAGAGGGATATGTTGTGTGCCGCACTACTTTCACATGAACAAGCTTGAAGTTATCATGTGGTTTAATGTTATCCTGTAGGATGTGGCTGCCAGCTGATATCAAGGTCCAGGTGTGTGTGTACCCTTGACCTTGCTGTATCTCAATGGAGAGGTGACGTGTGTACATGCACGATATACATGAGAAGGTAGAATATTAATAAGTATAACTCTCATAGTATTTAGGTCTGTTAGACATTCCGAAGCATTCAGCTAAGTGTATTATATCTCAATTTATAGAGTTAGTCACTACGTTCTTCTATGTACCTCAGAAAGGGTGGAATAGCTAGACGTACTCGTAGGTTTCCTGGTCCAGAGTAGTGCACTATGTAGAGAATAGGGTGCCCCTCGGGTGTCTCCTTCTCTGTCCTGGGGCTGTTCCTCTCATTTTCAGTATGCTCGAACCCATGGAGAGGTATTCCTCCGCATTGGTGTTAGAAGATAACTACTTATACTCTTCGCATGTTTCTGTTCGCCCCATTTTGGGTGCATGAAGTGATCACACTCATCTCGACGTTCAGGTCTCTCGCTATTATTCTCAGCAAGACATTGGAGAGTTATATGTAGGCCCCATCGTTGGTTTATGTAACTCCCTTGTTTTCTCTACACAGTGAATGGCATATCCCGAGTATCTCCCATTTCAGGATGTGAATATAGAGTATTCTCCCATTTCAGAGGTGCAAATATACGACGTATATATCCGCATTTCAGAAGTGAATATAGATATTTGTATCTCCGGGCATAGTATCTCCCATTCTTCATGAAGTGA
>NC_036855.1:26612848-26624514 GCF_002910315.2 Salvelinus sp. IW2-2015 | reverse complement strand
TGTTACAATGACTGTACTGTGTATTCTGTAGATGTGGCTGATGGCTGATCCAATGACCTGTACTGTGTATTCTGTAGGATGTGGCATGGTGTATCAATGACCTGTACTGTATATCTGTAGGATGTGGCTATGGTATCAATGACCTGTACTTGTATTCTGTAGGATGTGGCTGATGCTGATATCAATGAACCTCATACTGTGTATTCTGTAGGATGCTGGCTGATATCTAATGACCTGTACTGTGTATCTGTAGGATGTGGCTGATATCAATACCTGTTACTGTGCTACAGAATACACAGTACAGGTCATTGATATCAGCGCTATGCCGATGGGAGGTAGCCCATCTCCTGGCAGGTCAAACCAGACAGGTCAGTCCACTTCTTGATCAGAGCCTGGTAGGAAAAGGACCTACGACCACTGAGGAAACTGCCACCTGGGCTAATCAGCCCTCCAGCCGTAATGACAATGACTAGAGAAACCATGGTAACTCAGTAAGAGGACCACTCATTTCTTTCCTGTCACCTTTCTCTTCCGTGTGGTGAGAACCTGGAATGGTTGGATCTGCTTCTTCTCTCTGTCCCAAGCTACTGCCTCAGAGTCCAACACACAGGAAATCACAGACTCATTCTTTACCTGAGAGAGACACAGCGAGAGAGCGACAGAGACAGGTAAGTGTTATCATGCAGTGTGCTTATGTCCATGATAAAGGGGCTAAAATGATCTCAGATTGTGTCTGAAATTGCACCCTATTCTCTATGTAGTGTACTCTGGACAAAAGTAGTGCACTATATAGGGAATAGGTTGTCATTTGGGATGAGTGTTGAGAGGGTCATTGTTACCGTAGGAATGCGGGAGATGATGTCAGGATATTTGGTGGTATTATCCTCCTGGTTGCGACTGAAAATACGCACTTCCCCATTCTCCAAGATATGGATCTGCACAATACAATTATCAATAGTTGAACCATTCAACCAACAGGCAGTGAGTTTCCTGTTGTATGTAGAGCAGAGCTGTGTGGCTCAGTTGGTGGYGTTTAACACTTTAAAAACACCAAAACAGTGGGTTCAATTCCRGCAGGGGCCACTCATAAGAAAATGGACGCACTACTTCCCATTGCTTTGAATAGGCATCTGCCGACTGTCATAATACACATTATATTAGACAGAAATATGCAGGGTCAACCTGTAAAGATGGAGCACAAGCACTGCGAGCCAGCTGTATGTTAGAGCGCCATCTGGTGGCCCTTTCAGGAGTCACACAGCAGCTTAATGGCCAAGAGGACAACACGTCACAGGGCTCTCTACAGCCTCGCCGGAAGGGGCCGCAGGGGGCTCATAACTCTAGTTAGGGCGCCTCCGCCCGGCGAAGGGCCGCACAGGGCCTCTCTGACAAGGGACAGCGTATTTCCTAGGGAGGGCACTGCACGGGCCTGCTCTACAGGCCTCGCGCTAGTACCTCCCACACACACACACACAGCTCTCCATCAAGCCTCCGCCCCGGGAGGGCCTCACGGCTTTCTCCATGGCATCTGAACCAGAAAGTAGCCCTCGCGAGCATCCTCGGGAACAGGCCATCAACAGGGCTTCTCAAAACAGCCCGCGACCGGCGGGCCACTCACAGGGCTCCCGGTCAGCAGGGCCTCCGCAGGTCCTACTTAAGGGGAGGGCCTCCAGGGGCTCCTCACACGAAGCCTCCGCCGCCGGGAGTGAAACTCAAAGGGCTCTCCACCAGCTTCGCACCCGGGACGGCCTCAACAGGGCCTCCCACGCTGAGGCCTTCCTGCCGATCGACCAGGGCATCAGGGGAGGCGCCTCATCCAGGTTCTCCACACCCTCCGCCGGGAGGGCTCTCACAAGGGCTCTCTACAAAACAGCCTCCCGCCCCGGGAGGGGGCCTTGGGCTCACAGGGCTCTCTACAGCCTCCGCCCGGGAGGGCCTCACAGGGCTCTACAGCCTCCGCCCGGGAGGGCCTCACGACCTGAGGCACAATAGCACCATGTCTGCTTCCTAACCAGGACACACACACACAGATATAACAAACATGTAGCTGACACATGTATAGGACACACAAAAGTGAGCAACCACACACACACACACACACACACCTACCTGTGCTCGTTCTCCATCATACTTGTACTCGCAGGTGAAGGCAGCTTCATCAAATCTCTTCATCACCTCTCCTACACCTTTGGTGGGGTGAGCCAGCATGGGCCTCAACGGTACACCTGAGGAACAGGGGTCAGAAATACCACACCGAAACAATGCACCCTCCCACACCAACAACCCCGATGGTCAGTACCTCATCATCTACTCATAAAAGGTTGACATTTCCCCTCCCGCTTTAAGTACTCTGGGATTCTTGATGTAATGAAAAGCYCTTTAAAAATGTAKTAAATGATTATTATTGCCTGGAGTGAGTTTGCAGTGGTTGGGGAGTTCATCAATCCCCTCCTTCAGYATGACTGGGATGATGACATCATAGTTGGGCATCTCACTGGACGGGACAGAAGAAATCCATTAAGAAAATCTAATTCACACAGGCTTTGTCCCAAATGGCACTACAATTCCCTACATAGTGTACTACATTGTGCAGAAGCCTACGAGCCCTGGTCAAAAGTAGTGCACTATATAGGGAATAGGGGGCCGTTCGGGTAAGGAACACACCGACTACAGCTGTATTTAGCAGGTTTAGTACCAGTAAGTCTGTTTGAGGACAAGGCTCTTCTCTTCTATCCAAGCTTTCTGTTTTTCTGCACTCATTCCTTTCCCCGCGTCAACCACCGCCGGAGGGAAGTCTGGAACACACACACTAACGTCTCAGTTGCTTCAAAGGCAGACATTAATATTGTATGTAGAGGTTATGTTGTGAACCAACATGGTAATGTCTGGGGGGCACTGTTGTGAAAACGCTTTGATGATGTTATGGCACTGTTGTGAAAACGCTTTGACGATGTTGTGGTAATGTCTGGGGGGGGGACTGTTGTGAAAACGCTTTGACGGTGTTGTGGTAATGTCTGGGGGGGGGGGACTGTTGGGATTTGTTTTTTTTTTTTTTGTGTTTTTGTTTGGGTGTGGTGATTGTTTGTGAAAACGCTTTGATGATGTTGTGGTAATGTCTGGGGGGGGCACTGTTGTGAAAACGCTTTGACGGTGTTGTGGTAATGTGATAGTATTTTGAAAACGTGGTATAGTTGGGAGGTAATGTTGTTTAAACATTGTGAAAATGTTGTAATGACGTTGGCTGGCTAACCTTGTCCTGGAGGAGTCAGACACACGGCCTGACTCAGGGCAGAGAGTACACTCTGTTCAGCCAAGCCAATCCTCAGCTTCCCTGCCAGCGACCTGTCGATCAATCAACACAGACATGCATTGATGATGTCCTGCTTTTTGTCTGATGCTGTACATGTACTGGTGTTGTACGTAGCAGCTGGTAAACAAACAGTTATAAAGTAKTATAGAATTACACATAACTTAATAGTCACAGAGATCCTATCTTATTTGAACGCATAACGGTACCGACCAGCGGGGTGACGACTTGTGAATGTGCAGGCAGACAGGAGTGATAAAACAGCTTGGCTAATGAAGCAAGACAACATGCTCAACTATATCCTGTGTAAACCAATAACAGGTGACCGGAAGATACAACAACAAAATAATAATGGATCACATATAAAATGAACAGAGGCTAGAACTCAGTGAGTGCAGAAAGACAGGTCAATAAGGCTCAGGTCAAAAGTATTGCATTACATAGAGCACAGGCTGTCATTTAGGAGACATCCTCAGTTTGACCAGTAGTATAGTGAAAGAAGTGGGGACCATTACCTGACAATGTATCTGGCTTCAGAGAAACGACAGGCTACAAAGAGACCTTTGATGATGTCGATCTTCTTATTCATGGCCTAAAGGCAGGGGGAGAGAGAGAGAAAATAATTAATTCCTTTTAATCAAATTCTAGACGGATTAATAATAAATTCATCATCCTATTCCCAGGACAGAGAACTGTTTAAGAAAACAATCAGTGAATTTGTCAAAACGATTTGAGAGTTTTACGGTGTTAAACTCTCACACACTCACAGAATTCCCACTCATGTTCCCGATGTCTTTCAGTTTGTTGAACACACCCCCCGCAATAAGATTGGCTGGCTGGAACATAATTCTCTGGTTGTTACGGGAACTCTCAGCCACCAACCCCAAGTCCCCCTTCTCTGCAGCCTCCGCCTTGATTTTGTCCAACTGTCGCCCTGGCAACAAGAACAAAGATGTGAGAGAGTTCTAAGCCCAAAAGCAAAGGAAGATAAATAACAACAACACAGATAGCGTGRGTGTGTGTGTGTCTCACCAGTAGCTTGGGCGACAGCCTTCATCAGAACAGTGTCTCCCACTCCCAGCTCCAGCCCCATGTAAGCAGGACCCAGCTGATTGAGACACAGGTAGACGCAGCACAGCAGGTCCTCTGAGCAAGAACAACAACAGAGACAAACACTCAGCACACMATCTGCAGCACACTAGTCCCGATATAGCGCACTACTTTTGACGAGGGCCCATAGGGAATCGGGTGGCATTTGGGACATATCCAGGGTATTTCACAGTGTTCCTTTACAGATAGTGCCGTAGAGGTCTGGTCAAAAGTAGTGCACTAAATAGGGAATATTAGAATACCATTTGGGATGTTGGCATCCTGCACCTGGGCTCCACATCTACACACCGTGGGGAAAAACTAATAAAAGCTATTTTACCTGGAGAGAGGACGATAACAGAGCGTAGGAGATTAGATAATGTTTCAATGTTCCTCAATCTAGAAACAAAAAAAAGAAAGAAATGCAATTAGTATGTAAAACAATATAAAAGGGAAAATTACACTACAATAAAACACAGGCTGTCCCAAATGGCACCCCATTACCTAGATAGTGCACTACATAGGGATCCATTTGGGATACACCCAAGAACTAACCAGTTACGACTTGGGAGGTCTATTGAAATCTCTTATACCTGCCAGAATCTTCCTCAATCTTTTCAAAGGTGCGTGCAACAGCCAAATACGGGACCCTGTGAAAGAGAAAATTAGACAAAACATTGAATACAACTCCGTTGAGACTTATTTACAGTACATATGTCCAGTGTAGGTTGTTCAGGGTGGAAATCATTAGTGCACATCGCAGCAAAATCATTTTGGAACAGGAAATGAAAACAAGCGTTTCTTATTGGACKAGTTCAGGTAGTCCCTCTCCGTTTCGGCCCATTTGCTTTCGTTTGGTACCTAGTGAATAGGACCCAGGTTGAGGTATACGGCTGAGTCGTGTGGCTAGAGCTGGGCAACGTGGACAAAAATCCACATCGCGATAAATTGACTGAATTTTAGCTCGATACCGATAAATTGAACGATACCTGGTGCTTATTCATTTGATTAATGTAACTTTAGGTGAACCTTTAAAATACRCCTACAAATGTTTATATTCTTAATTTTCTCATTAGCAATAGGCCATATTAGGCTTATTTAACTCCTAGTAAAAGCAAATTCTTGTTATTATCGATGTCAGTAAAATATATATATWTTTTTAAATGGTTGGGTTGGTCAGTGTGGATAATGTCCAGTTATCGTCCCAGCTCTAGCWGTGTTAAGGGGGTTGGACGTACCTRTGTCCCCGGCTCCAGCAGGCGTGGTCTACAGGGTGATAGTTGGGTCTGGACGGGTCATACTGGGCCTGGGCAGTCTTCTCTCTGGGGGTCAAAGACACTCAGATTAATACAGTATACTGCACTATTCAACTCACTGGAGAAAACATGAATGTACACATGTACAGCTACTCCTTCAAAGAGATACACTTAGAGTGACACTTTTAAAAGCAATAGATTGTTGTAATCATTGGCTAGAGGGAGATTCCACCATTGACCAAAGCACKKATTTTGGGAAAAGGGTGGAGAATGGGATGAAGCCATGGTGTAAAGTTAACATATTTTCATAACCATCTGTGATTCTCTCTTACCCTTTCTTGTCTTTAACGTCCTCCGGGGTACGGGACACCGTCGCCTCTTCCTTTATATACTCCCCGCTCTTCTCCTTTCCGTCTCCCTCGCTCTTCTCCTTTCCGTCTCCCTCGCTCTTCTCCTTTCCGTCTCCCTCGCTCTTCTCCTTTCCGTCTCCCTCGCTCTTCTCCTTTCCGTCTCCCTCGCTCTTCTCCTTTCCGTCTCCCTCGCTCTTCTCCTTTCCGTCTCCCTCACTCTTCTCTGGTCTCTCCATCTTTACAGCAGCCTTCCTGGGAGCTAGATAACAGAGAAGAAACCAACATTCAGACTTGGAGTTTGGAGCATACGGTTTGTCAAACAAGCTTTTTCAAGTATAAAGTACAAAGGATGTTGCATGTCCTTGTTCCACTGCCATCTCTGCAGTTTACAAGTCTCTTACACTCCTTCAGATTTCTTCAAAACAAAATGTAGGTTAAATCCCAAATGGCACKCTATTCCGTGCCACTTGAGAAGCAATGTTACACTCCTTCKGGTTTCTTCTAAACAAACTGCAGAATGCAAAGTCATTCATAGAGATGTTCCTGTGCAAGGCAGGAAGTAAAATGGGGAAAACCTCACCAAAGAAACTGCTGATGGTGGGGACTTTCTTGGCTTGGGGGCTTTCTGACACTTTCTCTTCTTTCATGTCTTTCTCCTCCTTCCTTTCATTTTTAGGACTTCTTTTTTCTTTCTCATCCTTTACCGCCTTTTGACCCTTAGGACTTCTCTCTTTAACCTTTTGACCCTTAGGACTTCTCTCTTTAGCCTTTTGACCCGTAGGACTTCTCTCTTTAACCTTTTGACCCTTAGGACTTCTTTCTTTAGGACTTCTTTCCTTAGCCTTTTGACCCTTAGGACTTCTTTCTTTAGGGCTTCTCTCTTTAGCCTTTTCACTTTTTCCTTTTTCCTCCTCAGCCTTCTCAGTCGCGGTCTCTTTCACATCAAGTGCTTTCTCCTTCTCTCCATCTTTGGTCTTCTCTTCATCCGTCTCTTTCTCCTCCGGGTTGTTCTGCGCCACCCCAGGCTTATCCACACTGTTCTCTCCTCCCACGTCCATCGCTTCCTCTTCATTCTCTACAGAGAAAAAGAGAAATGGAGTGATGCAACAGAAGAGAGAAGGGGTAGGATCACTTGTAATGGAGGAAACCCTTACCGGTGCTGTCCTGTGTCTCCTCAACCTTTGCTCTTTTATTCTGCTGTCCTTGTTCTTCCTCCTCCTTTTCACTGCCACTCCGGCTGTCCAGCTTTCTCTTAGGGAACTGCTTCCTTGCTACAGAGATGATAGAAACACAACTAGTTAGAGATGCACCACTACTCTACAGAGAAGATAGAAACAACTAAGAGATGCATCATTGCTGAACACATTTTTGTGACATTGATCAAATTGATGTAGTTCTTAGAAATATATTTATTCTGTTCATAAAAATAAAAAAAACTTGTGTGGAAGTATTTTCTCTTTGTTATCATTGAATAATTCCCCACGCACCTGCAACAAGTAACCCCAGATATGGAAATGCTTTATCCTATTTTCAGACATATTTAAACATATTCAACATATTTCCACATTCAACATTAAAAACAGACAACTTTGTTAACAGTGTGTTAGTAGATGTTGGACTTATACAGCTAGAGACCGACCGGTGCGGCGTTTGGGTATTCCGGAAGGTGAGATGGAAGTGGGGGTGTCAGGGGTTCCAGGGGTGGGGGAGGCAGCTGGGGTCACTGGAGTGGCGGATGWGGTCARTGGAGWGGCGGATGWGGTCACTGGAGAGGCGGATGAGGTCACTGGAGAGGCGGATGAGGTCACTGGAGAGGCGGATGWGGTCACTGGAGAGGCGGATGTGGTCACTGGAGAGGCGGGGGACAGGGGGGTGGTAACAGCCTTGAATACTTCATCCTGTGGGGGAGAGACAAAGTTCAGATCTATATACACAGAGAGGGTCACAAACGGCCACTATTTCCTAGATTTGTATTTGTTTACCCAGGTCTCATTTAGGTGAAATCTGTTTTTCAAGAGCGACCTGGTCAAGACGGCACTGTATTGGGAATATGATGCCATTTGGAATGCATAGTCAGTCGCATCTTTATATACACACACCCTCCTTTGGCTTTACAGTTGTTTCAAATGGTAAAGACCAGAGTAGGGTTGGCTGGTAACCAAACGTTCATACAGTCATGCTGTTCCTGTACAGGGGTAGACAGTATTACCAGCAGCGCACGCAAGGGGCTCTAAAAAACAAAATGTTATTGTTTTGACGCACAAAACTAATTTAGGCAGCAGGGACCTTGATCCAGGAGGTCCTTGATAGTCTCTGCTGTAACCTAGAAGCTTGATCTAGCCACTTAGCTAGAGAGTTAGCAAACCAAACACATAGCTGGGGCACTGAACTGGAGATAATATATTTGCCATATGGGATGGATCCAAAGTCCTGATTAGAGCTTGTTTACGTAGAGGAGGATATGAGGTGGGAAATGTAAAACCTACCTTGGGTTGCACAGCCTTGTCCTCTTGCTCCTGTTCTATTCCGGCTGGAGCCTCATCATCATCATCATCATCACTGTCCAAGATCTGACGACTGCGTTTAGTGAACTTCTTTACTGGCGAATCAGGCTCTTCATGGACCCCATTCTGAACTTTGAGAGGCCTTTTGACTGGTCTAGTAAGGATGGAAAATAAAAATACATTATAGAGAGACACTGCAAATACCTACTCTCATATCGGTCATTCTACATTCTGTTCGCTTTCGCCGTTGCTGATTGCTTTGCTATTCAGGCAAGTACTCTACCACAAACTTCAAACGTAATCTGTTTCCTGTATAGACAACTACACCCAGGGCCATGTGTTTAACTTAAATATATGGCTCTGGCTACACCCGTGAAAACCCTGCCACCCTCACCCCCTGGCCTTAAACACTTACTCTGGCTTGTCTTTCACCGGCTTGTCTTTCACCGGCTTGTCTTTCACCGGCTTGTCTTTCACCGGCTTGTCTTTCACCGGCTTGTCTTTCACCGGCTTGTCTTTCACCGGCTTGTCTTTCACCGACTTGTCTTTCACCGACTTGTCTTTCACCGACTTGTCTTTCACCGACTTGTCTTTCACCGACTTGTCTTTCACCGACTTGTCTTTCACCGGTCCATCACTTTCTTTGCTCTCCTTCTCTTTGCCCGTTTTGGGCTGAAAGAAAGATCTTTAGGGCAGAAGAAAATTTAACAGAAGTCAGAAAGAAAACATATGTAGATACTGTAAAGGTAAAAATTACATTATGCATGACACAAACACGCCGTTGTGTCTCATGATTCGCTTTATATTAAGGCAGGTGTCAAGTAGAATTATGAGACAGGCACTAACGTTATATGATATTATAAACTGGGTGGTTTGAGCTCTGAATGCTGATTGGCTGACAGCCGTGGTATATCAGACCGTATACCACATGTATGACAAAACACTTATTTTTACAGCGCTAATTACATTGGTAACCAGTTTACAATAGCAATAAGGCACCTCAGGGMTTTGTGATATAGGGTCAATATACCAGGGCTGTGTCCAGGCACTCTGCATAAGAACAGCCCTTAGCGTTGCGTTGCGCCTAACAACAGCCCTTAGAGGTTGTATATTGGCCWTATACCACACCCCCTCGAGCGGTATTGCTTAATTATACAACGGATGGGTCTAATCCTGAATGCTGATTGGTTAAAAGTGCATTCCAGCCAGTGTCTATTCCACAAGATACCACCAGCTAAATCTATGACATTAAAAATGCCCATTTACTCTGTTCATCCAACTGCACAATCCACTGTCTCATCAGCCCAGCCAAGCAAAATATACACTTGATCTCCACTTTAAAAAGTATCTAGACARTATCTCGCATTTCTTTCTGACCAACATTTAGTTTTCAACAGCGGAGATGTGTATAAACCATACTGTCTGGCTTAATGACATTTGCAACAAAAAAATCAATATTCAAATTCTATCTCCAGCTGTCCCATAGTAATGAACGTGTCGGGACGAGACAGACTGCGTTTCTCAGCCAGTCTAAATCATGAATCAGCTGGCATCATTTAATATATATACACAAAGGAATTTKAATTTAAAAAGGTAKAACGAAACGAAGTACAYCTAGTTCTCCATATTTACAGCTTCCGTGTTTGAAGTGATTGTGTTAGCTGTGTTGTTGGCTAGTTCCTCTGAACAACAGTGTCCTGACAAGTGAACACATTTTCTATGCCAGGCGAAATCGCCCCTCATTGGCTTACTGTTATGTACGTATCCAAATAAATGTCACTAGAAAACAACTTAAATGCAGCTGTTACTCTTTTTTACGTTACTTTAAGTTAGCTGTAGTTGGCTAGCTAGCTAGCGATAAGAACGTTGCCAGCCAGTATGGCAATGGAACATTTAGAACAGTAGGCTGGGTCGCGTTCATAGATACAGAACCAAAAAAACAACTGAACGACTGAGTCGCGTTATATATATATATATATATTGTGGAAGCATGAATAAATTAATCAAAATAACGTTAATGAAAATATGTCAATCATTATTTTTAACATGTTGGTAACCCGTAGTATAAAAGTGATAATGCCCTCTTAGCCGGTGGTTGGAGGATATATTGGCACGGGTGTAACGTTAGTTAGGCCCGAGACGAAGTCATTTTCACCTAATTATCAACACAAAGTCCAAGGGGTTTGACCTCGTGTGTGTTGTTCACATCTTTGCAACCACAAAGAAGCCAACTAGCTAGTTTCAATGTACCTCAAGCCAGTTAGCTAGATGATGGCAAGGAACTCATTTTGCTAGTGTAGTTAACTAACGTTACCTAGCACAAAAGCAAACTGAGTTAGCCAACCTAGCTAGCTAGCTAGCTAACATTACTTGACTAGTGTTGCAMAGACCAATGCTGACTTTACTTACGATATGCTTCGCTGCATGCTGTCTTGTAGTTTTCTGATGTGTTAAATTACTGGTTATACACTACAATTYAACTTCGTGTTTAGCTAACAACAAAAGGACATTACCCGCGCAGAAATGCGATTGAAACGTTCCGCGCCAAAACAACGTCAGACGTTTCTGCAAGGGAGGGAATCATGTTGCCAGTGTGGTGTCGAGGTAACGACATTTGCGATACTGCCACCTGCTGGAGTGGAATATATTATATAGCAGCAGTATGGCTCTGATCGTGATGATGTTTCACATGAGTCTTTCAGGCCTATGTTTTGATAACATCATTGAGCACAAAATGGAAATGGGCCTTTTGTCATGCAAAGCAAATTTGGCTTATAATGCAGAACAACAGTTTGATAATTGAACTATTTTATTGTCATACACAACAGGTACTTCTCTGTTGAAGATTGCTGAGAAAGTAAGTGTACTGTTCATGTCACAGGTTTGTACGACTAAACCTATTTATTTCATGAAATCTAGAATAAGTAAAAGCACATGCAATATTAAATAGAATAAATATCAAAGTACACTGTAAACTCTGTGACATTCACATACAATTCATCATACATATAAAACTACAAAGACATCCCAAACAATAGGACATCTATTATAATGTCAAAAGAGGAAAGACTCTCCCTTGCATTCCTCCTCCTCCTCCACTACTCTCCATCATCATTCCCCACATTCATTTACATTTACATTTAAGTCATTTAGCAGACGC
>NC_036855.1:26603222-26612823 GCF_002910315.2 Salvelinus sp. IW2-2015 | reverse complement strand
TCTTTCCAGAGCGACTTACAAATTGGTGCATTCACCTAATGACATCCAGTGGACAGCCACTTTACAATAGTGCATCTAATCTTTTAAGGGGGGGGGGGGGGCAGAAGGATTGCTTTATCCTAGGTATTCCTTGAAGAGGTGGGGTTTCAGGTGTCTCCGGAAGGTGCGTGATTGATCCGCTGTCCTGGCGTCGTGAGGGAGTTTGTTCCACCATTGGGGTGCCAGAGCAGCGAACAGTTTTGACTGGGCTGAGCGGGAACTGTACTTCCTCAGTGGTAGGGAGGCGAGCAGGCCAGAGGTGGATGAACGCAGAGCCCTTGTTTGGGTGTAGGGCCTGATCAGAGCCTGAAGGTACTGAGGTGCCGTTCCCCTCACAGCTCCGTAGGCAAGCACCATGGTCTTGTAGCGGATGCGAGCTTCAACTGGAAGCCAGTGGAGAGAGCGGAGGAGCGGGGTGACGTGAGAGAACTTGGGAAGGTTGAACACCAGACGGGGGCTGCGGCGTTCTGGATGAGTTGTAGGGTTTGATGGCACAGGCAGGGAGCCCAGCCAACAGCGAGTTGCAGTAATCCAGACGGGAGATGACAAGTGCCTGGATTAGGACCTGCGCCGCTTCCTGTGTGAGGCAGGTCGTACTCTGCGGATGTTGTAGAGCATGAACCTACAGGAACGGGCCACCGCCTTGGATGTTAGTTGAGAACGACAGGGTGTTGTCCAGGATCACGCCAAGGTTTCTTAGGCGCTCTGGGAGGAGGACACAATGGAGTTGTCAACCGTGATGGCGAGATCATGGACGGGAGTCTTCCCCGGGAGGAAGAGCAGCTCCGTCTTGCCGAGGTTCAGCTTGAGGTGGTGATCCGTCATCCACACTGATATGTCTGCCAGACATGCAGAGATGCGATTCGCCCCTGGTCATCAGAAGGGGGAAAGAGAAGTTAATTGTGTGTCGTCTGCATAGCAGTGATAGGAGAGACCATGTGAGGTTATGACAGAGCCAGTGACTTGGTGTATAGCGAGAATAGGAGAGGGCCTAGAACAGAGCCTGGGGGAACCCAGTGGTGAGAGCGCTTGGTGAGGAGGACCGATTCTCGCCACGCCACCTGGTAGGAGCGACCTGTCAGGTAGGACGCAATCACAAGCGTGGGCCGCGCCGGAGATGCCCAACTCGGAGAGGGTGGAGAGGAGGATCTGATGGTTCACAGTATCGAAGGCAGCCGATAGGTCTAGAAGGATGAGAAGCAGAGGAGAGAGAGTTAGCTTTAGCAGTGCGGAGCGGCCTCCGTGATACAGAGAAGAGCAGTCTCAGTTGAGTGACTAGTCTTGAAACTGACTATTTGGATCAAGAAGGTCATTCTGAGAGAGATAGCAGGAGAGCTGGCCAAGGACGGGCACGTTCAAGAGTTTTGGGAGAGAAGAAAATTAGGGTTCAAGCTCCCAGGAGGAGGGGGAACAGAGAGGAAGGGGAAGTGGCCCCGAAGAGGGCAACGGGATGGGCTTCGGGAGGCAATACGGCAGAAGGTGAGCGGGTGACCGACTGGAAGAGGTGGGGGGGACCAGGGGGGAGGGGGGGGGGACCCGGGGGGGAAGGGGGGGGACCAGAGGGGAAGGGGGGGGGAACAGAGAGGAAGGGGAAGTGGCCCCGAAGAGGGCAACGGGATGGGCTTCGGGAGGCAATACGGCAGAAGGTGAGCGGGTGACCGACTGGAAGGCTGTCGATAAAGAGGAACACAGACAGACAGTCAAACACACATTGATGTACATAAAAAGATGTCAGACATTTTATTTATTTATTTAATATATTTTTTCACCTTTATTTAACCAGGTAGGCTAGTTGAGAACAAGTTCTCATTTGCCACTGCGACCTGGCCAAGATAAAGCATAGCAATTTGACACATACAACAACACAGAGTTACACATGGAATAAACAAAACATACAGTCAATAATACAGTAGAAAAATAAGTCTATATACAATGTGTACAAATGAGGTGAGATAATGGAGGTAAAGGCAAAAAAAAGGCCATGGTGGCGAAGTAAATACAATATAGCAAGTAAAACACTGGAATGGTAGATTTGCAGTGGAAGAATGTGCAAAGTAGAAATAGAAATAATGGGGTGCAAAGCAGCAAAATAAATAAATAAATACAGTAGGGGAAGAGGTAGTTGTTTGGGCTAAATTATAAATGGGCTATGTACAGGTGTAGTAATATGTGAGCTGCTCTGACAGCTGGTGCTTAAAGCTAGTGAGGGAGATAAGTGTTTCRAGCTTCAGAGATTTTTGCAGTTCGTTCCAGTCATTGGCAGCAGAGAACTGGAAGGAAAGACGACCAAAGGAGTAATTGGTTTTGGGGGTGACCAGAGAGATATACCTGCTGGAGCGCGTGCTACAGGTGGGTGCTGCTATGGTGACCAGCGAGCTGAGATAAGGGGGGACTTTACCTAGCAGGGTCTTGTAGATGACCTGGAGCCAGTGGGTTTGTTTAGGAGCAACAACAGCTCAGTCACAAAGTGGTAGGCCACACAAGCTCGCCGAGTGCTGAAGCGTGTAGAGTGTAAAAATCATCTGTCCTCGGTTGCGAGACTCTACCCGAGTTCCAAACTGCCTCTGGAAGCATTGTCAGCACAAGATCTGTTAGTCGGGAGCTTCATGAKATGTGTTTCCATGGCCGAGCAGCCGCACACAAGCCTAAGATCACCATGTGCAATGCCAAGTGTCGGCTGGAGTGGTGTAAAGCTCGCCGCCATTGGACTCTGGAGCAGTGTAAACGCGTTCTCTGGAGTGATGAATCACGCTTCACCATCTGGCAGTCTGACGGACGAATCTGGGTTTGGCGGATGCCAGGAGAACGCTACCTGCCACAATGCATAGGGAGGAACAGAAGAGGGGCACTCTGGACCAGCTGGGAGTCCAAAAGTAAGAGGTCCATTTCAAAGCCCTACATCCTTATATGAAATGCGTGAGCTAGTAAGAATATGGTGCCATTTGATACACCTTGAGATTAACAGGGGATATACTGACCTGGTGACAAGGTGGGTGCCCTTGGTAGTTGACCAGGATCAGTTTACTGAAGTTAGATTTGTAGGTGAATCTCCCCACCGGGCACAGACATGAATTCAACATCTATTCCACATTGGTTCAACGTAATTGCATTTKAATAAGTACCTGTTGGCATTAAGGAGTAACAGTAGTACTGAACCTGAGTGAGTGTATCTATGGGAACAACAGTAGTATTGAGACTGTACCTGAGTGAGTGTATCTATGGTAACAACAGTAGTATTGAGACTGTACCTGAGCATGGTTACCATGCTACTGTTGTTCCATAGATTACATCAACTCAGGTACAGTCTCAACTACATGTTATTTCCATAGATCCACATACTCGATACAGTCTCAATACTATGTTGTTCCCATAGATACTCTCACTCAGGTACGTCTCAATACTACTGTTGTTCCATAGTTAGCTGCTCAGGTACAGTCTCAATACCACTGTTGTTCCCATAGATACACTGCTCAGGTACAGTCTCAATACTACTGTTGTTCATAGATACAACATGCTCAGGTACAGTCTCAATACTACTGTTGTTCCCATAGTTACGCACATGCTAGTACAGTTCAATACTACTGTTGTTACCATAGATACACTCACTGGTACAGTCTCAATACTACTGTTGTTCCATAGATACACTCACAGTTCAGTATACTGTTACTTTAATGCCAACGGTACTTATTTATGCAATTACGTTAACCAATGTGGAATAGATGTTGAATTCATGTCTGTGCCCGGTGGGGAGATTCCTACAATCTAACTTCAGTAAACTGATCCTGGTCAACTACCAAGGGCCCCACCTTGTCACCAGGTCAGTATATCCCTGTTAATCTCAAGGTGTATCAAATGGCACCATATTCTTACTAGCTCACGCATTTCATATAAGGATGTAGGGCTTTGAAATGGACCTCTTACTTTTGGACTCCCAGCTGGTCCAGAGTGCCCTCTTCTGTTCCTCCCTATGCATTGTGGCAGGTAGCGTTCTCCTGGCATCCGCCAAACCAGATTCGTCGTCAGATGCAGATGGTGAAGCGTGATTCATCACTCCAGAGAAGCGTTTACACTGCTCCGAGTCCAATGGCGGCGAGCTTTACACCACTCCAGCCACATTGGCATTGCACATGGTGATCTTAGGCTTGTGTGCGGCTGCTCGGCCATGGAAACACATTTATGAAGCTCCCGACTACAGATCTTGTGCTGACAATGCTTCCAGAGGCGTTTGGAACTCGGGTGAGTCTCGCAACCGAGGACAGATGATTTTTACACTCACACGCTTAGCACTCGCGAGCTTGTGTGGCCTACCACTTTGTGACTGAGCTGTTGTTGCTCCTAAAACCCACTGGCTCCAGGTCATCTACAAAGACCCTGCTAGGTAAAGTCCCCCTTATTCAGGCTCGCTGGTCACCATAGCAGCACCACCTGTAGCACGCGCTCCAGCAGGTATATCTCTCTGGTCACCCCCAAAACCAATTACTTTTTTGGTCGTCTTTCCTTCCAGTTCTCTGCTGCAATGACTGGAACGAACTGCAAAAATCTCTGAAGCTAGAACACTTATCTCCCTCACTAGCTTTAAGCACCAGCTGTCAGAGCAGGCTCACATATTTCTAACTGTACATAGCCCATTTATAATTTAGCCCAAACCATACCTCTTCCCCTACTGTATTTATTTATTTATTTTGCTGCTTTGCACCCCATTTTTTATTCTACTTTGCACATTTTCCACTGCAAATCTACCATTCCAGTGTTTTACTTGCTATATTGTATTTACTTCGCACCATGGCCTTTTTTTTGCCTTTACTCCATTATCTCACCTCATTTGTACACATTGTATATAGACTTATTTTTCTACTGTATTATTGACTGTATGTTTTGTTTATTCCATGTGTAACTCTGTGTTGTTGTATGTGTCAAATTGCTATGCTTTATCTTGGCCAGGTCGCAGTGGCAAATGAGAACTTGTTCTCAACTAGCCTACCTGGTTAAATAAAGGTGAAAAAAAAAAAAAAAAAAAATGTCTGACATCTTTTTATGTACTCAATGTGTGTTTGACTGTCTGTCTGTGTTTCTTTTAGACAGCTTCCAGTCGGTCACCGCGTCACTTCTGCGTATTGCCTCCCGAAGCCCATCGTTGCCCTCTTCGGGGCCACTTCCCCTTCCTCTCTGTTCCCCTCCTCCTGGGAGCTTGAACCCTAATCTGAGGGAGCTCATCAGGCCTTCCACCTGCCGCCACTACTGCCCTGGCACCTCAACCCAATTGCTTCAACGGCTGGCATCCCAAGAGCAATATCATCAGAACCTTGCTTGTGTGGGACTGGGAGGGAAAGAGAGTGGGAGTGAGGAGGAGGAGGAATGTAGGGAATGATGATGGAGAGTAGTGGAGGAGGAGGAGGAGGAGGAATGTGGGGAATGATGATGGAGAGTAGTGGAGGAGGAGGAATGTGGGGAATGATGATGGGAGTAGTGGAGGAGGAGGAGGAGAGAGGAATGTGGGGAATAATGATCGAGAGTAGTGGAGAGGAGGAAGGAGGAATGCAAGGGGATGATGATGGAGAGTAGTGGAGGAGGAGGAGGAGGGGAGGGGAGGAATGTGGGAATGATGATGGAGAGTAGTGGAGGAGGAGAATGGGGAATGATGATTGAGAGTAGTGGAGGAGGAGGAGGGGAGGAATGTGGGGAATGATGATGGAGAGTAGTGGGAGGAGAGAGGAGGAGGATGTGGGGGAATGATGATGGAGAGTAGTGGAGGAGGAGGAGGAGAGGAGGAGGGGAGGAGGAGGGGAGGAGGAGGATGTGGGGAATGATGATGGAGAGTAGTGAGGAGGAGGAGGAGGAATGTGGGGAATGATGATGGAGAGTAGTGGAGGAGGAGGAGGAATGCAAGGGGATGTATGAGAGTATGAGGAGGAGGAGGAGGAGGAGGAGAATGTGGGGAATGATGATGGAGAGTAGTGGAGGAGGAAGGGGAGGAGGAGGAGGGAGGAGGATGTGGGGAATGATGATGGAGAGTAGTGGAGGAGGAGGAGGAGGAATGTGGGGAATGATGATGGAGAGTAGTGGAGGAGGAGGAGGAAGCAAGGGGAATGATGATGGAGAGTAGTGGGAGAGGAG
Source organism: Salvelinus sp. IW2-2015 (assembly GCF_002910315.2). Taxonomy (NCBI): domain Eukaryota; kingdom Metazoa; phylum Chordata; class Actinopteri; order Salmoniformes; family Salmonidae; genus Salvelinus; species Salvelinus sp. IW2-2015. Next base: position 26,606,670 of record NC_036855.1, on the reverse strand, counting down.
GAGGAGGAATGTGGGGAATGATGATTGGAGAGTAGTGGAGGAGGAGAGGAGGAATGTGGGGAATGATGATGGAGAGTAGTGGAGGAGGAGGGAATTGGGAATGATGATGGAGGAGTAAGTGGAGGAGGAGAGAGGAGGAGGAGGAGGAGAGGGAGGAGGAGGAGGAGGAGGAGGATGTGGGATGATGATGGAGAGGAGGAGGAGGAGGTAGGAATGTGGGAATGATGATGGAGAGTAGTGGAGGAGGAGGAGGAGGAGGAGGGAGGGAGAGGAATGGTGGACATCCGGTTTGGAGCGAGCGGTCGCATTTGCATTGCTCTGCAGGTAGTATAACTTTTCATTACATTCATTATAGTACAACGGTCTGATTTTCATTTTCATTACAGTAAACGGTTGATTTGTTTGATTGTACTACATAGCCTGTTTGTATCAAACATAATTGTGGTAGTTTTGAGGTTCGCTAGCAGCTATTTTCGTCCTAACGTAACGCAACGTAGCCACACTCTAGCTAGCCAGCTTGCACCGTAGCAGCATTGTAGAAACGAGTGCATTACAACGGAACGACTTGATTAGTGTAGTGTTGGCTGGCTACACAGTTGTCTTTGCTTATCTTTGATTTGTTTTCTTAGTATACTTTAGCTGGCTACGTAGCGTCTTTGTATAAGGATAATTGTGTAGTTTGAGGTTCGCTGAGGTTCGCTAGCCAGGTTATCTCGTCCTAACGTAACGTAACGTAGTCAACCCTGCTAGCTAGCACCTAGCCAGAGTTGCAGCACTGTAGAAACGATTACATTACAAGGAACGAATCTGCTTTGTGTAGTGTTAGCTAGCTACATAGTTTTCTTTGCTATCTTTTATCTAAGATAATTGTGTAGTTTGAGTAATTATCGTTAGCTAGCAGCTATTTTCGTGCCGGCTGGCCGTCCTCCTACCTAGCCAACACTGCTAGTAACACTGCTTAGTGCCAACTTCTACCGATTAGACACTGTAAGAAACTTACATTACAACGGAACGACTTGATTAGCGTAGTGTAGCTAGTTGTCTTTTTGTTCCTTGTATCCATGATAATTGTGTAGTTTAGAGAATTTAGAGAAATATGTCGAGGTCACCTAGCCAGCTTCATTTCAACAACGCAGCCACTGCTAGCCAGGCTACTTCACCAGCCAGCAGTAATGATATCATTTTAGTCAATTAGATCTTTTTTTTATTTGTTTTGCAAGTAGCTTAAGTTCTCTGAACATTCGAGTCGTGTAGCCCTTTCATTCTAATCTCCTTTGCTTTACGTAGCTCTTCTGTAGGCTGTCATATGTGTCGTTATCCTGTTCTTCCTCTCTGCACAGACCCATACAACGCTTCACACCGCGTGGCGGGCCCCCTAACTGGTGGTCCCAGCCCGCACGACCCAGTGGATCCAGGTTCCGGTAGCCTCTGGAACTGCCGATCCGGGCCAACAAGGAGAGCTCATCTCAGCCTATGCGTCTCATGTCCCTCGACTTCTTGGCACTGACGGACATGGTCACCACAGATAAACTGCTACTCTACTGCTCTCTCTTCGTCTGCCCCACGTGTTCTCGCAAACCCCGAGAGCTTCTGGTCAGCGGGTGGTGGACCGGATCCTCATCTCTCCCAAGTGGCATTCTCTCTTCTCCCTTACCCATCTGTCTATCGCTCTTTGTCCATGCTGTCCAGTTACCAGCCCTTTCAGCTTAAACCATCCTTATCATTTATCGCTCCAGGTTCCTTGGAAGTTCATCAATGAGCTTGATGCCTTGATAAGCTCCTTTTCCTGAGGACGGCTCACTCTCACAGTTGGGTGACTTTAACTCCCATGTCTACCTTTGACTCATTTCTCTTGCCTCCTTCTTTCACTCTCTCTTTTGACCTCACCTCTCACCTTCCCCCCCTACTCACAAGGCAGGCAATACGCTTGACCTCATCTTTACTAAGTGCTGTTCTTCCACTATATTGCAACTCCCTCCAAGTCTCCGACCACTACCTTGTATCCTTTTCCTCTGTCTCATCCAACACTTCCCACACTGCTAATCGGATGGTATCGCGCCGTCCCAACCTTTCGCTCTCTCTCCCCGCTACTCTCTCCTCTTCCATCCTATCATCTCCTCCTCTGCCCAAACCTTTCCAACCTATCTGATTCTGCTCCTCAACCTCTCCCTCCCTTTCTGCATCCTTTGACTCTCTATGTCCCTATCCTCCAGGCCGGCTGTCCTTCCCGCTGTGGCTCGACGACTCATTGCGAGCTCACAGAACAGGGCTCCGGGCAGCCTGAGCGGAAATGGAGGAAACTCGCCTCCCTGCGGAATGGCATCCTTTCACTCCTCCTCTCTACATTTCCTCTTCTGTTCTGCTGCTAAGCACTTTCACACTCTTAAATCAGCATCGTGACTCACCCTGAGGAAGCTCTTTCCACCTTCTCCTGCCCTCCTGATCTCCTCCCTCCCCCCCTCCTCCTTCTGCAGACGATTCGCGAACATTTGAAAGAAGTGATCTGACATCCGATCCTCGTTTGCTACAGTTCAAACGAACACTGGTGTCGCCCAACAACTGCCTACTCTGTGCTTGACCTTTCTCCCTCTCTCCTCCAGTGAAATCTCCGTACTATGTGCGGCCGGCGGCCAGACAACCTGCCGTGACCTATCCCCTCTTCTTCTCCAGAATTTTCCGAACTTCTCCTTACTCACCTGCTCATCAACTATCTTGAGCACGCTGGCTACGTCTTCCGTCTTCAGAGGCGAGAGTTGCACCTTGAAAAAACATACACTCGATCTCCGATTTCAAACAACAGACGTATCCTTCTTCTTTTCTTCCAAGCTCTAACGTCGTCCTTGCCAGCTTCTCTATCTTTCAGAATACCTTCTATCCAAATATCAGGTCTTTCAAGACTAGTCACTCAACTGAGAACTCTTTTCTGTATCACGAGGCGCTCCGACTGCTAAAGCTAACTCTTCTCCTCTGCTTCACTCTTCTTAGCCTATGGTGCTTCGATCTTGAACCATCATGATCTCTCCCACCTTCTCCGATTTGGGCTCTCCGGCCGTCCACCGTTGGATGCGCTCTACCTGACAGTCCTTCCTACCAGTTGCGGTGGCGAGAATCTGTCTCCGCTCACCAAAGCGCTTCTCACACTGTGTCCAGGGCTTGTTAGCCCTCTCTATTCTCCTTATACACAGTCCACTGGTCTTTCATACTCACATGGTTCTCCCTATACTGTTATGCAGACGAACACAATTAATCTTCTCTTCCCTCCTTCGAATTGACCAGGTGCGATGCCATCTCTCGTGCTGGCACATAATAGTGGAATGACGGATACCCTCAAAGCTAACTCGGCAAGACGAGCGCTCTTCCTCCCGGAAGGTGCCCGTCCATGATCTGCCATCGACGTTGAAACTCCATTGTGTCCTCCTCAGAGCGCTAAGAATTGGGTGATCCTGGA
>NC_036855.1:26556806-26603197 GCF_002910315.2 Salvelinus sp. IW2-2015 | reverse complement strand
CAGATACTCAGACATATTCACAGGCTGGTTTTATAATGGAATTACAGTGTCAGTTACATTCTATTCAAATAAAAGAGTTGAAGTTCCATGATGCTTTGAGTGCACCAGTGATCAAAAAGTGTCAAAACATTTTATGACCACGCATGCACACCTAACCTGGCTCCTTTTGGGCTCTTGAGTTTCATTATTTCTGTGACACGAGATGGAAGGATATAGTAACATTGAAAAAACTAAAAAAATAAAAAAAAAGTGCTCCCTGGAGAGAGCGAGGGAGAGGGTAGAGAAGTCAGCAGGAAAAAAGAGGTGCCACGTGCACTACTCTTGACCAGGGCCCTATTGGGCCTGCACTATACAGGGAATATGGTGCCATTTGGGAAGTGACCAAGGGAGGAGAAGACAACTGTTCCTCAAGCCTTCTGGCTGTAAGTGGCTTTAGCTTGGAAGTTACCATCGAGAGCATCCTGACTGGTTGCATCACCGCCTGGTATGGCAACTGCTCGCACCTGACCGCAAGGCACCACTGAGGGTAGTGCGTGCGGCCCAGTACATCACTGGGGCCAAGCTTCCTGCCATCCAGGACCATATATAATAGGCGCGTGTAAAGGAAAGCCCCCCCTCTCCCCTCCATTTGTTTTGTACACTGCTGCTACTCGCTGTTGATCTATGCATATCACTTTACCCCTACCTACATGTACAAATTGCCCTCGACTAACCTGTACCCCTGCACACTGACTAGGTACCGGTACCCCTGTAATATAGCCTCCACACTGACTCCGGTACCGGTACCCCTTTGTATATAGCCTCCACACTGACCGGTACCGGTTACCTCCTGTATATAGCCTCATTGTTATTTTATTGTGTTACTTTTAGTTATTTTTGACTTTAGTTTATTTGGTAAATATTTTCTTAACTCTTGAACTGCACTGTTGATTAAAGGGCTTGTAAGTAAGCATTTCATGGTAAAGTCTACACTTGTATTTGGCGAATGTGACAATACATTTTGATTTGATTATCTTTAGTTCGGGGGGTATTATCTTTAGGTCGGAGGCATTGTCTTGGGGCGGCAGGTAGCCTAGTGGTTAGAGCGTTGGACTAGTAACCGAAAAGTTGCAAGATCGAATCCCCGAGCTTACAAGGTAAAAATATGTCGTTCTGCCCCTGAACAAGGCAGTTAACCCAATGTTCCTAGGGCCGTCATTGTAAATAAGAATTTGTTCTTAACTGACTTGCCTAGTTAAATACATAAAAAAATAAAAATTGTCTTTAGCTCGCTAGCCCTCTCTAGGTCCTGTTAAAACACACACACAGATTCTCACTTGCACTTTGCCTCCCATACAGACATGATGAGAATCGACAGTCCCACTAAACTCATTCTGTACATGATCTCCCCCCCCATCCCATACATTCCCTCATCCCATCCATCATACAATTCCATCATCCCATCCCGTACATCATACATTCCCTTCATCCCATCCATCATACATTCCCTCATTCCATCCCGTACATCATACATTCCCTCACCCATACATCATACATTCCCTCATCCCATACATCATACATTCCCTCATCCCATACATCATACACTCCCTCATCCCATACACATACACTCCCTCATCCCATACATCATACCATTCCCTCATCCCATACATCATACACTCCCTCATCCCATCCCGTACATCATACATTCCCTCATCCCGTACATCATACATTCCCTCATCCCATCCCGTACATCATCATTCCTCATCCATACATCATACATTCCCTCATCCGCATACATCACATTCCCTCATCCCGTACATCATACATTCCCTCATCACATCATACATTCCCTCATCCATCCCGTACATCATACATTCCTCATCCCTCCCATCAATCATACATTCCCTCATCCATCCCGTACATCATACATTCCCTCATCCCATCCCGTACATCATACATTCCCTCATCCCATCCCGTACATCATACATTCCCTCATCCGTACATCATACATTCCCTCAATCCCCATCCTGTATCCCATCACTCTTACTCACTTTAAGCGATCTCTGTTAATGTACAAAGAAGAAATGAGTGATGATGTAGATAGGAGTGGCTTGGAGAGAGAGATGATGGAGAGTCGGGGAAAGAGTTTGATTTATTCATCATACACTCGTCTTTAACCAGGAACGACGCCATACCCTGTTTTAACAACACAATAACTTTTGTGTGTTTGTGCGTGCTACATTTGGACATAATTACATTCACATTTAACTACTAATACCACGTGATGGTTCAGCGGCATTATCGGAGGCCATTCAACAAGGAAAGACTCAATCACATTGCTTCACCGTGAAGATGTATGAACTGAATAGGAGGGTTTGGCTTGTGTAAAAGGAATATAACTGTGTTACATAAGAGGAGGTCAAATGGATTATTAACAACTACAGGTATTTTTGAATATCTGACTTCAGTGTGATGATGATGAAGAGATTTTATAGACGCAGTGTGACTGTACCTCCATAGGATCTCTCTCAGTACCTATATTGGAGCAAAAGTAAGGGTCCCACTTTAGATTGGAAATGAGGCAGTCAATTACATTGATGGAAGCTACAATCTATCCGCCAATATTAAAGCTATCTACCACCTAAAATAATTCATTACAAATAAATGAAAATAAGGTGCCCACTTTAGAGTGTCAATAAAATAATGCATTTATTACATAGAAATGACATACTGTAGCACCACAGTAGGTTGGTGGCAGGACGGCTCGTGGTGATGACTGGAGCGGAGATTCACCCTGTGTCTGTACGTTTACTTTGACCTTTTGTCCCGGCTGTCAAGCTGAGAGGCTGGCGAGGCAGTGGGAAGAGAAGAACCCCACATGAACTACAACAAGCTGAGCAGAGCACAATGAGGTGAGGTGACACACTCACTATACCCACATGGAGAAAACGCTCAATACTACTGTTGTTTCCATAGATACACATACTCAGATACAGTCTCAATACTACTGTTGTTTCCATAGATACACATACTCAGATACAGTCTCAATGCCTACTGTTGTTCCCATAGATACACTCACTCAGGTACAGTCTCAATACTACTGTTATTTCCATAGATACACATACTCGATACAGTCTCAATACTACTGTTGTTCCCATAGATACTCTCACTCAGGTACAGTCTCAATACTACTGTTGTTCCCATAGTTACGCATGCTCAGGTACAGTCTCAATACCACTGTTGTTCCCATAGATACACATGCTCAGGTAAGTCTCAATACTATTTGTTCCCATAGAACAGAGACTGTATCTGAGTATGTGTATCTATGGAAACAACAGTAGTATTGAGACTGTATCTGAGTATGTGTATCTATGGAAACAACAGTAGTATTGAGCGTTTCTCCATGTGGGTATAGTGAGTGTGTCACCTCACCTCATTGTGCTCTGCTCAGCTTGTCGTAGTTCATGTGGGGTTTCTCTCTTCCCACTGCCTCGCCAGCCTTTTAGCTTGACAGCCGGGACAAAAGGTCAAAGTAAACGTACAGACACAGGGTGAATCTCCGCTCCAGTCATCACCACGAGCCCGTCCTCCCCAATTAAGGTGCCACCAACCTACTGTGGTGCTGACAGRATGTCATTTCTATGTAATAAATGCATATTTTATTGACACTCTAAAGRGGGACCCTTATTTTCATTTATTTGTAATGAATTATTTTAGGTGGTAGATCAGCTTTAATATTGCGGATAGATTGTAGCTTCCATCAATGTAATTGACTGCCTCATTTCCAATCTAAAGTGGGACCCTTACTTTTGCTCCAATATGGTACTGAGAGAGATCCTATGGAGGTACAGTCACACTGCGTCTATAAAATATCTTCATCATCATCACACTGAAGTCAGATATTCAAAAATACCTGTAGTTGTTTAATAATCCATTTGACCTCCTCTTATGTAACACAGTTATATTCCTTTTTACAAATGCCAAACCCTCCTATTCAGTTCATACATCTTCACGGTGAAGCAATGTGATTGAGTCTTTCCTTGTTGAATGGCCTCCGATAATGCCGCTGAACCATCACGTGGTATTAGTAGTTAAATGTGAATGTAATTATGTCCAAATGTAGCACGACAAAACACACAAAAGTTATTGTGTTGTTAAAACAGGGTARGGCGTCGTTCCTGGTTAAAGGACGAGTGTATGATGAATAAATCAAACTCTTTCCCCGACTCTCCATCATCTCTCTCTCCAAGCCACTCCTATCTACCATCATCACTCATTTCTCTTTGTACATTAACAGAGATCGCTTAAAGTGAGTAAGAGTGATGGGATACAGGATGGGATGAGGGAATGTATGATGTACGGAATGAGGGAATGTATGATGTACGGGATGGGATGAGGGAATGTATGATGTACGGGATGGGATGAGGGAATGTATGAATGTACGGGATGGATGAAGGGAATGTATGATGTACGGGATGGATGAGGGATGTATGATGTACGGGATGAGGGAATGTGTATGATGTATCGGGATGAGGAATGTAATGATGTATGGATGAGGAATGTATGATGTACGGATGGGATGAGGGAATGTATTGATGTTACGGGATGAGGGAATGTATTGATGTACGGGATGGGGAATGTATGAATGTATGCGATGAGGGAGTGTATGATGTATGGGATGAGGGAAATGTATGATGTACTGGGATGAGGGAGTGTATATGTATGGGATGAGGGAATGTATGATGTATGGGATGAGGGAATGTATGATGTATGGGATGAGGGAATGTATGATGTACGGGATGGAATGAGGGAATGTATGATGGATGGGATGAGGGAATGTATGATGTACGGGATGGGATGAGGGAATGTATGATGGATGGGATGAGGGAATGTATGATGTACGGGATGGGATGATGGAATGTATGATGGATGGGATGAGGGAATGTATGGGATGGGGGGGGGAGATCATGTACAGAATGAGTTTAGTGGGACTGTCGATTCTCATCATGTCTGTATGGGAGGCAAAGTGCAAGTGAGAATCTGTGTGTGTGTTTAACAGGACCTAGCAGAAGGGCTAGCGAGCTAAAGACAATTTTTTATTTTTTTATGTATTTAACTAGGCAAGTCAGTTAAGAACAAATTCTTATTTACAATGACGGCCTAGGAACATTGGGTTAACTGCCTTGTTCAGGGGCAGAACGACATATTTTTACCTTGTAAGCTCGGGGATTCGATCTTGCAACCTTTCGGTTACTAGTCCAACGCTCTAACCACTAGGCTACCTGCCGCCCCAAGACAATGCCCTCCGACCTAAAGATAATACCCCCCGAACTAAAGATAATCAAATCAAAATGTATTTGTCACATTCGCCAAATACYAGTGTAGACTTTACCATGAAATGCTTACTTACAAGCCCTTTAATCAACAGTGCAGTTCAAGAGTTAAGAAAATATTTACCAAATAAACTAAAGTCAAAAATAACTAAAAGTAACACAATAAAATAACAATGAGGCTATATACAGGAGGTACCGGTACCGAGTCAGTGTGGAGGCTATATACAAGGGGTACCGGTACCGAGTCAGTGTGGAGGCTATATACAGGGGGTACCGGTACCTAGTCAGTGTGCAGGGGTACAGGTTAGTCGAGGCAATTTGTACATGTAGGTAGGGGTAAAGTGACTATGCATAGATCAACAGCGAGTAGCAGCAGTGTACAAAACAAATGGAGGGGAGAGGGGGGGGCTTTCCTTTGACACCGCCTATTATATAGGTCCTGGATGGCAGGAAGCTTGGCCCCAGTGATGTACTGGGCCGCACGCACTACCCTCAGTGGTGCCTTGCGGTCAGGTGCCGAGCAGTTGCCATACCAGGCGGTGATGCAACCAGTCAGGATGCTCTCGATGGTAACTTCCAAGCTAAAGCCACTTACAGCCAGAAGGCTTGAGGAACAGTTGTCTTCTCCTCCCTTGGTCACMTCCCAAATGGCACCATATTCCCTGTATAGTGCAGGCCCAATAGGGCCCTGGTCAAGAGTAGTGCACGTGGGCACCTCTTTTTTCCTGCTGACTTCTCTACCCTCTCCCTCGCTCTCTCCAGGGAGCACTTTTTTTTTTATTTTTTAAAGTTTTTCAATGTTACTAATCCTTCCATCTCYTGTCYCAGAAATAATGAAACRCAAGAGCCCAAAAGGAGCCAGGTTAGGTGTGCATGCGTGGTCATAAAATGTTTTGACACTTRTTGATCACTGGTGCACATCAAAGCATCATGGAACRTCAACTTTTRATTTGAATAGAATGTAACTGACACTGTAATTCCATTATAAAACAGCCTGTGAATATGTCTGAGTATCTGTAATGCCACTGTTTGGTTTTCATTATTGTCTTGTATTATGRTGTAGTAAACTGTCTTTAAAAGGAACACAAAAAAAAGAAGCTTAAAACACATTCTGATATTTTCATACATCATGTCTTTATTGTGTGTAAACAAACTCATATGAGCATCAGCCAGGTTGTTGATTATTGGCATCATTAACATGATCAATATTGTACATAATATCATGATTAAAACATGATCATTATAATAAATAACAAGATATTTTAAAATATCCATTACTGCTACCGTCAGTTCTGTCAAGCAGGGTAACCATCTCAAAGAGCTGTATGTGTATCCATCTGTTTGTCACTGTGTGTGTGTGTGTGTTTAAAATGATGCCATTTGTGGTTTAAATGTTTGATTGTCTATATGTAAATGAGGAATGTGTGTGTGGTAATCTGTGGTAATCTGTTCCCGTGTCCAGAGGCTTAATGTGTTAGTAAGTCAAATAACAACTTTGCAGATTCCCGTTAAAGTAACAWGGGTTGCAAAAATAACCCTATTGATTAACAAAACAAAAAATAAAAGTTCTCCAAGAATCAAATCATGTAGTGTTATGCAAACAAGTGCAATATCGGTTTAGCAATAATTACTCTTACACGAACAACAAATGTGTACAATTTAAACAAAAAAGTGAACATTGCTGAAAAAAAAAAAAAAAAAAGACAAAAAGAAATGACCACATCCAAACCACAGACAGGATATATGGTTAGATGAAGTGTGTTTGAACATGCAGGTAGTGTGTATAGATTATCTTCAGCAACCGTTTCCTCTTACCCTGACTGAATCCCCAACGGCACCCTACTCCCTATTTAGTGCACCACTAGAAGAGTAAGGGGTCTACAACAACCACAGCCTGCGTCTGTCACCAGGGCCTCATCATGGTACATTTAGTGTAGTAAGACCATAGAGTTGGATAGACAGCACACTTGGCACAAAGCCAGTCTTTTCTCTAYCTTTCACCACCTTGAAGCTCTCTAGTACATCTCTAGGAGTTCCACTGAGAGCTCATGTTGACCTCACTTGTAAGCTATTAGATGGATAAGAATACAATATTAACCAAGAGCACAATAAAGAGATGATCAGATCACTTGTGTGTAAACTGAAGTCGAGGAGAGATGCTTTTTCACGCTGGCTGCCTACCACTACAGTGACAATCACAATTTTGGTATGTATGTGTGGGGAATGAGAGTGTGTACGTATATATGTGTGTGTCCAGTCAAATTGTTGAYTCTTTTCCTCCAACTTCTTTAAGGCTTCTAAGCTGCTTTGGATCATAGACAAACACTCCCAGACAGATTATGCAGCATAAATATCGACTCCAACATACTGACAGACCTCACTCTGACGATGCCCTAGCAAGCAAACCAATAGGCACCCTYTTCCCTATATAGTACACTACTTCTAACCTTCGACCAGACTGAGCCCTGGTCACAAGTAYTGCACTATTTAGGGAATAGGGTGCCCTTTGGGACACAATCCTAACCTCCCTTCAAACCCAGCTCCATGTCTGGGAAAAGGAGGGTAATTTAGGTGGTGTTCACCTTACACTTGCCTCAATTTAGCTTAATTTGCCTTTCAACAACGCTTCAAGGGTTATCCAAAACAAATGAATGAATCTCATGTAAAATGCCCCAAAAACAGAACATATATTCAGGGTTGCGGAGGAGCAGTCTTATCCGAGGGCTATGTCATCATTTAAGACTTGGTTCCACTCAGCCATGCCATGATATGAGGCTCTGGTGTGTCTGCCAGCGCCTGCCATAGAGAGACTGGCCTAAGCAACGATTAAAACAGGGAAGGGAAAGTAGTTGAACATGTTAAAGCAAACTATTCATCAATTCATAAGTAATATAGAAGTCAAGCTACTGCTCTTTTAGGAGTTTAGGATATTATTCATCATCCAGTATGGAAACACAATGACAAAAGATTAAAGGGAAGGAGGGGAACTTCTTGGTTTGATCTTCAGTTAAATAAAAGGCACCAGGGTAGGGCTGGGCGATATGGCTTAAAAATCACATCTTATGGACGATACATATACACACACCTAGATTGTTTATGTTCTCTCTAAATAAGCTTTGTTGTACAATTAAAAAGGTCAAATACTCTACATTTCAAACAGTCAGAAATAATCCGATTAATTCAGGGCTCGTAAAATTAAATCTAGGCTAAATATGAGCCTACAACAATTGTCAGACCCACTAATCACTTAATTATTTTATCAAAATAGTTTAAACCTGCTTTTTTGAATTAAATCACTGATCTGACATCCAAGTCAGTCTATGAAAATGCCCTTTTTGTTTACAAATTTAACCAGAACCAAGTATAATACACATTCCCTAATAATGACCCAACTTCTTGTAGCAGGCATTAGAGAAAATGAAACACATGTCTCAAACAATCTCTCAAGCACTAGCCCACGTGCTAGTTAGCGAGTAGCCAACTAATCTTTATGGTTTCGAGTTTAGCCAACTTGGATCTGCTCGCCAACAAGGCAAAACAGTTGAATTGTTATGAACGCGCCCTTCTTGTCCGTCTCCAATTGTTTGAACAGAATGCTAGTCTGTCCACTTRGTTCAGATGTGGAAATCAAGTGGCCTACCTTATCTCATAAAGAGAACTAGTTAATATAATTGTGTTTTTTGCTTATTGCACATTTAAAAGCTAGACTAGACAGCTAGTAGAACAGTAATGCCACGCGCAACATGGAACATTTCTTTTCAGGGAACAGACGTTTTAGTAGTGTCTGCTCTGTGCGTAATTTGAGGAGTTGAGACATAAAAAGGGTATCGTTGAAAAGGTTAACTTCTCCTCTTCCAGTAAAATAATGTTTCAATGTTTTTTGGTGTCCATATGACCGATTCTGTTGGACCAAACCGGCAAATAGCAAGTTGAAACCGCTTGTCAGACAGGATGTTGTGTGACAGGGGGAGGGGCTTGGTGTGTGTGTAAACAGAGAGGAAGAGGCGAAGCGAGAGGTTTCACTCACCAAAATAAGCCCAATGCGTTGCTATGTTGTTTTCTTAACCTAAGCTTATCGGCTGCCTTCCCGCCTTTGGGACAACGACTCACAACGTTATAGCGGAGACATAAGCATCTTGTCATTATATACAGATCTCTGGTGTAAATGGGAAGGTGCACAGAAGAAGCGAAGGAGACGAGACCAACAAGACAACAAACTCTCAGAAAAACGATAAAAATAAACTAACTAGATTCTTGCGATACAGGCATTTGGAATAACGCGCAAAACATCAAATTAATTCAATATATCGCCCAGCCCTACTCAAGGGTGAAGTTCACCCTAGGTACAGATCTAGGATCAGCGTCCCTTCCCACAATCCTGACCTTACCCATTAGTGGGGAAATTGCAAAACGGACCCAAGATCAGCATCTAGGGGCAACTTCACCCTACACCTGTGTGTGTGTGTGTGTGTCTATGTGAAGTTCTGTAGGGGCTCACTAACAGGCATGCAGGCCCAGTATAGAGCCCGACCCAGGGTCAGGAGTACCAGCAGGATCAGCATGGCCCAGGAAGCATAGATACCCCCGTAGGCCTGGGCCTTCACCCACGTACCTGCCTACAAAACACAGAGGAAGAAGACTTAGACGCAGCATGTTACAAGGCTAKGGGTGGTGTGTTTGTGATAGAACTGACAGTGTGTCATGTAAAGTAGCCACCTGCAGCACAGAACACACACAGACAGAGACAGAGAAAGGAGAGAGAACACAGAGACGTAGACCCAAGACACATACAGGGTTTTCCCTTAGCTAAAAAAGGGCTTAGGTGATTTGGCGTGGCAGTGGMTGTGAAACATGACGATATTATGCATTTTTTAAACATCGTGTTCTTGGGGGTGTGTTTATTGTGAGGTGTCATGTAGAGTGGACAGTGTACTCACCACCAGCCCAGCAGTGGAGATGCTGAAAAGCAAGCATAGTAGAACACACCACAAGCTCCGCCTTCGAGGGTACCTCTGACCAATAGAGGAGCTGCATGTCGAAGSGCATGACAAAAGAGAAGGGAAAATGGTAAAAAAAAAAATGTATTACATGAAATATACCCAGAAGAATTGGTGTGACTTGCTTCGGCTGTCCAAAAGCATTTAATGGTAATGGAACTACTTAGGTTTAAATTATTAGTTGATGAAGCAAGTCACACTAATAAAAGTTACGTAAGAGTCACTGAGCTCAACTTGAGATGTTGCACACAAGACCGTAAGGAGCTTATGCTGAAGACTAACGGTATGGGAATCTGACCGACTGCTGACAACTGCCTACAAGGGGACACATACATATTTAAAATATACTATGAAGGACATCAGTGGAGGCTGGTGTGGAAAGGACAACTCATAATAGCTGGAATGTAATCAAAACACATGGAAAGCATACYTTTGAAAAGTTCCATTAATTACATTCCAATCTTTACTAMGAGTCTGTCCTCAGTTTTAAGTGCCAGCCACCACTGAAGGACTTCATCTTGAGCATAATTGTGGTATAACCACAGATGGACTTGGCTGTATTGACCGAGCAGCCTATGGACYGAGAAACCAATAGGTACTCACACTTTCCTGCAGTGTGGGCACCTGGCGAGTGTCCTGTCAGTAAACTCTGTCCACTGAAACACATTACAAGAAAGTCAAGTAAATATAAAATATTATACAATATGTCAACTCATTAGTCCAGTAGAGTATTATCCATGTTCGCAACATTCAAGAATTCCTGGCATTCATAACTGCTTTGGTGTACACTGTTGCTCTTTCTCAAATCATCTTCCCTAGATTCCTTTTRCTCGCATCCTTCTGAAAATGCATTGGACAAGAAGGTCTAAAGGGGAGGAACCGTCTCCTTAACAGTCAAGGAGAAAGAATGTGAGGAATCATGGAATGACTCATTGAGATAGAGCCTAGCTTTGAGGGAGGTGAAGGGTCGTACCAGGAAAGTGTTGTTGCAGTGTCCACAGGAGACGCGAGCTCCGGCCGGCTGGGGTTCAGGGCTTGCTGGACCAGGGTGGACTGGACCCAGGTTTATTATCCTCTTACTGGGGAGCACAATCACAGAAACTCACTGTTCAGTCTAAGTCAGTATTACTAGCTAGGTTCAAATACAACAGCGTTACCACACAGGAAAACAAACATAACATTTGAGTCATTTAGCAGTTGATCTTATCCAGAGTGACTTCCAGTCAGTGCATCCCACTGACTATAGTAGGGAAAAACAACCAGTCAGTCATTGCAAGTAGACCCTTTTTCCAAATAGCCGTTATCAGCATAGTCAGTGCCAGGAAGAAAATTTTAAAAACTCAGCAACCACTTACCTCGCTGTTCAGTCGAAGTCAGTATTACTAGCTAGGTTTAAATGCAACTGAGCGCAAGTTCCATACCGGTCAACAAACGTATCTAGGGGCCTGGGTTAGCCTAACGTAGCCCTTGCTGTACTAGTATCAGTGTGAATTAAGGGGTTTCAAATACTGTAACAACTGTATTCACCAAGTAGACAACATGCCACCTGGACAAACTATCTTCATATCCAGGCAGTGGTTGTGTTCAAAATATTCCCTATATAGTGCACTACTTTTGACCAGGGCCATATGGCTCTGGTTAAAAGTAGTGCATTATTATAGGGAATTGGGTGCCATTTCAGTCATATGGTGCATTCGGAAAGTATTCAGATCCCTTCCCCACATTTTGTTACGTTACAGCCTTATTCTAAAGTTGATTAAATAACTTTCCCCCCCCCGCAATCTACACACAATACCCCATAATGACGAAGAGAAAACAGGTTAAGACATTTTTGCAAATAAGAAACTGTAATACCTTATTTACATAAGTATGCCGACCCTTTGCTATGAGACTCGAAATTGAGCTCAGGTGCATCTGTGGTAAATTTAATTGGACATAAATTTGGAAAGGCACACACACACCTGTCTATATAAAAAGGTCCCACAGTTGACAATGCATATCGGCGCAAAAACCAAGCCATGAGGTCAAAGGAATTCTATTTGCCATATATTTTTCAACTGTGAAGTTTGAAAGGTTCTGAACCTTTCTATTCTAAAAGTTTGATTGTAAATTAAAGAAACATTTTTGATAAAAAGTACTATATTATTGATCAATGGAATTTTCAAAATCACCCAGCAGGGCTATTTGCAGAGTTAACACCAGGTAAATGCTGAAATTTTTCTGCCTTCCTTGAACCTGCGACCAAAAACAAGTGCATTCGGAAAGAATTCAGACCCCTTTACTTTTCCCACATTAGTCTTACTCTAAAATGTATTAAAATAGTCCCCCCCCCCCAATACCCCATAATAAACAAAGCAGGAACAGGTTTAGTAATTTTTGCAAATTTATCAAATAAAAACTGAAATACATTTACATAAGTATCCATTGATCATCCTTGAGATGTTTCTACCACAGTTGGAGTCCACCTGTGGTAAATTCAAATGATTGGACATGATTTGGAAAGGCACACACCTGTCAATATAAGGTCCTACAGTTGACAGTGCATGTCAGAGCAAAAACCAAGCCATGAGGTCAAAGGAATTGTCCGTAGAGCTCCGAGACAGGATTGTGTCAAGGTACATATCTGGGGAAAGGTACCACCAAACTCTTCCTAGAGCTGGCCACACGGCAAAACTGAACAATCGAGGGAGAAGAGCTTTGGTCAGGGAGGTGACCAAGAACCCGATGGTCACTCTGACAGAGCGCCAGAGTTCCTCTGTGGAGATGGGAGAACATTCCAGAAGGACAACCATCTCTGCAGCACTACCAAGCAGGCATTTATGGTAGAGTGGCCAGACGGAAGCCACCCCTCAGTAAAAGGCACATGACAGCCCACGTGTTTGCCAAAAGGCACCTAAGGGACTCTCAGAACATGAGAAACAAGATTCTAAGGTTGAATGAAACCAAGCTGGAACTCTTTGGCCTGAATGACAAGCATCACATCTGGAGGAAACCTGGCAACATCCCTACGGTGAAGCATGGTGGTGGCAGCATCATGTTGTGGGGATGTTTTTCAGCAGCAGGGACTGGGAGACTTGTCAGGATGCATCGTCAACTGTGGGACCTTATATAGACAGGTGTGTGCCTTTCCAAATTATGTCCAATCAATTGAATATACAACAGTTGAACTCCAATCAAGTTGTAGAAATCTCAAGGATGATAAATAAAAACCGAAAGCACCTGAGCTCAATTTCAAGTCACATAGCAAAGGGACTGAATACTTATGTAAATAAGGTATTTCAATTTTTTATTTGTAATACATTTGCAATAATGTCTAAAAACCTGTTTTCGCTTCGTCATTATGGGATATTGTGTGTAGATTGAGGAAATGGTTTATTTAATCAATTTTAGAATAAGGCTGTAACTTAACAAAATGTGGGGGAAGGGGTCTGAATACGTTTTGAATGCACTGTATATCAATGATTTAATGGTCCGCCCGCATTCTGTCCACCATCAATAGTTTAAACTTCTGGTGCCAGAGAGAATGACATAAGAAAGTAGTCAAGACGACTAGCTTAATAGAGCCTCCGCAATGTATATCTCACTAGGTCAGGATATTAAACCTCCTCCATGTATATCTCACTAGGTCAGGATATTAAACCTCCTCCATGTATTACTCACTAGGTCAGGATATTAAACCTCCATGTATATCTCACTAGGTCAGGTTATTAAACCTCTACCATGTATATCTCACTAGGTCAGGTTATTAAACCTCCACCATGTACATCAGTGGGGAGAACAAGTATTTGATAACTGCAAAATCGGCAGTGTCCTACTTACAAAGCATGTAGAGGTCTGTCATTTTTATCATAGTACACTTCAACTGTGAGAGACGGAATCTAAAAAAAAATCCAGAAAATCACATTGTATGATTTTTAAGTAATTAATTTGCATTTTATTGCATGACATAAGTATTTGATCACCTACCAACCAGTAAGAATTCCGGCTCCCACAGACCTGTTAGTTTTCTTTAAGAAGCCCTCCTGTTCTCCACTCATTACCTGTATTAACTGCAACTGTTTGAACTCGTTACCTGTAAAAAGACACCTGTCCACACACTCAATCAAACAGACTACCTCTCCACATGGCCAAACAGAGAGCTGTGTAAGGATCAAGGGATAAATTGTAGACCTGTACAAGGCTGGGATGGGCTACAGGACAATAGGCAAGCAGCTTGTGAGAAGGCAACAACTGTTGGCACAATTATTAGAAAATGGAAGAAGTCAAGATGACGGTCAATCACCCTCGGTCTGGGGCTCCATGCAAGATCTCACTCGTGGGGCATCAATGATCATGAGGAATGTGAGGGATCAGCCCAGAACTCACGCGCAGGACTGGTCAATGACCTGAAGAGAGCTGGGAACACAGTCTCAAAGAAAACCATTAGTAAAACACTACGCCGTAATGGATTAAAATCCTGCAGCGCACGCAAGGTCCCCTGCTCAAGCCAGCGCAGTCCAGGCCGTCTGAAGTTTGCCAATGACCATCTGGATGATCCAGAGGAGGAATGGGAGAAGGTCATGTGGTCTGATGAGAAAAAATAGAGCTTTTTGCTCTAACTCCACTCGCCGTTTTGGAGGAATAGAAGGAAGTACAACCCAAGAACACCATCCCAACCGTGAAGCATGGAGGTGGAAACACTATTCTTTGGGGATGCTTTTCTGCAAAGGGGACAGGACGACTGCACCGTATTGAGGGGAGGATGGACGGGGCCATGCATCGGCAATCTTGACAACAACCTCCTTCCCTCAGTAAGAGCATTGAAGATGGGTCGTGGCTGGGTCTTCAGCATGAACACGACCCGAAACACACAGCAGGGCAACTAAGGAGTGGCTCCGTAAGAAGCATCTCAAGGTCCTGGAGTGGCCTACCAGTCTCCAGACCTGAACCCAATAGAAAATCTTTGGAGAGAGCCGAAAGTCCGTATTGCCCAGCGACAGCCCGGAAACCTGAAGATCTGGAGAAGGTCTGTATGGAGGAGTGGCCAAAATCCCTGCTGCAGTGTGTGCAAACCTGGTCAAGAACTACAGGAAACGTATGATCTCTGTAATTACAAACTAAGGTTTCTGTACCAAATATTAAGTTCTGCTTTTCTGATGTAATAAATACTTATGTCATGCAATAAATGCAAATTAATTACTTAAAAATCTACAATGTGATTTTCTGGATTTTGTTTTTAGATTCCTTCTCTCACAGTTGAAGTGTACCTATGATAAAAATTACAGACTCTACATCTGTTGTAAGTAGGAAAACCTGCAAAATTGTCAGTGTATCAAAATATGTTTCTCCCACTGTATATCTCACAGGTCAGGTATTAAACCTCCTCAATGTATATCTCACTAGGTCAGGATATTTAACCTCCATATATATCCACTAATTCCAAAATGTCCATAATATTTGTAATTCCTTAAGTGCATGAGGGTAATAATTTGTAGTGTGATTCTTTTAATGTCCATTGAGGTACTTAAAACCTTATTATAATCTCTCACCATAATAATTGAGTCATGTATTGCTTGTAAGAGCGAGAGAGATATATATTTCTAATAGTTGAAGTCGGAAGTTTACATAAATGAGTTTTAATGACTAAAACCTAAGTGTTTCAACCATTCACAAATTTCTTGTTACCAACTATAGTTTTGGTAAGTCAGTTAGGACATCTACTTCGTGCAAGACAAGTAATTTTCCAACAATTGTTTACAGACAGATTATTTCACTGTATCACAATTCCAGTGGGTCAGAAGTTTACATACACAGGGTGGACCGTCTTTAAAACGCATGGAAAATTACAGAAAATTATGTCATGGCTTTAGGAGCTTCTGATGGCTAATTTACATCATTTGAGTCAATTGGAGGTGTACCTGTGGATGTATTTCATGCCCTACTTCAAACTCAATACCTCTTTGCTTGACATCATGGAAATCTAAAAATAAATATCAGCCAAGACTCAGATTTTTTTTTTTTAGACTCCACAAGTCTGGTTCATCCTGGGGAGCAATTTCAAACCCCCTGAAGGTACCATGTTCATCTGTACAACATAGTACGCAAGTATAAACACACATGGGACCACGCAGCCATCATACCACTCAGGAAGGAGACACGTTCTGTCTCCTAGAGATGACGTACTTTGGTGCGAAAAGTGCAAATCAATCCCAGACAACAAGGACCTTGTGAAGTGTAGGAAACTGGTACAAAAGTATCTATATCCACAGTAAAACGAGTCCTATATCGACATAACCTGAAAGGCCGCTCAGCAAGGAAGAAGCCACTGCTCCAAACCGCCATAAAAAAGCCAGACTAAGGTTTGCAACTGCACATGGGGACAAAGATCGTACTTTTTGGAGAAATGTCCTCTGGTCTGATGAAACAAAAATAGAACTGTTTGGCCATAATGACCATGTTTATATTTGGAGGGAAAAGGGGAGGCTGGCAAGCCGAAGAACACACCCAACCGTGAAGCACGGGGTGGCAGCATCATGTTGTGGGGTGCTTTTCCTGAGAGGACTGGTGCACTCATAAAATAGATGGCATCATGAGGGAGGAAATGATGGATATATTAAAGCAACATCTCAAGACATCAGTCAGGAAGTTAAAGCTTGGTCGAAAATGGGCTTCCAAATGACAATGATCCAAGCAACTTCCATTGTGTAAAATGGCTTAAGGAACAAAGTCAGGTATTGGGAGTGGGCATCACAAAGCCCTGACCTCAATCCTATAGAAAATGTGTGGGTAGAATGAAAAGCGTGTGCGAGACAGAAGGTCTGCAAGCATTAACACCATCTATGTGGCACATAGTCGTCAGTAAAATATGTAAAGCTTGGGATCAGAAATTCAATCCAACTTATTGTGGAATGTTTAGGGAATGCTACCGCAAACTTGACCAAGTTAAAAAATTTAAACACAAACAATTCCTACAAAATATAATTGGTAGATAAGTATGTAAACTTCTGAATCCACTCGAAAAGTGTCCACAAATATACACACAATGACATAACAATGTAGGATTATTACTACTCGAGACAAATAATGTGAACAGTTTCCCATTCTTAAAACTTATAAGTGCTGCAGTTATGCCTACCAGAACGGAATATTTTGTAATTAGGTATTAAATTCAGGAGTCGCAAACACATTTATAAATTTTTTAGCTAGGGGTGGAGAGTCATGAGACCTGCTGACTCGTCAACTGATGCATGTATGCATATATCAAATACTTATTTGTTTCGTTTTCTTTTCTTTGCGACACACGTGGATCATTAATTGGACATGTAATTATAGCAAATCAGTTTATGGTCCAATAGCATTAAAGACTATATCCGAAGTTAGATTGGATCGAATTGAAGATAGTAATAATATGACCTTTTGGTTTCTAAATTAAAAAATTAGCCTTACCAGTAGGGGCACAGCGATCTCTGAGAGTGACTATGACAGTAGGTAGACATTACAGGAAGCGGACATACTTCTTCCCTGCTGGTGCATTCTTGTGGGATCAGGAGGAGGACAGAGACACATAAGAAGGGGGAGAGAGAGGAAAGGAGGAGAGAGAGGAAGGAGGAGAGAGAGGAGGAAGGAGAGGGGAGAGGAAGGAGAGGGAGGAGGGGGTAGAGGAGGGGCAGAGGAGGGAGGGAGAGGAGAGGGGGTAAGGGGGGAGGAGAGGGAGAGAGGGGGTAGAGGGGGGAGGAGAGGGAGGAGAGGGGAGAGGGAGGAGAGAGGGGGGAGGAGAGGGGGGAGAGAGGGGGAGAGAGAGGGGAGAAGAGGAGGGGGAGAGAGAGGGGGAGGAGAGAGGGGGAGGGGGGAGGAGAGGGGGGGAGGAGAGGAGGGGGGGGAGAGGGAGGGGGGAGGAGGAGGGGGGAGGAGAGGGAGGGGGAGGAAGAGGAAGGAGAGGAAGAGGAAAGGAGAGGAAGAGGAAAGGAGAGGAAGAGGAAGAGAGAGGAAGAGGAAGGAGAGGAAGAGGAAGGAGAGGAAGAGAAGGAGAGGAAGAGGAAGGAGAGGAAGAGGAAGGAGAGGAAGAGGAAGGAGAGGGAGAGGAAGGAGAGAAAGGGAGGGAGAGAGGGAAGAGAGAGGGGGAGAGGGGGAGGAGGGGGAGGAGAGGAGGAGGAGAGGGGAGGAGAGGGGAGGAGGGGGGAGAGGGGGAGAGAGGGGAGGAGGGGGGGAGAGGGGGAGGAGGGGGGAGAGAGGGGGAGGAGAGAGGGGAGGAGAGAGGGGAGAGAGGGGGAGGGAGGGAGAGAGAGGGGAGGAGAGGGGAGAGAGGGGGGAGAGAGAGGGGAGGAAGAGAGGGGGAGGAGAGAGGGGAAGAGAGGGAAGGGGGAAGAGAGGGAGGGGGAAGAGAGGGAGGGGGGAGAGAGGGAGGGGAGGAGAAGGGAGGGGGGAAGAAGGGGGGAGGAGAGGGAGGAGGAAGGGAAGAGAGAAGGAGGGAAGAGGAAGGAGAGGAAGGAGAGAAGGAAGGAAGAGAAGGAGAGCAAGGAGAGGAAGAGGAAGGAGAGGAAGAGGAAAGTGAGAAGAAGAGAAGGAAGAAGGAGGGGAGCGGAGGGAGAGGAAGGAGAGGGAGAGGAAGGAGAGGGAGAGGGAGAACAAGCCAAACAAGATTAACAAGTCATTATCAGGGTACCATTTTGCAACGCAACCTAAATGAACACGCAGGTAGATGTAAGGTACACATAGGACTCTGTTCAGAAGTAGTGCACTACACAGTGAACATTTGAGATGCAACCTAAATGAACATGCAGGCAGTAAACACTAAACAGGTTAGCCACCGTAGCCTCGTTGCAGACCCCACACTTGACCACATGCTGGTGGAGCTTCCCCTCCACGCTGATGAGGCTCTGACACACCCTACAGCTGATGACTGGCGCGCTGCCACTCTCTGGGGAGGTGAGGGGGGAGTACGGAGGAGGGTCCTCCCCCAGGAGCACTGAGGGCTGGGTGGGGCTGGGGAAGGGAGGGAAGCCTGAAATACAGAGAGAGGGAGGCACATTTAAAATGTTGGTCATTTTAGCTGACACTCTTATTCAGAGCGACTTAGTCAGTGCATTCAACTAACTAAGGCCTTAGCAAAATGTACACAGTGGCAGAGTAGTGCACTGCCGCTGAAACAAGAAAGGGTTACACAGAACTTGAGGCTGGAGTTCCAACTGAAAATGAGCTTTATAAAAAAAAACTGCAGGGACTTCTCTCTGTGTGTGTGTGTATGGAACTTAACATAATTGTAGTACGATTGACAGAAATCAGCAGTTACCACTATACAAATAACTTCAAATAAATCAGTTGTTTGTAAATAAATACATTAAAAGGCATATTGTGAACAAACATCTGTTTTACCCCTCAACTCATGCCGTTGTTCTAATATGTAGGTAAGTACAGTAGCCCCTCCCAATTACTGTCTCAGTTGGTCGTCGTCTTATATTGCAGTAATTATGAGCTTCCCTAGTGGCCCAGAGCGGTGTCAATCAAATCAGGTGTTTTGGTTACATACAACAGAGATTTGCAAACTAGCTAGCTAGACATCACTGGCGGTATATCTTCAAATAACTGTAGAAATATTACACTACTAGRTATCATTTTATAATAGGCCACCAACATCTCAGAARTACCAACAATATTATAAYCACGTGGATCACCTGGTATCTTGCATACTATACTGAGCAATTAGCTAGTTGGGCTACTTAGTTAGCCATCTTTGGGTAGACAAAGTTATAGTTAGTTCCATACATAAAACGCAAAACATCATGGGTGTTTCTGTTTAGTACATCCCTGCAACTATGATGACTAGCCGACAAAATGCAGAAAATGCCAAAACGTTACAAAAATGGAGCCAATTAGCTAGCCAGGTGACTAGCTAGTTATTCGGTTTGATGGGCGTAGCAGCCAGCTAACCGCTTGTTAGCTAGCTAACAGGCATGCTTGCATCAACAGCTGGCTAGCAACCACGATTCATTCCCCAGATACTAACTGTCCATGTAGATACCAAGAAAGCAACCTTTCGTGCTCTTGACTATCTGCAAATCATAGTGACCGACGCTTTGGCTAGGTAGAACATCCATGGATACTCACTTTGTGGCTTATTTGGTAAACCATAGGGAGCCGAGCCTGGTGACACTCCGCCGTTACCGCCGACAAGAGCACCATCTCCAAGATCTGCTAGTAACGGGGACCTCTCACCGTCCGCCATACCGAGAGCAAATGCGTGGGAGGTGCAGAACCGTACAGTGCAATGATATGGAGCCGTTATATTGTTGTGTCCAGGATTTTGTCTGAAACGTATGCGTCACATGATCACACGTTCGCTGCTGTGACTGTCAGACCATGCACGCTTCCCCATAATTGGTCAACACAGCCCACAACTGCCTATGATAACACAGCATATTGCATAGTAACAAACAAGAATGGTAACGCTAAAATATAGCAGAGGGTGTTGGTGAATATAGCACAAGGAGGAAAATAAACCAGACAAATGTATTTATTGAAACGCTGCCAATATTTTTCATGGAACAGAAAAATATATATTCAATGAACAGATTAAATGGTCAGACTTTATAATGAAATAGCCATCTCTTCTGCTTCATGACTGAAGACAGAGGCTCTGCTCTCACCTGTGCACAGGTCAGGTATGTAGGAACTGAAGGAACCCCTAGATAGATAGAGACTTCAGGACTTCAGGAACCCATAACCACATGCACGTGTCCTCCAAGATTTGCTTAATTTCCTCTCGAGTTCAGTTTGCTCCTCAATTATTTTTCCTTTCTCCTAACTTTCTCTCATCGTTGCAGGTTGATTTGGTCCATGAGGCGGTTCATTGGTAGAGTGACCTCCAGCTCCTGTCTTTCACTGTAGAACTGGGCTTTTCCATCCTGACTGTGGACTGGGTGAGGAAGATGTAGGCCCAGTTTACTGTGTGGAGAGAGAAGAAAGGATTTAAAGCTAGACTCCTTAATTGCTACATCCATTTTTGGACTTTTGAATTAATTATATAAACCCATTGATTCTTGAAGACTATAACTTATAAATGCCTTATTTTACTGTTATTTTACTGCTGCACTCTGATTATTTGTTATTTTTTACTTATCTATTTACTTAACAATTATTTTTCTTAAAACGGCATTGTTGGTTAAGGGCTTGTAAGTAAGCATTTCACTGTAAGGTCTACTACACCTGTTGTATTCGGCACATGTGACAAATAAAATTTGATTTGATCTTAGTTAAACTGTCATACCCCATCAGAACCTAACATGTAAACAAACGCTATATAGCCTCAAAACATGGTTAAAACGATAAATCCTTGCATCCATAGCCCTGTCTTGTTAATTTGAGAGTTCTTACATTTTTTCCAGGCCCATTCTTTTTTTATCAAAACAGAGGGGGGGGTGTCCGCTTTGTTATGGTTTCAATTAAGGATTCTAGCTTTAATGAGTAAAATAGATATGAGAGAAAGAAAGAGCGAGAGACAGAAATACATAGTGAGTGTGAGAGAGAGAGAGAGAGAGAGAGAGATGACGACACGTGCTTTAGATAGAGATAAATATAGAGATAAAGCATTCTTTATGAAGAAAGAAGGAGCAAGAGAGGAGGTCAGTAAATAGTAGCAAATAGTTTTCTGACTGTGGATAGAAAGTCTGAAACTCTTTACAGAAGGATGGCGGGCAGGCAACATTCTAAAGAATTTTCTAAAGAATCTTACAAGTTTGGCGTTCGCAGATCAAGGAATTTCTCCCTCACATCCAAGACTACATCTGTTGCTTTGGTGTCTGGCAGTTTGATTTTCACCTGAGGAGATAAAGTTTATATTATTATTATATTATTGTTCTGTACGATAAATTTCAGATGGGTGTAATAGACTCCAAAAAACTTGCCCTCAACCCAGATGGAGCACATTCTATTCATCTATTCAAGCCAAGTAATAGACGCAAGAAGATGTAACATTGCATTACAGAGCACAACACTGTAGCTACATGGTTACCAATAGCATAGAATTACATACAGGATCCTATAGAATTATGTATAGAATCCTATAGAATTACGTATAGAATGAATTATAGGATCTCTATGGTTACCAGCATGCTGTCACAGCACATGGAAGAGGGATCCTTTCTGCTCATCCCAAGAAACACGTCCTCTGTCCCAACATTCTGCTTCAGCAATATGTCATACCTGAACACACACACACGTTCCCCAGCCAACAACAATGACGAAGAAATCAGATGTGAGGGATGGGAGTACCAATTGCATTGTCTGGAATGTTGTTTTCTTTTTCATGGTYATAGACTGCAAACTTGACTTACTCAGGCTTTGGCCGGGTGTCTGTGAGGTCATCAAACTGTGACCCCTCTGTCACCTCCTCCTCACTCCAGATGGCTTTACTGTCCTTCTTGGTGTAGGCTGTTGTAACCATAGAATTAGTCATTTCATAGGATCTCTATAGTTGTAACTTCATTTTAAAAATATATATTTAACCTTTATTTAAAGTAGYCAAGTCAGTTAATAACAAATTCTTACTACCCCGGCCAAACCCTAACCCGAATGACACTGGGCCAATTGTGCGCCGCCCTATGGGACTCCCAATCACGGCCAGTTGTGATACAGCCTGGAATCGAACCAGGGTCTCTAGCACTGAGATGCATTGCCTTAGACCACTGCACCACTCGAGAGCCCCAACATACACAGCTTGTTACTGTTTACATCCCAAAATGGCACCCTATTCCATAACTTTTTTGGTACAGGCCATCTGATAAAAACATACCTGATTTGTTGGAAGCAGGTGAAGGGAGACCAATATCTCCAGGTCCCATTACGGTGGATGATGTCATATTCTGTTCAGAAAATATTTCAAAGAATAAATCACTTTCAAAGACTGACATAGAAAGCAAGCGCAAAGTAGCTATTGTCACATATCTAACGTTAACTAGCTGCATGATCATCGGTTTTTGCTAGCATGCTAACTGGACAAGTTATTACAGTTTGTTTGCCAAAACCAATTTTATTAGCTAGTTTGTTTACGCAAAACTAACGTTGGAGAAGTGCAGCTCATCTCAATGATTAACGTTAGCAATGCCTTACACTACAATTATATTCATCATCCTCGTCCCGCGTGGATAAGAGGGCAGAGAGCGCTTGTAGATTCTGGACTGATGACAACCCCTCCATTGACATTGTGAAAGAATATTCACTTGCTCGAGCAAAGGCTTCACAAAGTCAGCTAACGTTAGCAAGTTACAACAAACAATATTGCTGGATACGTCAATCTCGCGTTAAACCTAATGGCTAATCTCTGTGTACCTAAAATAGGCGAATCAAGATTATCTAAACAAAATAAATTCACAGCGACAGGATATATTCCTGTCCCAAAGGGGAACGTCAAATATTTTTTATAACTAAACCTATCTGTGGGAATGTGTCGGGCAACTGTTTCCAGGGAGATGGTCGCTCAGCTTTTTTCGATGCCATGGAAACCGCGACTACGTCATCTTGTGGGAGTGACGAGAACCAAGTTTAAGTAGAGTCACAGAACCTTCCAGACTGGTACTCGTGTACTCCGATCTGAAAAACAATATAGGAAAAAACTCAAGCCAGCTAATCAGACGAGGTTAGGTTAAACGTATTCATTATTTTCAGATCTACAGGAATGACTAAGGGTTTGGAGGAATTCAGCACATCGGTCTTTGATAATCTGGTCCTCAGCATTCATTGAACCTTTATTCCTTTCTGGGTACCTGCCCTCTTGTTGCCGTGTTCACGTATTAGTCAGACCTGTTAACTCCTTGTACCTACGTGACCAGGCCGTTCAACCAAGTCGGACATTTCCGAGTTTCCTAGTTCCGACTTGCAATTGAATGCAGCATTAGACCCCTGTTACCTAGGAGACAGAGGGAGGGGACCCATGACCGTGCGATGCAACAGGCCTGAGCACTTTAGTGCCACAATGTGAACAAAATAGTCTCTTCTCACAGATGCTGTGCCGAATGAGTGACCTGGCAAACTTCTGATCCGTCAAGTACTGCCAGTGCACAGAATGTCTCAACCCCAAAAAAATAACATTTACACAAATGGACAGATTTTCAGTGAAACAGTGAATACTCCCAAGGATAAATAGTGCAAATTGCAGATTACCACACTGATAAAAGTGAGAGCAAAGAGGAAGAAAGTGGGTGTGGAATATAGTTTATTAATTTTGATAGATAATAATTCAGATTTTTTAAATATTAAAAACATCAAGTAAAAAGGCTCATATGTACACAGCAGCAGAAGCAGGAGGTTGGGGTGAGCAGAGCGGAACACAGTTGTGCTTAAATCCTAAGAGGCTATAGAAAGAAAATATTTCATTGTGCTACTTACTTTCTACGTGAAAGCACACAGAAACATTCCCAAGAGAGAAAATACTTGGTTTTGTTGGATGAACACTTCCACTAGTCTCCAGTTGGGACATCTTCAGTGACAAGCTACAGTACATATGATGTAACCCTTTAAAATTGTTAACACAGTAATGATTCTACATCTAAATTAATCACAAAATGGTGGTTGTTTTAATGTGATCATAATGTACACTTCTATATAATCTTTTAAAAACAATCCTTGTTTTTTTTGTTTAGAGATAAAGAGATTTAGAGATACTATTTCAATTGATTCCTTGATATGCTCTATACATGCTAAAGTGAAAAACCATACATGTTCTCTTCTATGACGCTATCCATAATACATCATTCCTTTTATACATCGACTCCCCAATTCAGCCAACACATGACATGCTTCTCTTTCTATCTCTCTGAACGTTCCAGAACGTTCCAAAACACCGTTCTCTTTCTATGTCTCTGAACATTCCATTATATCACCTGGCTGAACAACATCCTCTTTCCTGACAAAGAATTGTCAATACTTAATTCTTAAAATTAAAATAAATAAAAAAAGTGAATTAATTAATATAATGTATGTTGTTGGCAGAGGATATTGGAGCTATAACAATAGAATATAATTATAGTAAAGCACAGACATTCATGGTAACAATCAAATATCACCAGAGAAATTAAAGACAAAATTGAATTGATATAATTTGTCATGTTCAAGTCAATGTTATCCAACACAGCAACAAAGGAGCAAAATGGACCATTTAAACCACCCAACTCTCCCTTGGGGAAAAAATGTTCTATGGCTGTATGTTATACATTAGCTAAAAGTAATTTACAGTACTGCAGTTGTGGTTCATCCTGTCATGACATTTATAGTACTGTGGACCAGGGCTCTGCTCAAAATAAGTGCACTGCATAGGGGATAGGGTGCCCCAATCTACTTTAGGCCTCTGATTCTGACTGGTCAGTGGTGACACTTCCATTCAACTCCCCTGGACCGGATTGTTCTTCTATTCCAGTGATCTCACCAACAATAAATGAAACAGGGCCAACAACCCCTCCTTTCCCATTGTCTAGCTGCTTCCCTGATTGATTGGTCAGAGAAGATCCCTCCCATTTCTCTTCGTCCAATTTACTGGAGATCGACCAATAGAGATGAGCCTCCAATCGGGCCGCAGCCAATGAGAGTTCGTGCGCTGAGCAAGAGGGAGTGTCCACCTACAGAAGAGAGGGGTATGAGTGGCGGTTACTGTATCAGACAACTTGGAAAATAACTTTCAGAATCAGGGTAAAATAATTTTAGTGACATGACAAGAGTAAGTGAGGAGACATGCCAGACTGACAAATAGGGGGGGCTGTTATTTTATTATTTATTTATGTAGTAAACATTGTTGCCATTTCATTTGTTATTGCTATCTTTTGAGTAATTCCATGAGCTGTCATTGTGTCCTTATCATCCATTGTGCTCTGTGCATATACTTAGATTGCATTGCAGTGTTACTGTAATTCCAAAAGTGTACATTCAGATTTTCATTTTCTTTAGTTGTTGTGTTGTTCTGTACTAGTGGCAGTGATCACATGGTACATGATTAAAAGCAGCGGACCGTCATTGTCCATTCCTTTCCACATGTTGAATTGCCACGCAGCAGGTTATATCTAACAGCATCCCTGCTGCTTTTAGCCTTTCTGGAGTGTTTGTGTGTGTTCTTACCTCAAAGGTTTGATGGAAGGCGCCATAGTCAATGTCAAAGAAGCCTTCGGCCAGTGACATCATCGGACTAAACCTGTGACCCCACTGGACCTCGTCTGCCAGGTAAGAGCTCCGCGCCTGGCACGTCATACCTGGGGGTACCAACACATACGCACACACACACACTTTATAAGAACACATTAACCTCCCCTGGCAGCGCCCCTTCAGCTGCTATGATGACTAAGCAAATCTTTTCTCAGTGGGCAGGAAAGCCACTTCCACTTCCATGTCATGGTGCACCCATAGAGATCCTATAATTGGCACCCTATTCTGGTCACACAACTTTTTACCAGAGCCTTATGGGAACCTGAAGTAACTGTAAGCGGAATGCGTCGTTGATTCACTGAAAATGAACAGTAAATAGTAGAGTCGGTTGCCTGTCTTTCATAGTGTGCCGTTTGAAAAACTTGTTTTAGAATAAGTTGCCATTTGGGACTCAACCATGGACTAACCAGTGGCCTCCACCATTCCCTCCAGGATAACAACCATCTCAAAGTCATCCTTCTCCAGCTGGCCCTGAGACATGTCCCAGAAGGGCGAGCGGCAGTCGATCTCGTGGGAGATGACCAGTGGAGACACCAGAAACAGGCGGTCGTCCCCAGTCTCAAAACCCACACTGATGTCTGTCTGATCCAGAGGGATAAATTCACCTGGAGAGGGGGAGAGAGATGGAGAAGGGGAGAAAGGGGGACAAGAGAGAGAAGTGAGTTATAAAACTTTGAGGGACGGTTTCCTGGATACAGATTAAGCCTAGTCCTGAGGGACGTCCCAACCCACTTTACATGCGACCTCTTCCCTCCTCCACTCCCCCTCGCTCGGGAAAGGCTCCCTTGGGGAAACGTCATACATACGTCACCGAGTGTTCACTCCAAGTGAAGGGAGGAAGAGAAGATGATTATTTGGAACGGAATGCAGCCCTGGACAACAAAAAAATACTGAATCAATCATCAAATCTATAAAGCCCTTTTTACATCAGCTGATGTCACAAAGTGCTTTACAGAAAGCCAGCCTAAAACCCAGAGAGCAAGCGATGCAGATGAAGCAGCACAGTGGCTAGGAAAAAACAAGAACCAGGCTCCGAGGGGGTGGCCAGTCCTCTTCTGGGTGTACCGGGTAGAGATTTAAGAGTACCTGTGGCTATTACGGCCAGATCGGTTATCAATACACAATGCTTCCCACAGTTGTGTCAAGTTGGCTGGATGTCCTTTGGGTGGTGGACCATTCTTGATGCACACAGGAAACTGGAGCGTGAAAAACCCAGGAGTGTTGCCATTCTTGACACAAACTGGTGCGCCTGGCACCTACTACCATACTTTGTTCAAAGGCACTTAAATCTTTTGTCTTGCCCATTCACCCTCTGAATGGCACACATACGCAATCCATGTCTCAATTGTCTCAAGGCCTAGAAATCCTTCTTTAACCTGTCTCCTCCCCTCCTCTGATTGAAGTGGATTTAACAAGTAACATCAATAAGCGATCATACAGTGCATTCGTACCCCTTCCTTTTTCCACATTTTGCTACGTTACAGCCTTATTCTAAAATTGATAAAATTATTTATTTTCCTTCATCAATCTACACACAATACCCTATAATGACAAGGTGAAAACAGGTTTTTATAAATGTTTGCTAATTTATTAAAAATAAAAACAACTTTTTTACAGAAAATAACTTTATTTTTATTTTTACAAACTGGATATATTCATACCCTTTGTTATGGTAAATGTAATTGATTGGAACTTTTTTGGAAATGCACACACCTGTCTACAGTATATAAGGTCCCACAGTTGACAATGCATGTCAGAGAAAAAACCAAGCCATGAGGTCGAAGGACTGTGGCCTCCATCATTCTTAAATTGAAGAAGTTTGGAACCACGACCAAACTGAGCAATCAAAGGAGAAGGGCCTTGGTCAGGGAGGTGACCAAGAACTCGATGGTCACTCTGACAGAGGTCCAGAGTTCCTCTGTTGAGATGGGAGAACCTTCCAGAAGGACAACCATCTCTGCAGGACTCCACCAATCAGGCCATTATGGTAGAGCGGCCAGACGGAAGCAATCAGTAAAAGGCACATGACAGCCCCCTTGGAGTTTACCAAAAGGCACCTAAAGGACTCTCAGACCAAGATTCTCTGGTTTGGTGAAACCAAGATTAAACTCTTTGGCCTGAATGCTAAGCGTCACGTCTGGAGGAAACCTTTCACTATCCCTACGGTGAAGCGTGGTGGCAGCAGTTAAATAAAGGTTAGATGAATAAAATAAAAATGTTTTTCAGCGGCAGGGACTGGGAGACTAGTCAGGATCGAGGCAAAGATGAACGGAGCAAAGTACAGAGAGATCCTTGATGAAAACCTGCTCCAGAGCGCTCAGGACATCAGACTGTGGCGAAGGTTCACTTTCCAACAGGACAACAACCCTAAGCACACAGCCAAGACAACGCAGGAGTGGCTTCGGGACAAGTCTCTGAATGTCCTTGAGTGGTCCAGCCAGAGCTCTGAGTTGAACCCGATCGAACATCTCTGGAGACCTTAAAATAGCTGTGCAGCGACGCTCCCCATCCAACCTGACAGAGCTTGAGAGGATCTGCAAAGAAGAATGGAAGAAACTCCCCAAATACAGGTGTGCCAAGCTTGTAGCGTCATACCCAAGACTCGAGGCTTTAATCGATGCCAAAGGTGATTCAACAAAGTACTGAGTAAAAGGGTCAGAAAACTTATGTAAATGTGATATTTCCATTATTTATTTTTTATACATTGCAAAATGTTCTACAATCTAGTTTTTGCTTTGTCATTATGGGGTATTGTGTGTAGATTGAGGGCGGAAAAAAACTATTTAATCCATTTTTAAATAAGGCTGTAACGTAACAAAATGTTGAAAAAGTAAAGGGGTCTGAATACTTTCCAAATGCATTGTAGCTTTCACCTGGATTCACGTGGTCAGTCTATGTAATGGAAAGAGCCATAATATGTTGTACACAGTATATCACTTCCATACTAGAAAATAACATGTGGAGTGTTCTTGTTTGTATCTCAAATGGCACTCCATTCCCCATGTAGTGCACTAATTCTAACTGGGGCCATAGAGCTCTGGTCAAAAGTAGTGCACTATATAGGTAATAGGCATTTGGGATGCAGACCCTTGTATGGCGGTTGATTGTATACTAGCCTCACCTTCCTGAGTCTGTTTAGACTTGATGAGTTTGGCCCTCATGTTGGCTCCTACAATGTGTGAGCTGCGCAGGTCTCCCACCCGGAACATCAGACACAGTCTGTCGTCTCTCAGAGAGATCACTGCATTCTTAGAYAACACCAGGGTCTCCGCKCGCTTATTGGGCTGAGAGATCTTCACAAACATACAGCCCACCTGAGGAGAAGAAGATCACTTCATTGTCCAAACAAAAGTCCAATGGAAATGTCACTTCCGCTTCATCCCAACAGCTCCAAAAGGCATAGACGGAGAAAAGGTCCTTTTTAAAGGGGCAGCTTTTTGATATGATTACAAGTTCATCAAACTATTTGTACAACGGAGAGAAACAGATGTGATTGTATTAGTGTCAGAATATGTCCTTAGGGTACAGTAAAAAATACAGTAGGGACTGTATGGGCCTGCATCTCAAACGGCACCCTATTCCTGATATAGTGCACTACTTTTAACCAGAGCCTTTGACCAGAACACTATGGGCCCTGGTCAAAATTAGTTCACTACGTAGGGAACCATTAGGGGTGCAATCAATGAGTCTCACCATGAAGGCGTTGACCATAGATCCCAGTATGGCCTGGAGCAGGAGCAGCATGGTGCCCACTGGACACTGGTCAGTGATGACACGGTGGCCGTAACCAATGGTGGTCTCTGTCTCGATGGAGAAGAGGAAGGCAGAGATGAAGCCGTTCACGTTGTTGACGCACGGTGTCCATGTCTCATCCTCCAGATGATCTAGATCCCCTCTGGGAGGGGAGAAACCACATTTTTTATTATGTTGTTTTTGTAAATTGTGTACATGCAGGGTTCCCTTGTAAAAGAAACCTTGGTCTCAATGGGACTCTGCTAAAATAAAGGTGAAATAAATACAAATAGGGGGAGGTGGAGAAGGGAGCAGTGGAAAGAGAGAAAGTGAGGGAGAGAGAGAGAGAGAGAGAGAGTGAGAGAGAGAGGAGAGGAAGAGAGGAGTGGAAGAGAGAGAGAGAGAGGAGAGGAAGAGAGGAGTGGAAGAGAGAGAGAGAGGAGAGGAAGAGAGGAGTGGAAAAGAGAGAGGAAGAGAGGAAGAGAGAGAGAGGAGCAAACAAAAATATAGGTTGTGAAAAACTATCCATTTACTAATATACTTGCTCTACAGAGAAGAAATTGCATCATGTAGAGTGACTCTGAAATGGCATCCCATTCCCTATATAGTGCACTATAGGAGAATAGGGTGTCATTTGGGACTATCCAAAGTGTCCTCTGGCCTGCTGTCTGTCTGTCTGTCCCTCTCACCGGAGGTAGGCTATCAGGTACCAAATGGCCCCGAAGAAGAGCCAGGTGATGGCGTAGGCCATGACGAAGACAAAAAGTGAGCAGCGCCAGTTGAGGTCCACCAGCGTGGTGAAGATATCTGTCAGATAACGGTACGTCTCCCTCATGTTGCCGTGTGAAACGTTACAGCGACCATTCTTCTCCACATAGCGCTGAGTCTTACGTCTCTTGGCTGCAGGCAGGAAACAAGGCCAGGAAGGGAGGGAGGGGGAGAGAGAGAGAAAGAGAGAGAGAGAAAGAGGAGTGAGACAGGGAAAGACTACAGTGACATATCGGCAGTAGAACTATGGGACTAAGGGAACGAGCAATAGGAAGATGGGTTGGGGGGGAGAAACCAGAGGAACAGGCATTTTACACAGGAGGGGAGGAGGGTAGAGGAGGAGGGGGGTAGAAGTGGAGGAGGGGAGGGGTTAGAGGAGGGAGGGGGTAAAGCAGCAAGAGGGGGGTAGAGGTGGAGGAGGTAGAGGTAGAGGAGGAGGAGGGAGAGAGAAGATGCATTCAATAACCACCTATCTGCAGACTGTAGAGAGCCAGAGAGAACACAGAGTGCATCCCAAATGGCACCCTAATATATAGGAAATAGGGTGTAATTTGGGATTTAGCCTGTCTGTCAGTGTAAATCATTTAAAGCCAAACACAAAACCTTACATTGGTCACAGAACACTGTCAGACGGTCGCTTAGTAACCTCTCGTTCTAGATAGATTCACTCTCGTGGCGCCAACAATGTCTCAGGGCAGAAAAGAAGAACAGTCCTGGGAGAGAAAGTGTGCGTTCCAAATGGCCCCTTACTCACTACATAGTGCCCTACTTTTGACCAGAGCAGATAGGGTGCCAATTTTGGACACCGATAAAGGCAACAGCACTACACTACTCACCCCAGCCAAATCTACCCCTCTCCTTCTCCACCACCCGAGGCAGCTTCTTAACGTACTCCTCGGATGCTGCATTGGCCTGCCTCTCTGCCAACTTGGACTTCCACGATCTGTTAACGCCAGGCTGGGCGGTATCCGTGGTAACCACATGGCCCAGATCCTCAGACACATCAAACACTCCGGTGGAGGCCGTCACCTCGGTAGCCTCTTCCACTGGTCCCTTCGCTTTCTCCACCACGGGCAGAGAGAGGGACTCTGGCCGCGAGGTGAAGGCAGAGTCTTCAAGCGCCATCGGGAATGATGGTGTATGTGTGTTTACTGAGTTTTTGATAATCTCCCCTATGGCAGACTCTGTCCACTGGTTATTGACTGTTTAATCCGGTTCTTTACGTTAAGGTCCTAGGATACAAAACAAGAAGGGGGAAATTGATCCGAATTATTATTGTGAGGTCATAGAAATGTGGGGTATTTTGAGGGCTCTGCATGCTGCATATATGTTCTACAGAGAGTGTTGAAGGGCCAGTGTTGAGCAGAACTTATGCCCTTCACTACACTGAATAACACTATGTTTTCATCCCAAACGGCAACCTATTCCTTTTATAGTATGCTACTTTTGAACAGAGCCCTATGGACAAAATAAGTGCACTATAGGAATTAGGGTGGCATTTGGGAAGTAGTCTTCTGTCCCTCAAGAAATGGTCCTGACTCAATACCCATGTCTCTATCTGTCCTTGACTCAATACCCATGTCTCTATCTGTCCTTGACTCAATACCCATGTCTCTATCTGTCCTTGACTCAATACCCCATGGTCTTCTATCTGTCGTGACTCAATACCCATTGTCTCCATCTGTCCTTGACTCAAATACCCATGTCTCTATCTGTCCTGACTCAATACCCATGTCTCGATCTGTCTCCTTGACTCAATACCCATGTCTCCTATCTGTCCTTGACTCAAATACCCATGTCTCATCTGTCCTTGACTCAATACCCATGTCTCTATCTGTCCTTGACTCAATACCCATGTCTCCATCTGTCCTTGACTCAATACCCATGTCTCCATCTGTCCTTGACTCAATACCCATGTCTCCATCTGTCCTTGACTCAATACCCATGTCCTTATCTGTCCTCTATCTGTCCTTGACTCAATACCCATGTCTCCATCTGTCCTTGACTCAATACCCATGTCTCTATCTGTCCTTGACTCAATACCCATGTCTCTATCTGTCCTTGACTCAACTTTCTCTGCACAAACTCTCCTATTACCTTCAGTACAGTCTAATCTATATTAATGGAATAGGTCAGATGTTACAGAGAGGAATGAGTGAAGCCCCGATCTACGTCCCAAATGGCACCATATTTCCTATGTAGTGCACTACTTTTGATTAGGGGGTCCATTGGGCTCTGGACAAAAGTAATGAAGGGACTAGGGTGCCATTTGAGAGTCAGAGCTGAATAATTCCACTGACAAGGACAGATTGGTTATTTCTCCTGTCTGACTGTGGGGGATGGGGAAAGTGAATTTGGTCCGAGAAAGAGTCACATATTGCCGATGCTATACATATAGCCTTAAGAATAAGGTCATTCGATTGGTCATGCATAGCCTGTGTCTGTGCCTGTCTGTTATGGGAGCACAATAAATTACAGGAATTACAGGAAGGAGGCTATTATTTCTCAGAAAACGTACAATGTCACTTTTAACGTATTCTGTAATATAGGCCTATATGAACACAAAACAGCAATAAGACAGGTTCCATTCTAATACTGTGCATAATCACCGTGTTACGTATAAAATGGAGCCCGGTTTCCTACAGTGATATAAAACACTACCTGGATAGAATATTCGGTAACTAAACGCGTGGGGTGATGGAATAGCCTATAGCCTACGGTGTTGACTATTCAACAATGACGCATTAAACATTTCTTAATGTATTCGATTAGAAAATACACATTTATCAATTATAAAGAAAACAACAGTGATTTATCTTACCTGTAGTGGGGTTTGTCCCGCTTTCATCTGGTAATTGCCTTATCCTATTTAAAATAATATCCCGTCCCTTTATTTATTTATAAAGGACCTTACAGATGAGTGGATGGTCCAAGAGTGAGCCTCGGAGATCGTCCGCTCAGGTTCGATCATCCGACAAAAATTTTTATGTTTACCATCGGCTCTGCTGATCAGGAGGGTGTTCGACGCAGCATCAGTTCAGTCCTCTACTCTCTCAACAGAAAACAAAGGCAACCCCAACCAAACGACTCTGCTTTTTAGATGTCTGTAATCCTCAATGAARAGCGTGCTCACAAATAGCATATTCTTATATTTTCCAAGTTTGTCTTCAAAGAGTTTAAAATGGTGGCAGTTCGTCCGTACAGACCATTGGGTATAGACAGTGCAGCCAGCAGCAGCGATCCGCATCAGATAAAATTGTATGAATTACCYGCAGCTGCGCAGGTGTTAGATTATGGGAGCGACAGTCGAGGAGGATGCTGTCATCACCATCATTCATAAACCATCACCCAGATTCATGATCACGACAGGCATTAGATATMTAAACCATTGTGCTGTTTTGTCAACTGTTTTACACATATGGTAAAGTCTGGACATTTAGATGCCGATGATGTGAGGAGGCATTTACAACCCGAGGTTGCTATAGAGACCATTTTATGATCCAGTTGACCTATTCTTCAATAGGCTTGCAGAAGGTCGTAATGATATTCCGTCTGTGGAGGATGACGTTTTGAAAATAAATGAATTCATATCCATGTGAAACAACCAGTTTCTGAACAGCCAAATAGCCTAACAGCATTTCAATTACAGTTTTTAATACTGTTTTTCAGAAATAATTGGTCTTCTGATGCATTCAATGGTTAATTACATTTAGGCTATTATTTTTTTATTATAAGGCTTTATTTGTTGTATTATTAGGTCGCCTCTGTGTGCAATACTACTTCCAATGCAGCAGGTGACGCACCTTTTCTGTATTTGTCACACGCCGATAAGGCGACCGGAAGCGTAAAAGTGTTCCTTTTTCAAGATGTCGGTGTATGGCCCCGTGGTGAAAATTCACCCTGTCGTTCTCGCCTCCATCGGCGATTCTTACGAACGGAGAAATGAGGGAGCGAGTCGTGTGATRGGAACCTTGCTTGGTAATTTAACCCGAAACTTACTTTAGCTCTAATGAAAATTGATCAGACGCTCAGGGAGGCTAACAGCCTGTCTTAAACAAGCTAGCTACGGCTAACTTAGCTTGCATCACTTTGCTGATGCATTGCCAGGCTCTCACATCCTCTTGATCCGAAAATATACCAAAACTCCTCTGATTATAAAGATTTGACCAAGTATTAAAATATTTTAGCTTGCCTAGATTACTGTGTAATGTTTATGTTGTTGAAACTTTGCTAGCTAGCGAGTAACAGGTTCCATAGAATAGTTAAATTTGTCCCCGTATCATAGGCACAACATGGGTATCGTAACTTAATGCATTCCTTGTCTTCCTCAGGTACCATTGACAAGCACTCTGTTGAGGTCACCAACTGTTTCTCCGTCCCCCACAATGAGTCTGAAGACGAGGTGATGAGAAGTGTCACTGATACAACCTATATACTATCTAGCTATTGCTGTAGTGTAGAAATTAAGAAAGCTTGCACATGTAGTCCTAGAAGTGACACTGGTGTCTTTGTGATGGTGACAGGTTGCTGTGGACATGGAGTTCGCCAAGAACATGTATGATCTTCATAAGAGGGTGTCACCCAGCGAGGTCATTGTTGGATGGTGAGTAGGCTTATATTCTTKCCTAGTCCCATTAGAAAAAAGCTTTTGTCCCACACCGGTACTGACAATTATTGACAACTTATTCAATTAACTAGAAAGGGAAAAAAGTACATTTTGTTCAAAGTAAATCTGTGTGCTTGTGTCAGGACACTGCTCTGAAGTGAAACCATTCTCCTTCGTCAGGTATGCCACAGGCTTTGAGATTACCGAGCACTCTGTGTTGATCCATGAGTACTACAGCCGAGAGGCCACAAACCCCATCCACCTGACCATGGACACCGCCCTGCAGAGTGGCAAGATGAACATCCGTGCCTACGTCAGGTCTGGGACTTCCCTCACTTACACCAGTCTCTCTTCTTCTGTCTCAGTACTTTAGTTGGTSCACTGAAAAGCTGTTGTTGACTCCATCCTAAGCAGAGTTGCTTCAACTCCCTGTGACTTCCTGATCTCATCTTTCAGTTGTTTTGTTATGTTTGCATGTGCTGTTTCATTACTTTGCTTTACGCACTTTGGCATTCCTTATGATAGTTTAAATAAATTCATGTAATTTTTTCCCATTGCTTTGTTTGCCATGACAGTGCCCAGATGGGTGTGCCGGGAAAGACAGTCGGTGTGATGTTCACTCCCCTGAGTGTGAAATACAAGTATTACGACACAGAGAGGATAGGAGGTAAGGACCTTAATTCTTCTTTCCTTGTTTTCTGTCCAGCTAARGATTCTCTGTCCCAATTGTTCCTGGTTTGGACATGGTTTTATTTGTTGAGTCATGTCTTCTTGTTGGGGTGGGTAAATCCTTAATAAATTGATAAAGTAATTTGTATATTCTAGTTGACCTTCTCCAGAGGACGAGAGATGCRCCTAACACCACCAATGGGCTGACCTCTGACCTCTGCCAGGTGGGCGGGGCTGCAGGCCGCGTTCAGGATATGCTGGCCACAGTACTGACCTACATTGAGGATGTGTTGGTGAGTAGCCTACACACACAGAGCCTATATTATGGCTGCATCCCATATTACATTACGGAGACGTCCGTTATGTRAACCTTTTTACCGTATGCAGCTCATCGGAAAATAGTTGATTTTAGTTGAGTTACGACTTAATTTGTGTCTCTGTGGCCATAACCTAAGCTTTTCTTTCTGTATGTTTCTCAGTCTGGTAAGCAGACGGCAGATAACAGTGTTGGACGTTACCTGATGGATCTGGTCAACAAGGTTCCTAAGATCACYGCAGAGGACTTTGAGACCATGCTCAACTCTAACATCAACGTAAGTAATTATGCCTCTTGGATTTGGGCCTGTATTTATCAAGTGCTGGTTTAGGATCAGTTTTGCCTTCTTTTTTTTTACATCACGATTACATGGACGGGAATCTGATCCTAGATCAGCACTCCTACCCTGAGACGCWTGATACATACGGCCCCTCATCTTGTGGAATTGATTCAGTTGAACAGCTATAGTAAATATTTGTCCCTTGCACTCATGACATTTGTGTGAATGTATACTGTTTCTCTTTCACAGGACCTGTTGAT
The DNA here is from genome assembly GCF_002910315.2 of Salvelinus sp. IW2-2015. Classification (NCBI taxonomy): domain Eukaryota; kingdom Metazoa; phylum Chordata; class Actinopteri; order Salmoniformes; family Salmonidae; genus Salvelinus; species Salvelinus sp. IW2-2015. The sequence goes on along the minus strand of NC_036855.1, from coordinate 26,566,096 downwards.
GGTGACCTATCTATCTAATCTGACTCAAGCACAGATCGCCCTGAATGAGAAGATTGTGGTACTCTGAGCATTGAGGGATCAGGATTGTGTAGTTCTTAATAAAGAGTGATCGATATTGAATTTGTTGGTATACTTCTTTAGCTCAAATTTAATAAAGGTGATAAACAGTACAGTGTGTAATTGCAATGTTTGCTTGCTATAACTGAAGTGATGTTTTCTAGCTAAAATAATTTATTTTCAGATTCCACAATGTGTTCCTGATTGGGACAATGCATGCCTAGTAACATAATTTATATTTCTGGAAAAGCAGTATGAATATAAATTAAAGCTCAGAAGCATTTGCTTGTGTGAGTACTCTCCCTCTGTTGGTTGTTCCAGAAGTAATACAAACAGGCCTTGTATTTAGGGCCCTGTGTTTTCTGCAATCATGGGACATAACAATGTTTTATCCTGCATTTTAATCCTCATTCGGAAATGAGAATTGGACCAAGACTGTGCAAAACACAGGACCCTACTCATACAGTATGATGACAATGCAGATTAGTTCAGTCCCTAGGATGAAATCCCTATTTGGTCCACAGGGTGGCACTAAAGAGCTCAGGTCTTTTGCCTGGCACAGTGAGGGGTCTCCTAGGCAACAGGGGTCATAGATACAGGGCAGGGACTGGGAGAAGATCAAAGGTCCAAAGAATTCTGAAGACCATAGGGTCAAAGAGATGTGTATAACCCAAAACCCATATGGACCCTGATCAAATGAAGGGAATATGGGGCCATTTGACAACATACCCTACATCTAATAGTCATCATTCGTATCCTCTTTCTGGGCGGAGTCAACGGTTAGTTGAAGTCGGAAGTTTACATACACCTTAGCCAAATACATTTAAACTCAGTTTTTTCACAATTCCTGACATTTAATCCTAGTAAAAATGCCCTGCCTTAYGTCAGTTAGGATCACCACTTTATTTTAAGAGTGGGAAATGTCAGAATAATAGTAGAGAGAATGATTTATTTCAGCTTTTATTTATTTTATKACATTCCCAGTGGGTGAGAAGTTTACAGACACTCCATTCGTATTTGGTAGCATTGCCTTTAAATTGTTTAACTTGGGTCAAATGTTTCAGGTAGCCTTCCACAAGCTTCCCACAATAAGTTGGGTGAATTTTGGCCCATTTCTCCTGACAGAGCTGGTGTAACTGAGTCAGGTTTGTAGGCCTCCTTGCTCACACGCTTTTTCAGTTCTGCCCACACATTTTCTATAGGATTGAGGTCGGCTTTGTGATGGCCACTCCAATACCTTGACTTTGTTGTCCTTAAGCCATTTTGCCACAACTTTGGAAGTATGCTTGGGGTCATTGTCCATTTGGAAGACCCATTTGCGACCAAGCTTTAACTTCCTGACTGATGTCTTGAGATGTTTCAATATATCCACATAATTTTACTTCCTCATGAAGCCATCTATTCTGTGAAGTGCACCAGTCCCTCCTGCAGCAAAGCACCCCCACAACATGATGCTGCCACCCCCGTGCTTCACGGTTGGAATGGTGTTCTTCGGCTTGCAAGCCTCCCTCTTTTTCCTCCAAACATAACGATGATCATTATGGCCAAACAATTCTATTTTTGTTTCATCAGACCAGAGGAAATTTCTCCAAAAAGTATGATCTTTGTTCCCATGTGCAGTTGCAAACCTTAGTCTGGCTTTTTTATGGCGGTTTTGGAGCAGTGGCTTCATCCTTGCTGAGCGGCCTTTCAAGTTATGTCGATATAGGACTCGTTTTACTGTGGATATAGATACTTTTGTACCTGTTTCCTCCAGCATCTTCACAAGGTCCTTTGCTGTTGTTCTYGGATTGGTTTGCACTTTTCGCACCAAAGTACGTTCATCTCTAGGAGACAGAACGCGTCTCCTTCCTGAGTGGTATGACGGCTGTGGTCCCATGGTGTTTATACTTGCGTACTATTGTTTGTACAGATGAACATGGTACCTTCAGGTGTTTGAAATTGTTCTTTTGATTTTCCCATGATGTCAAGCAAAGAGGCACTGAGTTTGAAGGTTCAAATTATGTCAATTAGCCTATCGGAAGCTTCTAAAGCCATGACATAATTTTCTGGAATTTTCCAAGCTGTTTAAAGGCAAAGTCAACTTAGTTTATGTAAACTTCTGACCCACWGGAATTGTGATACAGTGAATTATAAGTGAAATAATCTGTCTGTAAACAATTGTTGGAAAAATGACTTGTGTCATGCACAAAGTAAATGTCCTAACCGACTTGCCATAACTATAGTTTGTTAACAAGACATTTGTGGAGTGGTTGAAAAACAAGTTTTAATGACTCCAACCTAAGTGTATGTAAACTTCCGACTTCAGCTGTATGTACACCATATTTATCAACAGACCCTCCTTTCCGGTTTAATGTGGCTCACTTGGTAGAGCATGGGACTTGTTGTGGGTTCAATTCCAACAGGGGACCAGTATGCAAATGTATGCGCTCCACTGTAAGTCACCCTGGATAAGAGCGTCTACTAAATMATCTAAAATATAAATACGYTTTCTTCCTAKGACTGAGACACTTAAATTAAACCTAATTCATGCATCCATTCATTTCTTTGAATCTTGATTTTAAAAAAAGTTGAATGAAATACACAAAGTTCTGCCTTTTCCCCCTYTTGCTATCATGAATAGAGTTACAGTATTGAGGGGTGACAGAGTACATGGACCAAGCGTTGACATTCTCATCTTATGAGTGGGATTAAGGTAGCTGTGTTGCAAAGAGACTCATCTAATTCTAACATACTGCCCATCAAACTAGTTAGAGACTAATAGTATATTGCATGCAAAACCCGCTATTACAGCATTATGATCTGAGGTACTGGGGTTTGTCTGCGTACAAAATAGCAGCCTATGCACTGCTGCTGACCAGAGGCCTATGTACTATAGGGAATAGGGTGCCATTTGGGATATATGTATCCTTCGAGAGAGAGAGAGAGAAGCTGGAAGGGGATTGAGGATCAGGGTAGTCAGCAGTAGTAGAATGGTGTAGCCGTAGTTAGTTATGGTCAGTAAGTAASAAATGCAAAACAACAACAAAAGGAGTTCTGCATTGCTCCATGGAAACTGCCTGTCCCTTTGTGGAGCCCTGAAAGGGTACTGGTCGAACACAAGAACACAACGGCCATGTGTCTTCATTACAGCTTTAAACTCCTCATTAGTTTGGTCCTAGTGAACATTGCTGTGGCCCAAATGGCACCCTATTCTCTATATAGTGCACTACTTTAGACAAGAGCCCTATGGGTTGTCTTAATGAGCCTCGGGCATGTAAAGCCGCCTCCCTTTAGAGAACAGTACCATAGTTCTAAAGTCTAATCTACAGTAGCTCTGGGTCTTCGCACTATGTGTGATGATCTACAATAAGCATCCATTCACGCACTGTATTTAGTCTTGCCGCTCTTTAGGTAATGCCACAATACAAAAGATCTCTCAGCCCAATTTGGTTTAGATAATTAAAGTGTCGGGAGTTTATAGTGTTTTCCCATTGTATGCTTCACAGTTGAACCACATGTGTGATTCACAAGCACTAATTCTAGTTTTTAATGAGAGGTCATCATGTMTAAACCCTGCCAAGCCAAAATTATAGGCGCAATGGAAATGTATGCTTTTCTTTCGTGGAWTGAAGTCATGAATTTGTGACTCTGCGAGATTGTCGCTGTCGTTCCCGTTGCTTTGTTTTAGTCGTGCCAGTTGACATGAACATAAATACATCTCTTCTGAGGAMAGGAATTAATTCATGTTTGTTGTCACAGACTTGTCAACCCCTATTACTGGGGTGTAGGGCTCTGGTCAAAAGTAGAGAATGATATAGTAAATAGGTTCCCATTTGGGACACAGATACTATCTGGCCCTCCCATGGCTTATCTCCAAGGAATGCRAGTGAGTCACAACATTCCAACTGGGAACAGAACATTGGCCTGCTGGTTTGTTTGTTGGAGAACTGTACAGTACTCTAGATGGAATACTATTGTGTGTGTGGGTCATTTTTCACCCCAGCGCTCAGTCTTTGATTAACTATGTCTTGACAATTAGGTCTTATGCACATATATTACTGTGTTATAGTTCCACGAAGAGCCATATATTTAATATATTTGAAATATTCTATATTCTAAATATACTGTATGGCTCTGGTTCCATGTCTATGCTACCGGACAGTGGATGTAGGTTGTTCTTACAAAGTATTTACCAGGTCAACAAACATTCCCAAAAGACACAGTTATTCTGTCTTCACATTATATAGTTAGTTCTCTGATAGTTTCCCCATGAGTTCAGGAACTGTAGTGTACTTTATTTTGCCTGGGACATTTCTCCACATTTCTAGCAGCGAGGATTCATTTGAGAAGGATTTGACAAAGTCCCAAATGGCACCCTATTCGCTATTCAGTACACTACTTTTGACCAGGGTCCATAGMGTTCTGGTCAAAAGCAGTGCACTATGTAGGTAAAAATGTTATGGTACTTATTGGATAGTTTCTCTCTCATTTTACAGTCTGTCCAGGGTCTTGAAGTGTCCAGCAGCAAGATGAACCATAAGGCTCCACCACAAGTCTTTGTGGCAAAACCCAAAACAGCATCCCTAGTTCTATAGTCTTTTTATATCTTCCAGATCTACGATGAGAAGGCAAATGTTTTTATGGAATATTTAACCTTCTGAGGGCCCACACTGGTAGTTCAATTCAGATGACAGTGTTAGAGAATGTGGATGGATCTCAAATGGTGCCTTATTCCCTTTATAGTGCACTTCTTTTCACCAGAGCTCTATGGACCTTTGTCAAGTGTAGTACACTATATAGGGATAGGGGGCCATTAGGGCCGCGTCCTGTGTCTCCAGTATGATCCAACTTCCATAAGAACTAAATGCTACTTGTGGCTTTTCATTTTACTGCTTTTCTGTTACACTCCTCTGTAATAATCTGAGTATTAATGAAAGTTGTAATTTTGTATCAAAATGATTTTATTACCCAGTGAGTCAACCCTCTGTTCTGAAATAGGCCCAARATGGCTTCAGTTAGGGTTGGGGTCAGACAGGCCCAACATGGCTTCAGATAGGGTTGGGGTCAGACAGGCCCAACATGGCTTCAGATAGGGTTGGGGTCAGACAGGCCCACATGGCTTCAGATAAGGGTGTGGGTCAGACGGCCCCAACATGGCTTCAGATGGGTTGGGGTCAGAGCAGGCCGCAACATGGCTTCAAGATAGGGTTGGGCAGACAGGCCCAAACATGGCTTCAGATAGGGTTGGGGTCAGACAGGCCCACACAGCTTCAGATAGGGTTGGGGTCAGACAGGCCCAACATGGCTTCAGATAGGGTTGGGGTCAGACAGGCCCAACATGGCTCTCAGATAGGGTTGGGGTCAGACAGGCCCAACTGGCTTCAGATAGGGTTGGGGCAGACAGGCCCAACATGGCTTCAGTACTTCAGACGGTCAACAGGGTTGGGCAGACAGGCCAACACAGCAGTCGGTTCATGTCAGTCCAGACGGCTCACGCATCCAGGCAACATGGACCTGCAGACAGACACGGGTAAAAATGATGATACACTAGCAATTTTTTTAGGCAATATTGCTGACAATGAGAGTGGAGTATGAAACACTGGAACAATGGAAGTGGAGTAATGAACACACTGGAATATAACAATGGAAGTGGAGTATGAGAACTCTGGAGCCACATGGAAGTGGGTATGAGACACTGGAGCAATGGGAGTGGGAGTTATGAGACACTGGAGCAATGGAGTGGAGTTATGAGACACTGGAGCAATGGAGTGGAGTATGAGACCTGGAGCAATGGAGTGGGAGTATGAGACACTGCGAGCAATGGAGTGGAGTGTATGAGGACACTGGAGCAATGGAGTGGAGTAATGAGACACTGGAGCAATGGAGTGGGTATGAGACACTGGAGCAATGAGTGGAGTATGAACACACTGGAAAGCAATGGAGTGGAGTATAGAGAAACTGAGCAATGGAGTGGAGTATGAGACACTGGAGCAATGGAGTGGAGTATGAGACACTGGAGCAATGGAGTGGGGTATGAGACACTGGAGCAATGATGAGCAATGAGAACATAGACATGAATAATAGATTTCATATGAAGCAGATATGAACTTAAAACTCAATTTCCTCATTTATTTCCTCATCTCTTACAGCTTGTTGCTGCCTGTTGACTGCCACATCTTTACAGGAATTGTAATTGTAACAACAAGAAACGAATAGGCCTTGCCTCTGTCCAGGACCTCCACTCAACCTTCTGCCAGTCCTTTCAGTGGCAATGCAGACATAAGGATAACTACATTTAGCAAACGTTTTATGTCACAATTCTAAGCTAGGAAGCATATTTGGTATTCYTCCAGCTAGCCAGCTAGTTTAACATACAAAAAAAKKCAATCTAAAACAAAAAACTAAAGGTAAAACCTACATGGCTAGTTGGCAAGCGAATTAGCCTGTTTGTCCCATTGACTTAGCATGGGTTTTGGTTAGCATGCTGATTGATTAGCATGCACCCCAGTGTTAATATATTTTTGTCAGTTAGAAATGACAAACTGAACACTGTATGTATTACTGTCACCTAACATAGCAGGCGTGATCAAATATTGTAGTGCAGAAACATTTGAGACATGAGTTGACAACATTTCACTCCAAAACAGGAGTGGATTTTCTCTCTCTTCAGCTSAAAAACYTCTGCCAKGTTTTCCAAAAATATTTTAGAACTGCAGACTGATCACATTATATCTGTGCTGTGATTGGAGGATTATTAAAAATTGCCCACTAAGTGGCACTGTCGATAAATATTCCCAGATTATWAAAAAATGTCTATGGAAAAATGTTGCAGCAACCATTCCTGACATATTGCCCCCCCCCCCAAAATTGCAAATGTATCACGGCCTTAAGACTGAATGAATTCCCATCTGTCATTTAATGATATACTCTTGTTACAGTGGCAGGAAAACACTTCTAGCTAGTAGTATTGTAATSCCACCCTATTAGTGTACTACTTATGACCAGAGCCCATAGGGATACTGTGTAGGGAATAGGGTGCCAAGAGTATCCAGCCTTGCCTCATCAGGGAGGCAGCAGTGCTGGAAAAGATGATGCAGCACTCAGCGTTGGTGTTCACAACTGGCAGGATCTGTAATCTGATTGGACGTCAAACACAAGGCCGGAGCCTGGGCCTTCCTGTGGCGGGAGATACTGCTGTCATCGCCTAAAGCAGTAGGGTTGCTTCCCAAAAGGCATTCTATTCCCTTCGTAGTGCACTACCTTTGACCAGGGACCTTAGGGCTCTGGAATAGGGCACCATTTGGGAAAAAATTACTGTAGAAAGGGTCTAGTAGTCTCTTCTCTTACTGTAGAGAGGGTCTGGTAGTCTCTTCTCTTACTGTAGAGAGTGTTTAGTAGTCTCTTCTCTTACTGTAGAGAGGGTCTAGTAGTCTCTTCTCTTACTGTAGAGAGGGTCTAGTAGTCTCTTCTCTTACTGTAGAGAGGGTCTAGTAGTCTCTTCTCTTACTGTAGAGAGGGTCTAGTAGTCTCTTCTCTTACTGTAGAGAGGGTCTAGTAGTCTCTTCTCTTACTGTAGAGAGGGTCTAGTAGTCTCTTCTCTTACTGTAGAGAGGGTCTAGTAGTCTCTTCTCTTACTGTAGAAAGGGTCTAGTAGTCTCTTCTCTTACTGTAGAGAGGGTCTAGTAGTCTCTTCTCTTACTGTAGAGAGTGTTAGTAGTCTCTTCTCTTACTGTAGAGAGGATCTAGTAGTCTCTTCTCTTACTGTAGAGAGGGTCTAGTAGTCTCTTCTCTTACTGTAGAGAGGGTCTAGTAGTATCTTCTCTTACTGTAGAGAGGGTCTAGTAGTCTCTTTCTTTTACTGTAGAGAGGGTCTAGTAGTCTCTTCTCTTATTGTAGAGAGGGTCTAGTAGTCTCTTCTCTTACTGTAGAGAGGGTCTAGTAGTCTCTTCTCTTACTGTAGAAAGGGTCTAGTAGTCTCTTCTCTTACTGTAGAAAGGGTCTAGTAGTCTCTTCTCTTACTGTAGAGAGGGTCTAGTAGTCTCTTCTCTTACTGTAGAGAGTGTTTAGTAGTCTCTTCTCTTACTGTAGAGAGGTCTAGTAGTCTTTCTCTTACTGTAGAGAGGGTCTAGTAGTCTCTTCTCTTACTGTAGAGAGGGTCTAGTAGTCTCTTCTCTTACTGTAGAGAGGGTCTAGTAGTCTCTTCTTTACTGTAGAGAGGGTCTAGTAGTCTCTTCTCTTACTGTAAGAGAGGGTCTAGTAGTCTCTTCTCTTACTGTAGAGAGGGTCTAGTAGTCTCTTCTCTTACTGTAGAGAGGGTCTAGTAGTCTTCTTCTTTACTGTAGAGAGGGTCTGTAGTCTCTTCTCTACTGTAGAGAGGGTCTAGTATCTCTTCTCTTACTGTAGAGAGGACTAGTAGTCTCTTCTCTTACTGTAGAGAGGGTCTAGTAGTCTCTTCTCTTACTGTAGAGAGGGTCTAGTAGTCTCTTCTCTTACTGTAGAGAGGGTCTAGTAGTCTCTTCTCTTACTGTAGAGAGGGTCTAGTAGTCTCTTCTCTTACTGTAGAGAGGATCTAGTAGTCTCTTCTCTTACTGTAGAGAGGGTCTAGTAGTCTCTTCTCTTACTGTAGAGAGGGTCTAGTAGTCTCTTTCTCTATTATACTGTAGGACGGTTTAATAGTATTTTCTCTTATGTGGAGAGGGTCTAGTAGTCTCTTCTCTTACTGTAGAGAGGGTCTAGTAGTCTCTTCTCTTACTGTAGAAAGGGTCTAGTAGTCTCTTCTCTTACTGTAGAAAGGGTCTAGTAGTCTCTTCTCTTACTGTAGAGAGGGTCTAGTAGTCTCTTCTCTTACTGTAGAGAGGATCTAGTAGTCTCTTCTCTTACTGTAGAGAGGGTCTAGTAGTCTCTTCTCTTACTGTAGAGAGGGTCTAGTAGTCTCTTCTCTTATTATACTGTAGGACGGTTTAATAGTATTTTCCTTACTGTGGAGAGGGTCTAGTAGTCTCTTCTCTTACTGTAGAGAGGGTCTAGTAGTCTCTTCTCTTACTGTAGAGAGGATCTAGTAGTCTCTTCTCTTACTGTAGAGAGGATCTAGTAGTCTCTTCTCTTACTGTAGAGAGGGTCTAGTAGTCTCTTCTCTTATTATACTGTAGGACGGTTTAATAGTATTTTCTCTTACTGTGGAGAGGGTCTAGTAGTCTCTTCTCTTACTGTAGAGAGGGTCTAGTAGTCTCTTCTCTTCTTCAAATTTAAAA
>NC_036855.1:26538099-26553460 GCF_002910315.2 Salvelinus sp. IW2-2015 | reverse complement strand
TCTCTACTGTGAGATGGTTCTAGTAGTCTCTTCTCTTATATACTGTAGAGGTCTTAATAGATTTTCTCTTACTGTGGAGAGGGTCTAGTAGTCTCTTCTCTTACTGTAGAGAGGGTCTAGTAGTCTCTTCCTTATTATACTGTGGACGGTTTAATAGTATTTTCTTCTTTACTGTAGAGAGGTCAGTAGTTCTCTTCTCTTACTGTAGAAAGGGTCTAGTAGTCTCTTCTCTTACTGTAGAGAGGGTCTAGTAGTCTCTTCTCTTACTGTAGAAGAGGGTCTAGTAGTCTTTCTCTTACTGTAGAGAGGGTCTTAGTAGTCTGCTTCTCTTACTGAGAGAGGGTCTAGTTAGGCTCTTTCTTACTGTAGAGAGGTCTAGTAGTCTCTTCTCTTACTGTAGAGAGGTCTAGTAGTCTCTTCTCTTACTGTAGAGAGGTGCTTAGTAGTCTCTTCTCTTACTTAGAGAGGGTCTGTAGTCTCTTCTCTTACTGTAGAGAGGGTCTAGTAGTCTCCCTCACCATGTTCTGGGCTCTACGCTCTGTTTCCTCCTCCCGGAATAATATGTCTGGTTTTTTTTTAAAGCGAGGGTGCGTTTGTCCACCTTATCAGCAAGGGTGTAGGGAGAGGTGCGTTTGTCCACTCTTATCAGCAGAGGTGTAGGAGAGGGGCATTGTCCACTCTTATCAGCAGAGGTGTAGGGAGAGGATTGCGTTTGTCCACTCTTATCAGCAGAGGTGTAGGAGAGGTCGGTCGTTGTCCACTCTTATCAGCAGAGGTGTAGGGAGAGGGTGCGTTTGTCCACTCTTATCAGCAGAGGTGTAGGGAGAGGTGCATTTGTCCACTCTTATCAGCAGAGGTGTAGGGAGAGGATGCGTTTGTCCACTCTTATCAGCAGAGGTGTAGACAGAGGATGCGTTTGTCCACTCTTATCAGCAGAGGTGTAGGGAGAGGGTGCGTTTGTCCACTCTTATCAGCAGAGGTGTAGGACAGAGGATGCGTTGTCCACTCTTATCAGCAGAGTGTAGGGAGAGGGTGCGTTTGTCACTCTGATCAGCAGAGGTGTAGGGAGAGGGTGCGTTTGTCCACTCTTATCAGCAGAGTGTAGGGAGAGGATGCGTTTGTCCACTCTTATCAGCAGAGTGTAGGGAGAGGGTGCGTTTGTCCACTCTGATCAGCAGAGGTGTAGGGAGAGGTGCGGTTGTCCACTCTTATCAGCAGAGGTGTAGGAGAGGGTGCGTTTGTCCACCTCTTATCAGCAGAGGTGTAGGGAGAGGTGCGTTTGTCCACTCTTATCAGCAGAGGTGTAGGGAGAGGGTGCGTTTGTCCACTCTTATCAGCAGAGAGACCTCGTCTTTGATGCCCATCCTAGGGTTGGTAAGAGAAGAGACTACTAGACCCTCTCTACAGTAAGAGAAGAGACTACTAGACCCTCTCTACAGTAAGAGAAGAGACTACTAGACCCTCTCTACTGTACAGTGAGCATTCATTAAAGACCACCATGAACTATCAGAGCACAGTTTCCCACAGATAGCACAGCAGCATGTTCCCTCAGTGTTAAGTTTTAACTGTATGGCAGTCGCTGAAACTTGCCCTTGGTGGTGCATTGCTAACGGTGATGACTCGTCAGCGAGTGTGTCCCTGTCCCATCCAATGCCAAGACAGTTTGGTTAATTAAATGAACTCTTGCTCAGGCCTTCCTTCCCGTGCCAGCTGTGACATGCTGCACTCAAAGGGAACCATGACCACCGTGACCACCCGAACCTCACCGAGAAATGTATTACAGACGACGTGTTAAAGGAGCTCATGTTCTGAGGGGGCATCAGAGGGGGCATCAGAGGGGGCGTCAGAGGGGGCATCCCAAATGGAACCCTATTCCCTTTTATACAATTATTTTGTTCAGGTAGTTAAAAGTAGTGCATTATATAGGGAATAGGGCCCTGTTCAAAATGTGTGCATTGTGTAGGGAATAAGGTGCTATGTGGGACGCACCCTATGACAGCATAGGCCTTACAGTGAATAGCAGAGGGAGGAGATGATAGCATGTCATAAAATAGTACAGTGATGTCAGAGGAGGGAGAGAATGAGCACGCCTACCTACTAAAGCAGGGAAAAAAACAGATTCTAAGGCTGATGGGGTATTCAGAGTGGTCGTTCTGTCACTGTATGCGTGGTGTCTGTCCAAAGGGGGTTGTGCATATAATAAGAACACAGAAAGACCACGGAGTGCAGATGCTATGGTACATCGGCAACATGTGGCCTCATGTGGTTCGTTGTATGAGGGTCTCCCCTTGTCAAACCAAGTCTAAGGGTAGATGTATTGTGGAATGGGTGAGCTGCTTTCAGGTATTATAGAGTAATTACACACGTATTACACTGTCTTTTACATTGAGGGGAATTATGGTTTGAATGACAGAATATAATCATCGTGTGTGTTGTGTGTGTGTGTGGTACGTGTATAGCCATGAATACTCACGTATATATATGAATGTATTCAGAGACATATATTTATGGCATAATGGTATGTACGGATACATGCTTCCATTGAAACACAATCAATAATATTTATTGACGCCTCTGTCAAGAAAAAAAAAACTTATTACACAGTTTGGAAGAAACCATTTTGAAATCCCTTTTAAAGGAACGACGAACGCACAGCACAGCACAGGCTGATGAGCTGGTGGAGGAAACTCCACTCCGTCCAGGCAGCGCGTCTTTCCTTCCTTATCGTAATAGGCATGCTCAGCAGAAGGGCTGTGCAGTGCTCTCAGCAACTGAAGCTGGGCGCAGGGGGACTGCAACGGCCGCGCCAAGCATCTTCCAGGTAGGATGCGTATCTCTGTCATTTCGCGTTTATAATGATCTCGCAAATATTTATGCATTTTTTTATACTCTGATAATGCTTTGCCATGCAGATATAATTTTTCAGGGGAGGGGCTGTCTATTTTTGCTTCACGTACACGGTAGCGCAGGGTGGATGTGTGGGTCTTGGTAAACACACACAGTCAGCTAAGACGCATCTGCAAACCTTATAATTAACGGCGCTTTAAACTTGCACACACGGAACATGTTCAGCCTTCGATTGATCAACGTTAAACAGCGATTGATGGCGCGATGTGAATATGTATTTGATGACATGGTGGGGTGTATTTTTTGGGGAGACGTGTAAAATTGCAATGGGGTTATAATTTGGCTAACGACCGTTGGCAATGCACTACYGTTCACTACATTTTTAACTTAGTGTGTGTGCACGTATATATCTTTTTTTTCTTCATAGGCGCAAGTATATACCTGCAGTAACCTAGCCTGCTGCGTAAAGCAATGTTTTGTATTGTATGGGAGTGCAAAGCTGCCTTGAGAAATCATTCTTAACAGTCAATTATATGTAGGCTGTACCATCTAACACTGCAGTATAGCAAGGCTCTATAGCTAACCATAATGTATCTATCTAGTCTACATAGTAACAGGAATAATCAGGTATTGATAGGCCGTGGCGGCTTCTCTGTTTCAGACGGTTATGCCTTTATAGAGGCACGTTGAATCATATGTGAAAATAAGCGTAATGCATATTCTATTTGTTTTTATATATATCCAGGACAAGGTCCAAACGTGGTATTCAACTTATGGTTCAACTTAGATAGCAAAGTTCAGACACTAGCCTAAGTCATGGGTCAAAGTTCAGACACTAGCTTAAGTCATGGGTCAAAGTTCAGACACTAGCTTAGGTCCGAAATACAGGACATAGGAAAACAACATAGGATAAAGTGTCTGTCTGACTTTCAGGTCTGCGATAAGATGACATTCTAGATATCCATCATTAGCACAGAGGTAGGCTGCATGGTGTTGCAAGGGCTGCGTTCCTATTTGCCTTGGTCAAAAGAAGTGTACTATATTGTGAAAAGGGTGTCATTAGGGATGCAGGCTGGTGTTGGTTGCATGGTTTTTCTGCACGTTGTTGCTGCACGGTGTCACAGTGCACTACTTACTACCTGACTACTCAGGGGAGGGAGGGAGGAGGGGGAGGAAATGAAGGGAGGGGTAGAGGGGAAGGGAGGGAAAGAGGGGAGGAGGGAGGGATGGAGGGGAGAGGAGGGGAGGGAGGGGATATAGGGAGGGAGGGAGAAGAGAAGAGAGGGAGAAGAGAGGGAGGGAGAAGAGAGGAGGGGTGGGAGAGGAGGGAGGGAGGGGGAGATAGGGAGGAGGGAGAAGAGAAGAGAGGGAGAAGAGAGGGAGGGAGAAGAGAGGAGGAGGGTGGAGAGGAGGGGAGGGGACATTAGGGGAGATGAGGGGAGAAGAGAGGAGGGGTGGGAGAGGAGGGGAGGGGATATTAGGGGAGATGAGGGGAGGAAGAGGTGTGAGCCAGATCAACAGCAGACAGAATCTCTGATGTGGTTTCAACAACCTCAGCATTGCCATTTTTCCTTGCATGCGTTGAATCAGTCAGGGTATTAGTCTTGTGAGTCGGTGTGTGACTGTTTGTCATTGCAGTTGCTGCTGGAACCTACAAGGAGGCACATGTGCGCATTCCAAATGACACCTCATTCCCTATATAATGCTCTACATTTGACCAGAACCCTGTGGGAATAGGGTGCCATTTTGGATACAACCTGGAGACACATGTGCCCAAGTGCTTCTTCTATGGTGTCCAGTGGTGACCTTGCTCAAAGATTAACCATATTGGCCCTAGTCAAATGTGATATACTATAATAGGGAATAGGGTGCCATTTCGGATACCGACACGGAAGGGTTTCAGTGGCCACCTTCTTCATCTTCTCCAAACTACTTTTCTGTCTGTACAGTTTGTTTGGTCTACGGGTTTTCTTCACCATGGCAACAGAGAGAGTCATAGAGCACGTGCTTTTCATCTACTGTGTCAATTTTAGGTGCCATATTCACTAGCATCCTGTCCAGGGGGTGTACTTGTACATCAAGCTGCCTCACTACTGGAACAGGAGAAGGGAGTTCTGCCCCTATGGACAATTCTATGCTCGGACGAGGCTTAGGTTACCTATATTCAGTTCTCTACAATGCTCCTGCATGGTGTGCTAGTTTCAAAATGAAACCCTTAAGGAAATATTTTGTAGGTTATTGTAGAGAGGCAGGCAGCAGGTGCTTCAACTGTTTGACACCACACACAAGGAGCCTGGAGTCATCAAAGGGGCTCAAAGGGGGTGTGGCAAATGCCCAATATGCCATGACTGCTCTTAGGCACGACGCAATGCGCCCTTAGCCGTAGTATATTGGACATATACCACAAACCCACGAGGTACCTTATTGCTATTATAAACTGATTAGCAACGTAATTAGAGCAGTAAAAATACATGTTTTGTCATACCTGTGGTATCCGGTCTGATATACCACGGCTGTCAGCCAATCAGCTTTCAGGGCTCGAACCACCCAGTTTATAATAACGTTTAGAACCTCTAACGCCTAACCCACGAGGTACCTTATTGCCATTTGCCACACCCCCTCGGGCCATATTGCTTAATTCTAGATGTTAGAAGTTCTAGACGTTATTCTAGACGTTAGAGGTTATTTTAAGACGTTATTTACTCAAAGTTCTATCTCAAGTGCCCCCTTTGGGTATTTACTGAGGACTCATAAGGGGAGTAACAAATACCTTTCTATTTCCTATATAGTCCTCTATGGGCCCTGGTCGAATGTAGTGCACTATATAGGGAATAGGGGGCTATTTGTGATGTATACAAGGTTTTTAAATGATGTTTAATGTTCGAAGGTCAAATTGAGGTCAAGAGAATATGCTGGAATATAAATAGAAATTAAGAAAAATAAATAGCAACTTGATGTAAATAGTATATGGAAAGTGTGAAATGATGTGGATGTACATTATGTGAAGTATCGTTATTCTCTTTACAGTGCACTACTTTTGACCAGGGCCCATAGGATTCTGGTTAAAAGTAGTGCACTATGTAGGGAATAGGGTGCTATTTGGGATGCTTCCACAGATTTATTCACATACTTGTAAGAACTACTATCAGGAAAAGGTAGATATGAATCTGACCCGGCCACCCATAGGCTTACCACAACATTTCAAGGTTAAATGTTTCTCCATACTATGACTATATTATCAAACATTAAACACACATGGCAATAGTAGAATTACCGAACCCTGGCTCCCCTTTCGCCCCACAAACTATGCAGTTTACTTGACTTGTTTATAACGAGCAACTAGACTTTATCCGCATCCCAAATAGCACCCTATTCCCTGTATAGTGCCTCTGGTCAAAAGTAGATGCACCCTTTGTGTTGGTGTCCTACCGAAAGTGCTAAAGTTTCCATGGACATCTGTTACTGACTACATTGAATTTGAAATTGTGTGCATTTGTGTAAGCGAACGAACGATGTACTGTATGTGTCAGCTAGTTTTATGGCAAAGGGACAGCTGTTTTGAACAAGCAGATTAAAGGAGAAATCTGGGATTTATACATTCTGTTTTGGACTTTTAAATTAATGATATATAGCCATCGATTCTTTATGAATTTGAGAGTGGTTGCATTTTTTCAGCCTCATCCCTCATCTGTTAACCAAAAAAGCGGCAGGGTTTCCACTTTGTTTTTGTTTGAATCCCAGATTGCCCCCTTTAATGAGTTTGCATTGCAGTGTTGATCTTGTATTAGAACAGTGTTCCTCAAGCCATTTCTGTGGACACTCATCCAGGGAGGGTCGTTTTCTGTTCCAGTCCTGCACTAACATACCTGATACAAGTAATCACCAAACCATATTAGTTGAATCAGGTATATTTAGTACAAGGTTGGAAGGTAAATGTGCTCCCCTTAAAGGGTGAATGGGTTGAGGAACACAGTGAGAGAGGTGCAGTAAACTGTTCCCGTGTCTGCCTGGTTAAGGAGGAGACTCCACGCATCATAAATAACTACTCATTGTTATTTGTAGAGTCAGTCACAATTTACCCATTGTACATCACGGTTTTGATGCTCCCAAACACGGCCTCTCGCTCTCTATAATGTCTTATTGTTGTCGTTTAAACGGGGGCGTGATTCTGTTACAGGAATCTTAGTTATTCAATTCTTGGTAACACTTAAAAGGGGTAATCTGCAGTTGCTACATCAATTTGTTGACCTGTAAATAAATGATATGTACCCATTTGATTCATGTAGAATATAGCTTATAAATGCCTAATGAATTTAGTCTAATTGTCGTACCCCATCAGAACCTAAAATATACGTTTTTTTTTTACTCCGGTGTTTGTAAACAAAGTAAATGTAAACAAACACTGTCATTTTGATATCATAGATGGTCCGGCCTTGCATCCATAGTCAACAGCTTGACGTACAAGTACACCCCCTGGACAGGACATTAGTCTATCGCAGGGCCATACCCTCAATCAATCTCCTCAATGCTGAGTGCCAAGCAGAGAAGCATCGGGGTCCCATTTTTACAGTCTTTGGTATGACTCGGCCAGGGATCAAACTACCAACTTTCCAATCTCAGGGCAAGCACACTAACCACAAGGCCACTGATCTGTTTAAAGGGATAGTCCACCCAAATTACACAATGACATGGTTTCCTTGACCTATAAGCAGTCTATGGACCAGGTAAGACAGCAATCAATGCTTTGGTTTTGTTTACCTGGAGTCTGTCTCCAAATGCTAACTTAAACCAACATGTAATTTTGTAATTTAGGGGAACTACCCCTTTAAATTGCACTTATACCTGTGTAGCAATAACATAATTACACCAGTAACAACATTTAACATCATGTTGTTAGTAGTAATCACACCAGTAACAACATTTCATCGAATGTTGTTAGTAGTAATTACAGCCGGTAACAACATTTACACTCAATGTTTTGTAGTAGTAATGACACACGGTAACAAGACATGTTAGCATCAATGTTGTTAGTAGTATCACGACAGCGGTACAACATTTAGCATCATATGTTGTTATGTAGTAATCACACAGTAACCCATTGCATCAAAGTGTTGTTAGTAAGTGATCACACAGTAACAACATTTAGCATATGTGTGTAGTAGTAATCACACCAGTAACAACATTTAGCATCAATGTTGTTAGTAGTAATCAACCGGTAACAACATTTAGCATCATGTTGTTAGTAGTAAATCACACGGTAAAACATTTAGCATCAATGTGTTAGTAGTAATCAACCAGTAACAACATTTAGCATCAATGTTGTTAGTATTATCACCCAGTAACAACATTTAGCATCATGTTGTTAGTAGTAATGCACACGGTACAACAATTTAGCTCATGTTGTTAGTAGTAATCACACGGTAACAATTTAGCATCATGTTGTTAGTAGTAATCACACCGGTAACAACATTTGCATCATGTTGTTAGTAGTAATCACACTGGTAACAAATTTAGCATCATGTGTTGTTAGTAGTAATCAACCTGGTAACAACATTTAGCATCATGTTGTTAGTATAATCACACCGGTAACAACATTTAGACTCATGTTGTTAGTATGAATCTCAACGGTAACAACATTTAGCATCAATGTTGATTAGTGAGTGAATGCACATCCGGTAACAACATTTAGCATCATGTTGTTAGTAGTAATCAGCAGCCAGTAACAACGATTTAGCATCATGTTGATTAGTAGTAATCACACCAGTAACACCTTAGCTATGTGTTGTTAGTAGTAAATCAAGTGACCGTAACAACATTTAACCATCATGTTGTTAGTAGTAATCACACAGTAACAACATTAAACATCAATGTTGTTAGTAGTAATCACACCGGTAACAAATTTAGCATCAATGTTGTTAGTGAATGGACGGTTTTTAACCACTTAGTCCTGGTAAGTTGCAACATAACAGTTTAGCTCAATGTTGTTAGTAGTAATACACCAGCTAGGTAAAACATTTAGATCGACATGTTGTTAGTAGTAATGACACTCGTAAACAGCATTTAAGCATACAATGTTGTTAGTATAATCACAGCCCGTAACAACATTTAGCATCATGTTGTTAGTGAGTTAATTCACACAGTAACAACATTTGCATCATGTTTGTTAGTAGTAATCACACCAGTAAAACACTTTAGCATATGTTGTTAGTTAGATCAACTGTAAAAATCTTAGATAAATGTTGTTAGTAGTAATGCAAGCGCAGTACAACATTTGGCATGCATGTTGTTAGTAGTAATCACACCAGTAAAACAGTTTAGCATAACATGTTGTTAGAGTAATCAACATGGTAACAACATTTAGCATCAATGTTGTTAGTAGTAATCACACTGGTAACGATACATTTAGAATACATGTTGTTAGTTAGTTAATCACACTGGTGAACAACATTGAGCAATCAACTGTTGTTAGTGTAGTAAAATCACACTGGTAACAACTTTAAGAATCAATGTGATATCGCTGTAAATGAATGTTTAGTAGTAATCAACTGGTAAAAACATTTAGCATCAAGTGTTGTTAGTAGTAATCACACCAAGTAACAACATTTACATCAATGTTGTTTAGTAGTAATCACACCAGTAACAACATTTAGCATCATGTTGTTGTGTAGTAATCACACCAGTAACAATTTAACATCAATGTTGTTCCGTAAATCACAGCAGTATACAACATTTGAGCATCAATGTGTTGTTTAGTAGTAATCACACCAGTAACACATTTAGCATCATGTTGTTAGTAGTAATCACATCCAGTAACAACATTTAGCTGTAATGTTTTTTAGTAGAATCACACCGGTAACAGATTTAGATCATGTTGTTAGTAGTAATCACACGGTAACAAATTTAGCTCATGTTGTTATGTAGTAAACACCGGTACAACATTTAGCAATCATGTTGTTAGTATAATCACACCAGTAACAACATTTAGCATCATGTTGTTAGTAGTAAATCACAACTGGTAACAACATTTAGCATCATGTTGTTAGTAGTAATCACACCAGTAACACATTTAGCATCATGTTGTTGGAGTAATCACCGACCAGTAACAACATTTAAGCATCATGTTGTTGTATAATCGCTCAGCAGTAACAACATTTAGCTCATGTTGTTAGTAGTAATCAACCGTACAACATTTAGCATCATGTTTGTAGTAGTAATCACACTGGTAAAACATTTAGGCATCATGTTGTTGCATGTAGTCAATCACTGGCAGCAACATTTTACATACTGTTGTTAGTATAATCACACCAGTAAACACTTTATGCATCATGTTGTTAGTACGTAATCACACAGGTAAACAACATTTAGCATCACTGTTGTTAGTAGTTAATCACACACGGTACACATAGCATCAGGTTGTTAGCTAAGTACAGCACTAGCATTGCTCATGTTGTAGTAGTAATCACATGTAACACTATTTAGCACATGTTGTTAGTAGTAATGCACACAGGTAAAAATTTAGCATTCATGTTTGTTAAGTCGTGATATGCCACCGTAACACATTTGCATCATGTTGTTAGTAGTAATCACACCAGGTAAAACATTTAGCATCAATGTTGTTAGTAGGTAATCAACCAGTAACAACATGTTAGGCATCATTGTTAGTTGAGTAATCAACGAGTAACAACGATTTAGGCATCATGTTGTTAGATAGTGTAATCACACAGTAACAACATTTAAGGCATCATGTTGTTAGTAGTAATCACCAGTACAACATCCCGTGTTAGATCACACAGTAACTTAACATCAATGTTGTTAGTAGTAATCACAGGGCACACAAAGATTTAGCATCATGTTGGTTGAGTAGTAATTCGATACCAGGTAACAACAGTTTTAGCATCACTGTTGTTAGTAGTAATCAAGCTAGTAACGAACATTTCGCATCAATGTTGTTAGTAGTAATCACATGTAACACCAATTAGCATCATGTTGTTGGTGTAAAAAACGCACTACTGGTACAAATTTAGCATCATGTTTGAGTAGTATCACACGGTAACATACATTTTAGCATCAGCTGTTTGTTAGTGAGTAATCACACAGTACAACATTTAGCATGCATGTTGTGTAAGAGTAATCACGAGTAACAAATTTAGCATCATGTTGTTTAGTAGTAATACCACAGTACAACATTTAGCATATGTTGTTAGCTAATGCAACTCCGAGTAAACAAATTATAGCATCATGTTGTTATGTAGTAATCACATCGCAAGTAACAACATTTGATCATGTTGTTAGAGTATAATCACCTGGTAACAGCATTTAGACATCGACATGTTGTTTAGTAGTAATCACAGTAACAACATTTAGCATACATGTTGTTAGTAGTAATGCACACATGTAACAACATTTCAAGTGTGTGATCACCCCGTAACATCATGAACATCATGTGTTTAGTAGTAATCACACCAGTAACAACATTTAGCATCAAGGTTGTTAGTAGTAATCACACGTACCAACATTTAGCATCATGTTGTTAGTAGTAATCACACGCAGTAATGCAAAGCATTTAGCATAGTGTTGTTAGTAGTAACACAACGGTAACAACATTTAGCATCATGTTGTTAGTAGAGTAATCACACCGGTAACAACATTTAAGCAATCATGTTGTTAGTAGTAATCACACCTAACAACATTTAGCATCATGTTGTTAGTAGTAAATCACACCAGTAACAACAGTTTAGCATCAATGTTTTAGTAGTAATCACACGAGTAACAACATTCATATTTATAGTACATCATACATAGTTGATTAGTAGTAATCACACAGTAACAACATTTAGCATCATGTGTGTTATAGTAATCACCAGTAACAACATTTAGCATCAATGTTGTTAGTAGTAATCACACAGTAACAACATTTAGCATCAAGTTGTTAGTAGTAATCACACCAGGTAACAACATTATACATCATGTTTGTTAGTAATATCACACCAGTAACAACATTTTGCATCAATGTTGTTAGTAGTAATCACACTGGTAACCAATTTAGCATCAATGTTGTTAGTAGTATCACACCAGTAACACTTTAGCATCATGTTGTTAGTAGTAATCACACGCAGTAACAACATTTAGCATCAATGTTGTAGTAGTACATCACAACCGATAAACAACATTAGCATCAATGTTTGGTTAGTAAGTAATCACACCAGTAAAACATTTAGCATCAATGTTGTTAGTATAACACAGACAGACAACATTTAGCACTCATGTTGTTAGTAGTAATCACACCAGTAACAACATTTAGCATCAGTGTTGTTAGTAGTAATATCACACCGTGTACAACATTTAGCATCACTGTTGTTAGTAGTAATCACACCAGTAACAACATTTAGCATCAATGTTGTTAGTAGTAATCACACCCATAACAACATTTAGCTATATGTGTTAGTAGTAATCACAACCAGTAACAACATTTAGCATCATGTTGTTAGTAGTAATCACACCAGTAACAACATTTAGCATATGTTGTTAGTAGTAATCACACTCAGTAACAACATTTAGCATCATGTTGTAGTAGTAATCACACCAGTAACAACATTTAGCATCAATGTTGTTAGTAGTAATTCACACAGTAACAACATTTGCATCATGTTGTTAGTAGTAATCACACCGGTAGACAACATTAGCATCAATGTTGTTAGTAGTAAATCACACTAGTAACAACATTTGCATCATGTTGTTAGTATAATCACACCAGTACAACATTTAAGCATCAATGTTGTTAGTAGTAATCACACCAGTAACAACATTTAGCATCAATGTTGTTAGTAGTAATCACACTGGTAACAACATTTAGCACTTGTTGTAGTAGTTAATCACACTGGTAACAACATTTAGCATCATGTTGTAGTATGTAAATCACAACCAAGTACAACATTTAGCATCAATGTTGTTAGTAGTAATCACACCAGTAACAACATTTAGCATCATGTTGTTATAGTAATCACACCGTAAAACATTTAGCATCAATGTTGTTAGTATGAATCACACCTAGTAACACATTTAGCATCATGTTGTTAGAGTAATCACACAGTAACAACATTTAGCATCAAGTTGTTAGTAGTAATCACACTGTAACAACATTTACATAACATTCTTAGTAAGTAATCACACTCGATAACAACATTTTAGACATATGTTGTTAGAGTAATCACATACGGTAACAAATGTTAGCATCATGTTGTTAGTAGTAATCACACCGGTAACAACATTTAGCATCATGTTGTTAGTAGTAATCACAGCGCACAGAGCAACTTATTTTTCTTCTTCATCTTCTGGGTACCTAAAACACCTAGTCTATCAGCCTGGAGAGTCAGAGGCAAAGAGTTTACATACAGTAGGAGTTTACATACAGTAGGAATTTACATACAGCAGAAGTTTACATACAGTAGGAGTTTACATACAGTAGGAGTTCACATACAGTAGGAATTTACATACAGTAGGAGTTTACATACAGTAGCACTACCTTCCACCAGAGCCCTTTTTGTTTGTATATTTTATTTAACCTTTATTTTACTAGGCAAGTGGGTGAAGAACAAATTCTTATTTTACAATGACGGCCTACCCCTGCCAAACCCTAACGATGCTGGGCCAATTGTGCGCCGCCCTATGGGACTCCCAATCACGGTCGGTTGTGATACAGCCTGGAATCGAACCAGAGTCTGTAGTGACACCTCTTGCACTGAGATGCAGTGCCTTAGACCGCTGCGCCACTCGGGCTAGATTAAAAGTGTATTCTAACTTAGTGTTAGTCTGGCCAGGCAATCATATCGCTTATGACTCGACATTTGTCCATTGAATGCCAACTTTTTCATGAAAACTGAATGGCAAGCCACTAATCACGTCCAAACCTGATAATCAGCATGCTAATGTGTGCAAAGCCTTTGATCACAGAATTGTTGCTTTATAAGCCCTGCCACTGTCATCTCCAGGCAGGCTGAGTCTGTGATGGGCACTAATTAATACTGTGTATTCAGAAAGTATTCAGACCCCTTCTCTTTTTCCACATTTTGTTACGTTAAGACTTTCAATCTACACACAATACCCCATAATGACAAAGCGAAAACAGGTTTTACACATTTTTGCAAAGTTATTACAAATAAAAACAGAAATACCTTATTTACATAAGTATTCAGACCCTTTGCTATGAGACTGGAAATTGAGCTCAGTTGCATCCTGTTTCCATTGATTATCCTTGATGTTTCTARAACTTGATTGGAGTCCACCTGTGGTAAATTATTGGAGTCCACCTGTGGTAATTGATTGGACATGATTTGGAAAGGCACACACCTGTCTATAAGGTCCCACAGTTGACATTGCATGTCAGAGCAAAAACCAAGCCATGAGGTCGAAGGAATTGGCCATAGAGCTCCAAGACAGGATTGTGTTGAGGCACAGATCTGGGGAAGGGTACCAAAAAATGTCTGCAGCATTGAAGGTCCCCAAGAACACAGTGGCCTAGTAATTAGGAACCACCAAGACTCTTCCTAGAGCTGGCCGCCCGGCCAAACTGAGCAATCGTGGGAGAAGGGCCTTGGTCAGGGAGGTGACCAAGAACCCCATGGTCACTCTCACAGTGCTTCAGAGTTCCTCTGTGGAGATGGGAGAACCTCCCAGAAGGAATATAATATCTGCAGCAATCTACCAATCAGGCCTTTATGGTAGAGTGGCCAGACAGAAGCCACCCCTCAGTAAAAGGCACATGACAGCCCACTTGGAGTTTGCCAAAAGACACCAAAAGGACTCTCAGACCATGAGAAACAAGATTKTCTGGTCTGATGAAACCAAGATTGAACTCTTTGGCCTGAATGCCAAGTGTCACGTCTGGAGGAAACCTGGCACCATCCCTACGGTGAAGCATGGTGGTGGCAGCATCATGCTGTGGGGATGTTTTTCAGCCCCGAGCTGATTGCTACCCAGGGCGCCAGAATGCAAATCCGTCAGCACAGAAAGAGCAAGGCCTGGCGCCGTGTGGCTCAACTGAAAAACGGCGTGTGGAGTTGAAACAGAGCAGAAGACAGGGCGAGGGCCTATTGTGCGTTTACAGTAGCAGGAGACAGGCTAGGTCGAGGCTATCTACTCGAGGCCGAAGGTCTACCCGGCATACCACGACCAATGAACCACGCGGCTTCCGCGCGCGTAAAGTATACCAAAACAGAGAGCAAAAGAACCTGCTGCCGCAGTCGGTAAAACTAGGACAGCCATAGAGATCAGAAGCCCCTGCTCCGATATTCTCTCCTCATGCCACGGATTACGCGCGGTGAGCTCTCCCCCCGTCGCTCTTCTAGTTCTTATGCATGTCCTGTTTTGAGACTCCCCTCACTATCCCCCCTCACCTGTCGCTGCGAACTGCTCTTACCGTGCCGACGATCCTTCCGTCGCGTCCACCCCTGTGCTTCCATGTCCCTGGTGTACAGCCTTTTCTCGCGTCTCACCACCAAACCTTCCTCCTTTTTCT